>NC_072497.1:10286246-10599858 GCF_027574615.1 Eptesicus fuscus | reverse complement strand
CACCCTGACACGGGCAGCTGCTGGGCCGTCAGTCCCTGGCCACCTCTGTCCCTGCCCGCAAGGGTGACGGCTCCTTGCCACAGCCAGCAGCGAACATGCCACCTGCAATCTTTACCCTTTGACTCGGGAGGAGGCAGCCGTGATGTCGAGTGAGGTCAAGGTCAAGATGTGGCCTTGAGAGTCACCAGCCACGCGTAGATGAGTGGGTTCATGCAGAGCCGTCTGGACAGATGAGTTACACCCAGAAGCCGAGAGTGTGTGTGTGTCCTTGGGGTTGACATTGAAAGGTTCAGTTATCGCAGGAGGAGAGGAATGCCTGCTTAATTCTGAGAGGGCTTAATTACTGTGATAAACGCCCTTGGAGTTTAACTCTTTCGTTTCAGCTGGTGTCAGAATGAGGATTTCAACCTCACCCGGGTGTGAGTGGACCGGTCCCTGCTCTCCCCAGCCCCTCCGGGACCCTTGGGGAGGATCCTTGGGGAGCAAAAGTCCAGGGTTTCAAAGGTACGCATCGTCCTCCCCTGGGACTGTCAGGACACTTTTGGTCACACCTGAGAGACACTCACCCCAATAAGCCTATGACATTACTAGGAGGAAACTGGGCACTGGCTATTGGGTAACCAAAAATCCACCAATCTGGCCCACTCCAAGTCCTGGTCATTCTGCCTACAATATATATCTATACTAATAAAAGGGTAATATGCTAATTAGACCGGGAGACCTTCCAGACATCCTTCCAGACAAAGGCAGAGGTGTTTAGGGGCAATCAGGCCAAGAGGGGAGGGGAGTTGGGGGTGATCAGGCTGGCAGGCAGAGTGGTTAGGGGCAATCAGGCAGGCAGGCAGGTGAGTGGTTAGGAGCCAGCAGTCCCAGATTGTGAGAAGGATGTCCAACTGCCGGTTTAGGCCCGATCCTTGTGGGATCAGGCCTATACCAGCAGTCGGACATCCCCCAAGGAGTCCCAGATTGGAGAAGGTGCAGGCTGGGCTAATGCACGAATTTCGTGCACCGGGCCACTAGTGTGTGTGTACACACACACACACACACACACACACACACACACACACCTGGGCAAGATATATTTTAAATATATTTCTTAAAACCAGTCCTGCCTTTCTGGTCCCTGGCCTCTACCTCATCCCGTGGTGTCTTACCCGCCACAGCAGCGGGCCTCCACATTTCCTCCCCCTCCTCTCCTGCCCCTTCCCCTCCGCCCAGGACTCACTGCCAGGAACACACACTGACCTTGGCACTGTCCCATGCACAGACCTCCGATGGCTCCTGACCACCTGCAGAGCAAGAGCATGTCAACACAACATGGGGCCCTGAGCTTGCTGCCTGACCCCACGCCCCCACTTCCGGTTTCCAATTCAGGTTCCCACCTGCCTCCATGCCATGGTCCATGCTGATTCTTTCACTTGGAAAACCACCTGATCTTGCCCGGCTAGTGTGGCTCAGTGGTGGAGCATCAACCTATGAACCAGGAGGTCACGGTTCGATTCCCGGTCAGGGCACAGGCCCAGGTTGCAGGCTCGATCCCCACTGTGGGGCGTGCCCAAGGCAGCCGATCCATGATTCTTATCATAGATGCTTCTATCTCTCTCTCCCTTTCCCTTCCTCTCTGAGATCAATAAAAAAATTAAAAAGAAAATCACCTGTTCTTGCTCTACCCAGCCCCCTCTTCTGCACCCTTTCCCAGGGTCCCAGTCAAATGTTTTCTTCTCTGAGCAGTCCCACCCCCCCGCACCCCCTCCTCCCCGGCAGCTGTGATTGGCAGGATCTCCTTGCACCCTGGGGATCTGACTGCCTGGATGGCGAGATCCTAGAGGGCAGGGACTTAGCCTACCCGGGGCCCACTGCGGAGCCTGGCACCGTGACTGGGCGTCTCCTGAAACCCTGGCGCGCTGGCCCCTCCTGCCCCTCTGCTGGGTTCCCGGTGGCAGGGAAAATCCCAGCCGACAGAATTTCCTGTCCTCCCGCTCCGCTCAGATCTTCTTTGTCCCAGATCCTTCCTCTCCCGGGAGCTCCTTATCTGAGGACGGTCCAGCGCAGAGCAGCCGGCCCGGAGGGGCCATCCTGCCGGTTTCCTGCCTCGGCCGCTCTGGATTCGAGTCAGAAGATCTGAGTTTGCAGCCAAGCTTTGAATCTCTTCTCAGCTCGGTGACCTTGGCCGTGTCTTTCACCTCGGCTCAGCCTTGGTTTCTTAATCTGTAAAAATAAAGGGTGTTCGTGTTCAGTACAGGTTTGTGGAAAGGGAAACTGTCATTCAACCAATCTCTTCCCATGAAGAATCTTACGTAAACCTGTTTTAAATATGTTTTTATTAATTTCAGAGAGAGGAAGGGAGAGGGAGAGGGAGATAGAAACATCCATGATGAGAGAGGATCATGGATCGGCTGCCTCCTGCACACCCCCTACTGGCGATTGAGCCCACAACCCGGGCATGTGCCCTGACTGGGAATCGAACCGTGACCTCCTGGTTCCTAGGTTGATGTTCAACCACGGAGCCACAGGGGCTGGGGGGATCAGCATCGGATTTATAACAAAGCTCGTTAACATAGACTTCTTTAGACACACATCAGTTACGGCAGGCGAGGTGCCTGTGCAGCGAAATTCCCCGGCTGGCTGTTGGGAGCAGAGCATAAGGAGGGACAGGTCAGGAGGTTCCCAGGGGGAGGAGAGTTGCAAAAATGTTCAGAACTTTCAAAGACGGTTCTCTTGCCAGCAGAAGTTGTTCCCCAGCGTCTCTCCTCCTGACCTCCCACCCCCCACCCCTGCCTGCGTGGGGGCCTCGCTTCCAGAGGCAGCTGCCTCCGTTCAGCTCCTGACACCTTCAGCAGCTCCGCTAATAAATCCGTATCAGAGACGCGTCCTGCCCATGGGGACGATCTCTCCTTCCGCCACCCGTGGCTTCGCGACCTGACATTCAAGGCGGCAGCCAGTGATTGCAGCTGGTGGCAGCTCCCAAGGTTCAGCTGGTGCCGGGGAACCTGGTCTGTGCGCCTCCCCCACTGGGTCACCCCCACCTAGCATTCGGGGACCAAGCAAAATGTGGGGCTTGGCCCAGCTGGTGTGGCTCAGCAGTTGAGTGTTGACCTATGAACCAGGAGGTCACGGTTCGATTCCCAGTCAGGGCACATGCCCGGGTTACGGGCTCGATCTCCAGTAGGGGGCGTGCAGGAGGCGGCCGATCCATGGTTCTCTCTCATCATGGATGTTTCTCTCTCTCCCTCTCCCTTCCTCTCTGAAATCAACACAAATATATTTTAAAAATTAAAGAAATAAAGGATGTCACCATGGTGTGGGCCTGAGCTAAGAAGGGATGGAGCAGCGAAGGTACCAGGAGGAGTAGCCCTTTGGGGGTGGAATCGGGAATGATGGTTTGGGGAGGAGGCAGCTGGATTTATGGGCCCCGAGTCCAGGGCGGAGGGCCAGGCTGGAGATATAAAGTGGGAGGCATCAGCTGGCCGGGACATTCTTTCCCCAGCTACTTCATACCTGGCAGAGGCCCCGCTGCCCCGGGGGAGGCAGATGCTTGCTCCCCTGGGTCTCCTGCCCACCTGCCCTCTCTCCTTCAGAGACAAGCAGTCGGGCCGCTGGGCTGGCGAGCTCTCTCTGGGTTTGGGCCCCCAACAGAACTCTGATAACAGCCCTTCCCCCGCCCCCAGACCACTCAGGGCTGCCCACCCACACGGGCCAAGTGTCGCAGCAGGAATGCGGTGGCAGCTGGGCCCGAGTCACAAGACAGAAACACCCAGGACACGTATGTCAGGCTGGGAAGCGCCTCCTGAGAGGGAGAAGCCCAAACAGGCCACGGGGTGTGGGGGTGGGGCGGGCGGGGGAGGGGTGGGCGCAGAGGAAACCAGTCCCGGTGACTCAGCCTGCACTTGTGTTTGGCGCAGCCCCCACGTGCTGTCACAGAAAACAAAGTCCCCAGCGGGTTTATCTCCTCCCGGAGGAGGCCAGTCAGCAGCGAGAGGTGGCAGAGGAGGGAGGCCATGTGCTCCTGCCGGGGCCAGGGTCAGCTGGGCATGGCGCACAGGGGACCGGAGCACCCGCTCCCGGGATGGAGGCTCTGGTGGGCCGTGCAGGGGAGAGACCCCCACACCGTGAGGCCACGCCGCCCGCCGGCCAGATCAGTCCCAGCCCGCATTGCCCTGGGGCTGGTGGCCACAGGGGAGGTGGAGCTCCTGCAGAAATGGGGGGGGGTGGGTAGACAAGTTACAGCAGACTGAGGCGCAGAATTTCCGGGGCGCTATGTGAACATCTCCATGGTGACGCTGAGCTGAGCGTTCAGCGGGAAGCCTGGGGGGCTTGGCACATGCCCGGGTTGCAGGCTGGACCCCCAGTGTGGGGCTTGGTGGCCCCTGGAGGTGCCTGTGCACAGCCTGCCCGGCCATCCTGGGGCCCTGATCCCAGCCCCCGTTCTCCATCTGAGTGGCGGTAATTACGTCACAAGAGACGGGTTCCCACTCTCGGCACGGGCATTTGGGAGAACCCCGTGTCACACCTAAGAAAATAGGACCAGCCCGGCCAGCGTGGCTCAGCGGTTGAGTATCGACCCCAGGAACCAGGAGGTTAAGGTTCGATTCCAGGAGGCAGCCGACCCATGATTCTCTCTCATCATTGATGTTTTCTCTCTCTCTCTCCCTCTCCCTTCCTCCCTGAAATCAATTTAAAAAAATATTTTTTATAAAGGAAAGTGCTGGGTTGTCAGCTGCCTGCCTAACAGTTGAGCCTGGCAGGGTGAAGACAGAAGTGGGGGGAACACCAGGCCCAGAGTGGGGGGGGGGTGTCACCACAGCTCCCGGACGCCCTGGGGAGGGCCTGTGGGGCTGAGTGTGTGCTGAGTAAGGGGCTGGTCCCCAGGACCTGGAACCCAGGTCTGAGACCAAGAGACCTCCAGGTCAGGGGGCCCCTCCTGACGGGTCCACGGCCGTTGGGACTTGGGATTGGACTCAGCTGCCCCTGACCACAGCCGACCACAGCCACTCATAGAGGTTTCGGTTCCTCACAGAACCCGGCTGCAGCAGACAGGGCTGGGTGGCTGTGGGAGGGGCACGGGGGAGCCAGGCTCCTTGGAGCTCCGGGCTCTGCCATCCTCAGGCACCCCGCGGCCGCCCCTGGCCGGGCCTCACTTCTGCACTGAGGCAGGAGGAGCAGGAAGAGCAGGAGACAGGGTGGTGACCATGTCTGGAGCCGGTCCTTCCCCTGAAGCCGGCACGCTGCCACGTGCCACTCACTGGTGAACTCGGTCACGTGAGGTGCCAGCGGCCGGGGAAGCTGGGGAGTGGGGCGGCCCGCAACCAAGTCCAGGTGGTGAGGCAGAGCGGGGAGGGGGGGCTGGCTCCCAGGCTGGGACCTGCCACCCCACCTCTCCTTGGCCACTCTACAGTGGGGTGACTCACACCACCACGGGGCTTCACAGGTCACCACAGGGCCTCCTGGTCCTCCCTGCCCCAGGCCCTGGCCCAAAAAGCCCAGGACACTTCCCGAGAGGCTGGGCCCTGGGGAGAGAGGCGCTGAGGGACAGACCCCTGTGCCCAGAGCCTCGGTGTCTGTGACATTCCCTGACCACCCACTGATGCTTTTAAGAATCAGATGAGGCCCGGCCGGTGTGGCTCAGTGGTTGAGCTTCGACCTATGAACCAGGAGGTCACGGTTCGATTCCCGGTCAGGGCACAGGCCCAGGTTGCAGGCTGGATCCCCAGTGTGGGGCGTGCAGGAGGCAGCCGATGGATGATTCTCATCATGGATGCTTCTATCTCTCTCTCTCTCCCTCTCCCTTCCTCTCTGAAATCAATAAAAATTAAACAATTCAAAATAAAAAAGAATCACATGAGGACAGGACCGTGGGCAGAATGGAAGGGTAAAAGCCTGGCAGACGTGACAGACGCTCAACCCTGGCTTGCTCTCTCCATGTTCCTCATACTCACTCAATCCAGGCCTCATCCCCCTGCGCCCAGGATCTGCGCCCACGTCCTCCTCGCGTCTGCTGCTCCCAGTGGGTGCTGGTGTCCCCCTCGAGCAGCTCCTGGACCCTCTGGGCTGGGGTCTCTGTCCCCACAGCCTCCGCCCTGCACACCGGCCCAGCCTCCATGCCTGGCGGTGACGGGGCCCCCGCCGTGTCCTGGGCTGCGTGGCGTCTGACCTTGGCCGCCCGTGGGCCTCCCTCGGTCAGCACTTTTTTACCTGTCAAGAGGAGATAATAACGTTACCTCCACTCAGGCAGGGCCGGGAGGGAAGGCAAACAAAAGTCCCAGCGCTTGGCCAACCTAAACAGCCCTGGAAATGCTTCGTAATCAAAACGCCTTTTCCCCCTTTTGAAAGCAGAAATGGAGGGAGGATGTAGAGAACCAAGAGAGGGCAACGCGGTCACAGCTGAGGGGGCGGGTGGGAGGAGGGGGGTGGAGAGAGGATGAGGGAGAGCAGGGCCTTTCCTACAGGCACTTAGCAGGGGGCTGGGGGCGGCCCCCTGGGAGGCCGGGAGGTGCATCTGAGGTGACTGCTGGCTGAGGGTGTGTGGGCATCCACCTGGTCCTGAGGGATTTGCAGCCCTCCCCAGACCTGTCAATCAGACACTCGGGGGCACGCCCAGCCCGCTGTGGTGAATGAGACCCTCCCGGGGACCCTGCTGCACCCTCAGACACAGAGAAGGAAGGAGACCGTGGCAGGTAAACTTCTCCCTCTCAGGGCTCCGCCCCTGAGAGAATCTTTCTTTTTTAAAAAAATATTTTTTATTGATTTCAGAAACAGGAAGAGAGGGATAAATAGAAACATCAATGATGAGAGAGAATCATGGATCGGCTACCTCCTGCACGCCCCACACTGGGGATGGAGTCTGCAACCCAGGCATGTGCCCTTGACCGGAATCAAACCCTGACCTCCTGGTTCAGAGGTCGATGCTCAACCCCTGAGCCACACCGGCCGGGAAGGGAATCTTTCTTGATTTACATTTTCACAGTTAGGACCACATCCCTCTCCACCCCGCTCAGCACTCCTGGGGACCCCTTCCTCTGTTCTCTGCCAGCTGGTGGCCCTGACACCAGGCCGGGAGGGTTCGAGCCCCTGGAAACGACAGGACGGGCTGGGAAATCCGGAAGGCGGGGTGCCGATTCAGATGGAGGCTTTGCTCAGGGTCCAGGTGGCAGCGTGCCGGAGGAGGCACCGACCAGGACAGCGCTGCTGGCCCAGTCCAGGAGACGGCCCTTCCTGGGGACCGTTGGCGCCTTCCTTTGCTGGTCACTCGGGTCCTGATGAAGGTGCTCCATGCAGGGCAGGGGCCTCAGGGCCCTTCCATAAAAGGGGGGCTCCCCTTGAAGACTCCCAGACCTCCTTCAGTGCCTCCCGATTCCCCACCTGGCACCCCAGCGCTGAGCTGGGTTGGGCGTGGCATAGTGGGATGCTCCTGTGATTTGGCCCCGAGGCCCAGACAGGCCTGGGTGCCGTCCGCCACCCAGCTCTGCCCGCCGTGGAGGCCACGTCTGCTAATGAGCCAGTTGCCAAGGAGCGGCTCCCGGCAGCTGCCCTGGCCCGGCCAGGTGTGCATGGCCCGGGGCGGGCAGACAGCTGGGCAGGCCGAGCGCCACTTGTAAAGGGTAATAACCCGGTGCGGCAGGGTAATCGCCTCTTCCCAGCAGGCAGACGTGATCTCATTAGCCATCATACAGGAAGGCGGTCAGGGGAGGTCTCCCCGCTCCCTCAAAGGGGAGGCGCTCCACGCCAGGGGAGGGCCGCCGTCTGCTCCAGGTACAGATGGGACCGAGCTCTGAGTGTGGAGGGGTCGGCACAGAGACTGGGCATCGTGGCCAAGAAGATGGACTCGCGGGCAGTGCTCCCTGGGCTAGCAGGCCCAGGCCTGGCTCCTCCCAGGCCAGGCGTACTTCCACCTCCCTGCTGGAGCTCAGGCTGTGTCCCCTCCTATGGGGGCCAGATGAGCCCCCCTCTGCTGGGAAGAGCTGTGGCCCAGGCCATCCTGTCACCCTCTCTCTTCTCTCTGAGCTCCCGTTCTTCTGTCACCTGCACGCCCAGGGTTGGAGGAAAGAGCTGCCAACGCCTGATAGCACAGGGAGGCCTCGGAGCTGCAGATTCCATGCTTGACCCTGGGCTCCGCGGTGGCCAGTGTCTGCTGCGAGGCCTAGTTCTAGTCTCCTCGCCTCGGTCATCCTTCCCAGCGGTCAGGAACCTGTTTCCGATGCAATGCTGCTTTGGAGATCCTCGTGGGAGCTGCTCCCCAGAAAGATATCCGTGCCAATAAATGTTTTCAATGGTCATGGGTTCTCTGAAGTCCATCCAGGGGTCGTCCATGGCTTCCCTGGTGCCCATCAGCATCATCCGGGGCTTGGCCAAAAGACAGATGTCCAGCCCGGCTGGTGTGGCTCAGTGGTTGAGCGTCGACCCATGAACCAGGAGGTCACGGTTGGATTCTTGGTCATGGCCCATGCCTGGGTTGTGGGCTCCATCCCCAGTAGGGGGCGTGCAGGAGGCAGCCGACCCATGATTCTCTCTCATCATGGATGTTTCTATCCTTCTCTCTCTCTCCCCCTACTTCTCTCTCTAAAGTCAATAAAAAAGTCTTTTTAAACAAAGTTAAAAAAAACGACTAAGTTTTCTCAAGGAGGAGTCTGGGAAAAACACAACCAAATCAACATAGGGAGATGCTATTTCTTCTTCTACTGCCGATGGGGTCAAGCAATGGCTGCCTTGCGATGTGATGGGATCCCACCTGCTCTCCTCCATGATGCCACCATCGGGGACTCTCTCAGGGGAAGGGTCATCACAGGTAGGGGTCAGCATGAGGCGGCTGTGTGCATTTTCATCACCAGGCCTCTGTGTTAGCTGGTTTGCATTTGGAATGCTAATCTGATTGATAAGGTAACTTTTACTCTCATTACAGTGGTAGGGTTTGTTCTCAATCTGCAACCATTTGATCTTCCGTCTCATTAATTGTTCGAAGGTCTTTATGAATATGCAGGTCGGGAAGGGAACGAGAAGTGATTTGACCTTGGAGCAACACGTATGGAGTAGGCATGCATGCCCCCAGCCTCCCGCTTCTCCTTCTCATGCAGATGCAAACATCGGGATGGCCTCAAATCAGGCTGCCTCGGGCGACCTGCAATCTTCAGCCAGTTCAGTTACAGCCTCTGATGAACCACAGAAGTTTAATAATCGTCATGTGAACGGCTTGATGCCAATTTTCATGTCAATCAAAAAGTGGCTGTCAAACCTGCCAGAAACAGCCCACTGATGAAAAATCCTCAACAAGGTCCATCATAAAAAAAGAAAGGGTTAAATGTCGCCTGCCTTGACTTTTACGAAAAACACTCGTTTTTCGGATAAATGGCCTTCTGAATATAGCTCACTTCTTCCCTTTGAGAAATATTGGTGAGCCCGGCCGGTGTGGCTCGGTGGTTGAGCGTTGACCTGTGAACCAGGAGGCCATGGTTGGATTCCCGGTCAGGGCACATGCCCGGGTTGTGGGCTCCATCCCCAGTAAGATTTCCGAAGGCCATCTGTCTTGAAGAAGGCTCAGCTTCATCATCCTCCAAGGGGGAGCCATGGACACTCTTTGACTTGGGCCAGTAAGTATTTAAGGGAATGTCCTGAAGGGGGCAGTTGGCCACTAAAGCACCCACTGTCCCGCTCAGCAACTTCACACCCAGCACCCAGGCTGTCGGAGCTGGTGGGGAGAGGTCACGGCTGGAGGAGAGACTGTGTTCCTGGCCAGGGCCAGGCGGGAGTTTTGGCTCCTAGCCTCTGACATCGGTTACTCATCTTTTCCATGCCAAGAGCCCAAGAAGAAGGGCATGCGTGATGAAGATGGGGGGAGGGGGTGTCTTCCTCCAGTTGCCTTTTTCAGAAGCAGGAGAGGGGGATACATGGTTATTATTCCTTTTTTGTTGTTGTTGTTAACCCTCACCGGAGGATATTTTTCCATTGATTTTTAGAGAGAGTGGAAAGGAGAGGGAGAGACAGAGAGAAAGAGAGAGAGAGAAACATCAATGTGAGAGCGAGACATCAATTGGTTGCCTTCCGCACCCACCTGACCAGGGCCGGGGATTGAGCCTGCAACTGTGGTATGATCCCTTGACCAGAATTAAACTCAGGGCCCTTCAGTCCTCGGGCCGACGCTCTATCCACTGAGCCAAACTGGCCAGGGCGGCTGTTACTGCTTTTGATCTTTACATGTAGAGCAAATGACAGCAGGATCATTTTAATAGTTAATCAGCAGTTCTCACATTCCTTTTGGTATTCAAGCTCCAGTGAGAGAACTCCTGGCAAAAAAAAAAAAAAAAAGATCAACTCCATAGATGCTTGAGTGAGGGGAAAAAAAAATAGTGACCCAGTTTTTCCATTGCAAGTCACAAAGATATGATCTTGTGTGAGTCCAGGGAGATGCTTAGGAGCCGTGATAGTCAAGGGGGGCAAGACCAAAGTTGGCACGCGTCCACTAATGAGAAATGGGGGGAAATGGGGGGAAATGGCGCCGCGTTCGTCAACAAGGATCAGGTGCAGCCTCAGAGCCACGGCACCGGGGAGGGGGCCTCTCCTCCAAACGCTAAGCTAGGTGTTAAATTGTTCTGGGGAGTTTTAATCAGCGATCTGGACCAGTAGCTCCTGGAGGAGGCGGCATTCCCGGGGACCAGCCGAGTGTTTCTCGAACAACTGGTGCCAGGCCCCCTCCTGCGACAGACACGGGGCCACCTCTCCCGCTGCCCTTGGGTGACCCGTCCGAAGGCGACCTCTGATGGGTGGGTTTGGAACGTTCTCTAAGGCAGGAGGGTGGGCCCCGGCCGGTTGCTCAGTGGTTAGCGCGTCGGCCCTCAGACTGAAGAGTCTCGGGTTCGATTTCCAGTCAAGGGCACGTCTACTTCGGTTGCAGGTTCGATCCCTGGGCCTGGTTGGGGCGTGTGCGGGAGGCAACCAGTCGATGTCTCTCTCTCTCTCTCTCTCTCTCTCTCACATCGATGTTTCTCTTCTCTCTGTCTCTCCCTCTTCTCCCTCCCTTCTACTCTCTAAAGATCAATAGAAAAAATATCCTGGGCTGAGGATTCAAACAAAATAAAATAAAAAGAGGATAGGAGGTGAGGGAGGAAGTAGGGCAGTGTCCACAAAACACACCCAAACACCAGGGGAAGGACAGATCCGCCCAGGGACGCACTTCTGGGTCGGCTGGCCAAAAGTCCCCGTCCCCATGTCGGCCTCTGGGGAATAAACAAAGGGCCTGGAGGTGGGGAAGGAGTGAGTGCCACTCCATCCCACTTTGCCTTAGGAAAAAGGACAGGCATTTCCTACTCCAGAAATGAACTGAGTGGTTATTATACATATTTAAATGAACCCCATTAATGCACACAGCCCAACTCCCAACAAGATACCCTGAGAACTTAGGACATTAAACCTCATCCACCCGCTCGGGTCCCCAGCGTGACTCCCTCTCTCCCCGCCCGCCACCGCACCCACAGGAGTGAGCTCCCTCCCTTCCTGGGCTGGCTGTGCAGAGGGAAGGTGTCTCAAAGGACTCAGCCCTGAACTTTTCCTTTCCTCAAGTCCTCACACCCAACCTTCTCCCTGGTGGTCAGCCAGAGGCAGCCGCACCCTCATTGCTTTCAGAAGAAGGAAAGTTCGAGAGAGAATAAAAAAACAAGAAACAGGCAATGTGCTTAAAAAAAAAAATCCACGATGGCCCGGCCGGTGTTGCTCAGTCAGCATCAACCCATGAACCAGAAGGTCATGGTTCGATTCCTGGTCAAGGGCACATGCCCAGGTTGCGGGCTTGATCCCCAGTAGGGGGCGTGCAGGAGGCAGCTGATCCATGATTCCCTCTCATCATTGATGTTTCTCTCTCACTCTCTCCCCCTTCCTCTCTCTGAAATAAATAAGAACATATTTTTAAAAAGATCCAAGATGGATTTTACAAATAAAAAAAGAAACCCTAGAAGAGTGTAGAGTTTGTATCTTGAGAATAGGGGAGAGGGAAAACAGAGCACCCTCTTCTCCTGGGGTGGGGTGTAGGGGTGCATTTGGGCTGAGGGAGGGGGAGGAGCAGGATGGGTGAAGCTTTGGGGAGGCTGGGGGTGGGGGCTGAGGGCAGAGACTTGAGGAGAGCATGGAGCTGGAAGGAGATAAGATAAAATAGAGGATGCTAGTTAAAACTGAATTTCAGGTAAACAATGAACACTTGTTAAGTGTAAATCTGTCTCAGGTATTCCTATATTGCTGTAGATGTAGACCCCTTCCCCATACATTTTGGGTGAAACTGGACCAAGGTGAAGCCCCTCCCCACCCCCCACTCCATGGCTACAATGATATTCCATCCCCTGGTTCCCAAGAGACTGAGGTGCCCCTGGCATCCGAAACCATCATCCCAATGTCCTAGTTTTATGGGAGACACACCCGAGACCCCGAGGCCTGGATGAATGGCCCGGCGTCTCTGCAGTTGCCCACCTGGGGAGGGGCAGGTCTGGGTTCCCACGGAGATCCAGGGGGCCCCCGGAGGAGGCTGCTGCGGCCCCCGGAGGAGGCTGGGGTGCGGCCGTGTCTCCCTGTGCCTGAGCCCAGCTCGGGGTCCTCGGGCTCTTGCTGCCCAGATGAACACACTCGGGCATCCCTGGATGTCCCTGCCCTGCCCGGTGGACCACGGCGTCAGGTTCCTTTTCACTCTTCCGCCTTCGGAAGTATCACCTATGGAGACATTTGACACTCGGTTGGACCGTTGGATCTGAGGTGGGTGCCAGTCCCTATGACCTCTCCACTAGAAGCGTCTAAGTCACGACCCTACCCACTCAGGAGGTGCAAGTCCCAAGTCGAAATGTAGGGGGCGTGCAGGAGGCAGCTGATCCATGATTCTCTCTCACCATCGATGTTTCTCTCTCTCTCCCTCTCCCTTCCTCTCTGAAATCAATAAAATAATTTATGTTTTAAAAATGTGTCGCTGAGACTCTGCGCAAGGGATGGAAAACCTCACTTCCAACAGGCTTAGGCCAAACAGAATGATGATAATAATTTCCATCAGACATGTCTGTGTGGTGGGAACCACTCCGACCTCTCTTTTATAGACGAGAAGATTGAGGCAGAATGTGGTTGGAACGCTTGCCCAGGCTCACAGGGCCGATGACGGAGCTGGGAGGGGACCCAGACGGCTTGGCGCTCTCACCTGGGGCCAGCGGCAGTGACACCCCCCTCCCCCGGGGAGCATGTTAAAAATGCAGAGCCTCAGGCCCCTCCTGACTCCTGCTCAGGTTCCGCTTCGACTTCTAACAAGGCCCAGGTGACTCAGCGTCGCGCTCTGGGCTGAGACGGGAGCCTCGGAGAACTGCTTATGTTCTATCTGGGTTTCTCAGTCCGTGCGGCGGATGGGCAGGAGCAAGGCTGACTGGAGTCCCTTTGTTTCCTGCTGTATATCTAGCACCTAGAGCAGGGACTTCGTGTAGTGTTTACTGAGTGAATGAATGGATGGATGAATGAATGAATGAATGGACCAATGAATGAATGGATGAATGGATAAATGAATGAATGAATTTGGGTACCTCTGAGTTAGGTTCTAGGCTCAGAGCTGCCTTGCTGGAAGGTGGGGAGGGAGCGAAAGGTGCCTCTCCGTGGGGATTGCCCCTCATTTGGGATTATTCATGTCCCTCCTTAGTAGAAGTAACGAGCAGTGATCACATTGGCCCAGTGTTGGCTCACATCATCAAAACGCCTGAAATAGCCCGGCCGGCATGGCTCAGTGGTTGAGCATCAACCTATGCACCAGGAGGTCACAGTTCAATTCCTGTTCAGGGCATAAGCCTGGGTTGCACTGCGGCTCAATCCCCAGTAGGGGGCGTGCAGGAGGCAGCCGATCCATGATTCTCTCTCATCATTGATGTTTCTCTCTCTCTCTCCCTCCCTCTCCCTTCCTCTCTGAAATCAGTAAAAATATTTTTAAAAAAAACAACAACATATGCCTGAAATCTCCCAGGAAACAGCCTCTCTCCGTGTCCTCCCCTTTGTTAGTCAAACCTTCCTCACCTTGAGCCCCGGGCTGTTCTTCTGCCCCCCACTTGTCAGCCGCAAGGCACACCCCTGGGGGGGACCTCAGCCCATTTTCCCAGCCTCCGTGGAGGTTTTATTTCTGTTCCGTGAAAAACCCTCAAAGGCCCCTCTCTGAGCTTTGAGGGAGGCGCGGAGCATTTGAAACATTTAACGGGAATTGTTATGTGTGTGTGTTAGAGGAGGAATTATTCTCTGCCCAGGCTGGGGCTGGCCTGAAGGAGACGGCCAGACACCCAGGTAGAAAGAGCTCCCCGCTGCTGCTCTGGGGAAAATCAAAGCGAAACCGGCCGCTCGCGCCCCCCCACATGCCTGGCCTGACCCCCGCCTTTCATGTGCAGTGGCCACGGGAGGAGAGGAGGCACAAAACCAGCACAAACCCCCAAAGTAAAGGCTTCAAATGAACCCGTTTCATGAGGACAATACTCTCTCTTCTTTCAACTCTCCCTGAGAACAAATGGCAGTCTTTTTTCGGGGGAAAGACTGGCTTCGGGCTTTCATCCTCAGCAGCCTTTATTTGGGGTGCCTCTCCCCGGTACCTCCTTTCTTCATTTCAGATCTCACAGGCCGGGGGAGGACAGAAGTCGCCCACCCGCCCCAGGTGGGGATCTATGGCCTGGGTGTGGGGACACTTGGTCTTGGGGGTTTGGGGGGTGAGGAAGGGTCTGCTTTCATCCGGGCAGCACGGGATAAGATAAGTCCAGAAAAATCATGGCTATGTCAGATGGAAACATTTAACTCCCCTTTTTTTCAAAAAAGTAGCAAAAGCTCATTTCTGAAGTGACGTCTCATTCAGAGTTCTGATATATAAAACAGACAGGAACCGAGCCGCCTGGTGGCAGTTGGGGTGCATGGATGGGGTTGGGGCGAGGGGCAGCAAGCCCGCCTGATTCCTCCTCTCGCCCCTCCATGGCGCCCCGGGGTTCTAGGAACCCCAGTTTGAGCATCACTCCGAAGGCCTACTCCTCTGTAGACCTCATTCCGAAGTGGGGAATGGAGCTGTCAGCAGGAAGCCCGGCCCTCCAGGTGCCAAGGAGCCTGGTGCAGGCCCTGCAGTTAGTAACCTGGGGCGGCATCCCAGGGTGGGGCAGTGAGGGGTCTGGCCTAGGGCCGACCTGCAGACCCGGGGAGGGTGGGTGCAGACTCGGGGAGGGTGGGTGCAGGCCCGGGGAGGGTGGGTGCAGGCCCGGGGAGGGTGGGTGCAGGCCCGGAGAGGGTGGGTGCAGACCCGGGGAGGGTGGGTGCAGACCCGGGGAGCGTGGGTGCAGACCCGGGGAGGGTGGGTGCAGGCCTGCAGAGGCCCCCCGGCAGCTGGGTTCCCAGTTCTCTGCATCCCTGTCACCCTACTCCTCCCCTGCTGCCCCCCCCCCCCCCCCCACACACACTCTGACAGGCCCTCACACAGAGGTGGCTGCTGTCTCAATGCCCCTCCCCCTCGCACACGAGGCCCCAGGCTGGCATACCCCACAATTAGGGCTGCTGTTTCCCTGGCTCCCCACTCTCCCAGGCTAATTGCTGGGTTCGCCCTTCACTGTTCCCCGTTTCCCCGCAGGAACATGAAGGCCCGGCCCCCTCAGCCCCGCGCTGGCTGTTCCAGGAGCTGCAGAGGCAAGAAAGGAAGAAACCAAGATGGTTTCAGCAAAGCATTTCTCTGAGCCCGGGAGAAGGGATAGTTTGTGGGCCGGCCACCCACACTTCTTTAGGCCCCGGGATTTTGTTAAAATGCAGACTCTGCGCCCTAGCTGGTGTGGCTCAGTAGATAGAGCGTGAGCCCTCGGACGGAAGGGTCCTGGGTTCGATTCCGGTCAAGGGCACGTACCTCGGTTGCAGGCTCAATCCCTGGCCCTGGTCTGGGTACGTGCAGGAGGCAACTAATGGATGTGTCTCTCATCGATGTTTCCCTCTCTGTCTCTCCCACTCTCTCTAAGGATCAATGGAAAGATATCCACGGGTGAGGATTAACAACAACAAGAAATAGCAATAAGAGCACAGACGCTGGTCCACGGGCCCAGGGTGGGGCTGGAGGCTTCGCATGTCTGACCGGCTGCTGGTGACTGTCTGGGGGCCTCGGTGTGAGGATGAGGGGCGTGGGGAGAGCACAGGGGACGTTGGGAAGCCTGGACTTGCTGGTCAACTTGGAGCAGGGCCTTCCTGGCTGTGGTGAGGACCGGAAAGGGGGTGGGCTTGATTCTACACCAGAAAGCTGCCGCCAGGAGGCTCCCAGGAGCCACGGGGACCCTGGGATCCCCGCTTCCCGAGAAAGGGTCCCTCTCTTCTGAGAGAAGGCTCCTCTTGGTTCATTCTAGAAAGATTTACTGAGTGCCTATGGCCAGCCAGGCCCAGTTTGGGTTGTGATGATATAGAGTAACTCCCTCTCACTCGTCACTCCCTCATGGAGCTTCCTTTCTACTGGGGTGGGGTGGGAAGAGATGCAAAGCAAGACAAATCAGTAAAACACAGAGTGCAGTTTTGGCAATGAATGCTGTGGAGAAAGAAAAAGCAGGAGAGGGAGAAACCAAGATGGCGCCATAGGTTAAACACCTAACCCGCAGCCGGGCACAACAATTTCAAAAATACAACTAAAGGTCAGAACGGTCATCGTCCAGAACCACAGGAAAGCTGGCGGACTGAAATGCCCACAGCTGGGGAGAAGGAGAAGGCCACGGGGACAGTCGGGGGAGCCGCAAAAGCCTGAGGTATGGAGAAACGGACGGAGACACGAGCACGCGCGCCTGCGGGGAGGATAGAGCCGGAGAGGAAGGGGCGGCTGACGGCCTGGCCGGCGTTCACTGGCAGGAAGGAGATAAAGGCTCCGGATTGCGCTGAGCGCCGGCTCCGACTGCACTGAACCCCGTTCCGGGCGAAACCCTGGGAAGCCAGGCGCAGGCTGGGGGAATGAATCTGGGCTGTGGGGCGCAGGCACAGAGGAGCGGCGGAAGGCAGAGCTCCAGAGGCGCGCGCAGGAAGGGGCGCAAAGGACGGACTGTTGCCTGCGCCACTGAACTGCCCTAGCGGGAAGGAGACAAGGGCTCCGGACCGTGCTGAACCCCAGTTCTGACTGCACTGAACCCCAGTTCCGGGCGAAACCCTGGGAAGCCAGGCACATGCTGGGGGAATGAATTTGGCCTGTGGGGCAGAGGCACAGAGGAGCGGCGGCTCCAGAGGCGCACACGGGAGGGCGCGCAGAGGAGGGACTGTTGCCTGCGCCACTGAATGGCCCTGCTGGGAAGGAGACAAAGGCGCCAGACTGCGCTGAGACCCAGTTCCAACTACATTGAAACCCAGTTCCAGGCAGCGGGCGAAACTCCAGGGCGCGTTTCTCTCAGAGGTGTTTGCAAGGAATACAGAGAGACACAGACACAGGAGCCTCATGTCTCCTGCACAGCAACTCTTCCTATATAGACAAAGAGGGTCCTCATGGACAGTTGGCCTGGAGGACAATTCCTCCTAGTGACACCAACAACAATCAAGACTTAACTGTAGATACTCACTCAGTTTCGCAACTGCGCCGCCCCCGCAGGCCGCCCGGCCCGGGGCACTGGGGACGCCGCGGCGGCAGCGGCTTCCGGAGCCCGGCGGCCGCCCAGCGCCCATCCCCGCCGCGAGGCCCCCCGCGCGCCTGGTTCCGCGGGCCGCGCGCCCCGCACAACGGACGGAGGCCCGGGCGCCCTCTCCGTGCACCTCCCTGCGCCACTAGACCTCAGTAGAGTTGACTGAATTCAAGGGATTAAGAAGAACAAATTGGGGAATTCGAAAAAGATGACGGCGGAGGTGAAGGCTGATGTGTTGCCTCACATGGCAGTTTCGGAAATACAACTGGAACATGGACTAGTGAGGGTGGCGACTGCTGCTCGCGTCTCCCCAGACCGGGCGGCTGCTCCTCTCAGTCAGCACCGCAGCCGGGGCCATGGGCTTGTGGGCGCCGCAGCAGCTGCTGTGGCGGCGGCCGCGGACTCGGCGCAGCAGCTCTCTGTGAAGGAAGAGACCATCTTTCTGCAGGAGGGGCGCATCCGCGCCACCGACCTGGCCGAACTGCGCAGTGAGATCCTCGAGGCCCCGGAGGCCGCCAACACCGATTTGGAGGATTCTTAGGAGTTCTCATCTTACATTCAAGCCCTTTAAGCCATTTTGACAGAGGAGAATCAAGAAGGCGGCTAAGTTAAACAAAGGAACTGCGAACTCCACCGCGCACAGCAATTTCAGGGGCACGAATGGAGGACAGAGCCTCTGCCATCCAGAACTACAGGAGAGATGGCTGAATGGTAGATTTATAGCTAAGAGGGAAGAGGAAACCAGCGAAATCGGAGGGGATGAGGTGTGGAGGCGCGTGGGTCTGGTTGGTGGCGGGGGAAAGGGGCTTTTGTTCCAAACCTAGGGGAGATTAGCTCTCCATCACACTGAAATCCAGCTTCTGGGGACCCGTGGGAGACCCAGATGCCTGCGGGGAGAGGCGGGACTCTTGCGGAGGTGCCAAGCGCCCATGGGTCTGGGGGAGGCCGCGCTCCCCTGGGTCCGAGTGAGGCCAGGGGTCAATAGATCCAGTTGAGGCCTCGCGCATCTAGGCCCGGGTGAGCCCAAGTGGCCCTGGGTCTGGGAGAGGCCAAACATCCCTGGGTCCAGGTGAGACCATGAGTCCCTGGATCGGGTGAGGCCTCGTGAACCTAGGCCCGGGTGAGCCCAAGTGGCCCTGGGTCTGGGAGAGGCCAAGCGTCCCTGGGTCCGGGTGAGACCATGTGTCCCTGGATCCGGGTGAGGCCTCGTGCACCTAGGCCTGGGTGAGCCCAAGTGGCCCTGGGTCTGGGAGAGGCCAAGCGTCCCTGGGTCCGGGTGAGACCATGTGTCCCTGGATACGGGTGAGGCCTCGTGCACCTAGGCCCGGGTGAGCCCAAGTGGCCCTGGGTCTGGGAGAGGCCAATCGTCCCTGGGTCCGGGTGAGACCATGTGTCCCTGGATCTGGATGAGGCCTCGTGCACCTAGGCCCGGGTGAGCCCAAGTGGCCCTGGGTCTGGGAGAGGCCAAGTGTCCCTGGGTCCGGGTGAGACCATGTGTCCCTGGATCCGGGTGAGGCCTCGAGCACCTAGGCCCGGGTGAGGCCACGTGCCCCTGGGTCTGGAAAAGACCAAGCGCCCCTGGGTCCAGGTGAGACCATGTGTCCCTGGATCCGGGTGAGGCCTCGTGCACCTAGGCCCGGGTGAGCCCAAGTGGCCCTGGGTCTGGGAGAGGCCAAGCGTCCCTGGGTCCGGGTGAGACCATGCGTCCCTGGATCCGGATGAGGCCTCGTGCACCTAGGCCCGGGTGAGCCCAAGTGGCCCTGGGTCTGGGAGAGGCCAAGTGTCCCTGGGTCCGGGTGAGACCATGCGTCCCTGGATCCGGGTGAGGCCTCGTGCACCTAGGCTCGGGTGAGCCCAAGTGGCCCTGGGTCTAGGAGAGGCCAAGCGTCCCTGTGTCCGGGTGAGACCATGTGTCCCTGGATCCGGGTGAGGCCTCGTGCACCTAGGCCCGGGTGAGCCCAAGTGGCCCTGGGTCTGGGAGAGGCCAAGTGTCCCTGGGTCCGGGTGAGACCATGTGTCCCTGGATCCAGATGAGGCCTCGTGCACCTAGGCCCGGGTGAGCCCAAGTGGCCCTGGGTCTGGGAGAGGCCAAGCGTCCCTGGGTCCGGGTGCGACCATGTGTCCCTGGATCCGGATGAGGCCTCGTGCACCTAGGTCCGGGTGAGCCCAAGTGGCCCTGGGTCTGGGAGAGGCCAAGCGTCCCTGGGTCCGGGTGCGACCATGTGTCCCTGGATCCAGATGAGGCCTCGTGCACCTAGGTCCGGGTGAGCCCAAGTGGCCCTGGGTCTGGGAGAGGCCAAGCGTCCCTGTGTCCGGGTGAGACCATGTGTCCCTGGATCCGGGTGAGGCCTCGTGCACCTAGGCCCGGGTGAGCCCAAGTGGCCCTGGGTCTGGGAGAGGCCAAGCGTCCCTGGGTCCGGGTGAGACCATGTGTCCCTGGATCCAGATGAGGCCTCGTGCACCTAGGTCCGGGTGAGCCCAAGTGGCCCTGGGTCTGGGAGAGGCCAAGCGTCCCTGGGTCCGGGTGCGACCATGTGTCCCTGGATCCGGATGAGGCCTCGTGCACCTAGGTCCGGGTGAGCCCAAGTGGCCCTGGGTCTGGGAGAGGCCAAGCGTCCCTGGGTCCGGGTGAGACCATGTGTCCCTGGATCCAGATGAGGCCTCGTGCACCTAGGCCCGGGTGAGCCCAAGTGGCCCTGGGTCTGGGAGAGGACAAGCGTCCCTGGGTCCGGGTGCGACCATGTGTCCCTGGATCCGGATGAGGCCTCGTGCACCTAGGCCCGGGTGAGCCCAAGTGGCCCTGGGTCTGGGAGAGGCCAAGCGTCCCTGTGTCCGGGTGAGACCATGTGTCCCTGGATCCGGGTGAGGCCTCGTGCACCTAGGCCCGGGTGAGCCCAAGTGGCCCTGGGTCTGGGAGAGGCCAAGCGTCCCTGTGTCCGGGTGCGACCATGTGTCCCTGGATCCTGATGAGGCCTCGTGCACCTAGGTCCGGGTGAGCCCAAGTGGCCCTGGGTCTGGGAGAGGCCAAGCGTCCCTGGGTCCGGGTGCGACCATGTGTCCCTGGATCCAGATGAGGCCTCGTGCACCTAGGCCCGGGTGAGCCCAAGTGGCCCTGGGTCTGGGAGAGGCCAAGTGTCCCTGGGTCCGGGTGAAGCCAGAGCCTGGGTCCGGGTGAGGCCGTGTGCCCCTGGATCCATCCGGGTGAGGCTGGGTCCCAGGCCCGGGTGAGACCACGCGCCCCTTGGGTATGGGTGAGGCCACGTGCCCCTTAGTCCGGGTGACGCCGTGCCCCTGGGTTCGGCCGAGACCAAACCAGAGGGAGTCGGACCTCCGTTACCGCCATTTGTCCACCATCCAGAGCTGGGGGGTCAGTGCTGACATGTACACATAAGGAACTACTGGACATTGAAATTGAGTCTCAAAAGAACTGTTGGTCCAGGGGGAAGCTCGCTACAGACTGATTCAATTGCCTGTCAGCATAACTATTATTGCTCGTCTCACATTCAGTGCTTATTAGTATATATCTAGTGACATATGATCTCGCTCATCTGGGGGAAATGATGAACAACATAGATGAGGAACAAGAACAGAACCAGAAGCAAGGAGGCATCGATCGGACTATCGGGCCTCAGAGGGAGGATAGGGGAGGGTAGGGGGAGGGTGGGGGGAGGGGGAGAGTTCAACCAAAGGACCTGTATGCATGCATATAAGCCTATCCAACGGTTAAGTTCAACAGGGGATTGGGGCATGCGTGGGGAGAGGGGTGGGATGGGAATGGGGGGATGAGGACAAATATGTGACACCTTAATAATAAAGAAATTAAAAAAAAAAAAAAAAAAAAAAAAAAAAAAAGAAAAAGCAGGAGAGGTTGGTAGTGAATCCAGACAGGTGAGGAGGGGTGTGATTTTAAAAATATATATATTTTTTTATTAATTTCAGAGAGAAGGGAGAGGGAAAGAGAGAAACATCAATGAGAGAGAATCATGAATGGGCTGCCTCCTGCACGCCCCCTACTGGGAATCGAGTCTGCAACCCGGGCATGTGCTCTGACCCGGAATCGAACCCTGACCTCCTGGTTCCTAGGTCGATGCTCAATACTGACCCACGATAGCCGGGCGATTTTGAACACAGTGGCCCTGAGCCTATCCGAGGGTCCCAGGTGGACTTTGAGAAGATGGCTTATTTATGATCCAAATATAAATAAGCCCTTTATTAAAAAAGGGAAAGAGGTCATTTCCGAATGTGTGACCAGAATATGAGCCCCTCTGGGATGGGTCTTGCTCTTCCCTTGCTCGGCCCCTGGGAGCTGCACGGCGGCCACCATGGGGCACCGTGGGCCGTGGCAGTGGCGGCCAGGAGACAAACTCTGGGCTGCGAGCCCTGAACCAGCTGCGTCCTTCAGAGCGCCCACAGGGCTCTGCCGTGGCCTATCCCCTTGGCGATGGGGTGCCTTCCTGGCCCCCCGCCCTGTTCTAGGGAAGGAAGATGGAGGTTGTCACAGACTGCTGAGCCCTCCAACCAGAAAAAGTGACTGCGCGCGGCTGTGGGCCCCACAGCTCTATGGGGTCCCTGCCATGGGGAAAGTTACCAGAAGCTCCCCCAAGCCTGGCGGGGAGCACTAGCAGGTTCTGCTCGGGCAGGGACAGGTGGAGTGAGCCACGATTGTTCTCATTTTCCAAACTTTCCATTTTAACTGGACTCCCAGGGGTTAAATCTGCCCTTCACCTGGCAAAGGGGCCTGTTGCCCGTGCCACACCGGCCAGGCTGGTCTCCCCCTCCTTGCCAGGGCCTGCCCTGCGGGTGGCCTCTCGGTCTAACCCAGACAGAGGTGGGGGCGGAGGGAGAGAAACCGAGCCAGGAAGCGGCAGAAATAGCTTTCAGGGGGCGGAGGGCGTGGTGCCGCTGGAGGCCGCACACCCACGCGGGGCTGGGCGTGGTGGCTCCGTCCTCCCGGGCCGGGCCGAGGGGATTTCTCAGACGCAGGCGCTTGCCCCAGGAGCCTGGGCTCAGGGAGGTCCCCACCCCATCTCAGCCTGTTTCCTCTCACTGTTCTCCACCTAACCGCTGGGAGGGGACAGCAGCGTCCTGCTGGGGTGCTGCTTGAGAAGGTGGAATTGACCAGGATGTTCTATTTTTAGCCCATGTGGTGGCTTAGGGGACAGAGAGAAGGACCCCAGAGAGCCTGGCAGGGTCCCCCTTGCCACACACGCTGTCCTGAGCCGGGTGATACCCACCTAGCTGGGTCCTGAGGATGAATCCAGGGCCCCCCATGGATGCCCCTCCTCCTCATGGCTAGGAGATCACAGGTCCCTCCCTAAGGGTGACCCCGCCTCAGTGTGTCACCCCTGGAGGGCTGGCAACTGGCTCCCTAGCACTGGCTGGAGGTTGGCACCTAGTAGGTACTCACGACCCTCCCGGGGAGCTGCTGTTTGGGGTCAAATCGGTTCTAGGGGTTCAGTGTGGGGTACAGGGTAGGTTGTTGGAGAAAACTCCAGTCCTGCCTTTTTCTGTTGTTAATCCTCACCCAAGGATATTTTTCCATTGATTTTTTAGAGAGAGTGGAAGAGAGAGGGAAAGACAGAGAGAAACATCGATGTGAGAGAAACACACCAATGGGTTGCCTCCTGCACAAGCCCCTACCAGGGCCTGGGCCGGGGAGGAGACTGCAACCAAGATACGTGCCCTTGACCCGAATCGAACCCGGGACCCTTTGGTCTGTAGGCAGATGCTCTATCCACGAAGTCAAACCGGCTAGGGCCAGTCCTACCTTTTGATGCCACATTAATCTGGTCCCCTGCCTCCCTCGGGTGGGCCAACTGCCTTCTCGCCCACGTCTTGTCACCTGCTGCCACAGCCTCAGTCTCCTTATCAGACAGGTCGGGAAAGGCTGAGTCATACCTGTGTAGGGAGGCCGCTGAGAAAAGTGTCTGGCCCTGCCGGTACATGGCGTCGCCAGATGACACAGGTTCGGAGCCACTGAACCCACAGCGAGGTGACTTGGCCAAGGTCACGTAGCCAGCGGGGAGCTGGTCACACTCCAGGAAGCCTGCAGGAAATAGATGGGACAGGGCAGCATTGGTTTCCAGCCTCCCTCCAGCGCGAGTGGGCTGAAGTCGACCGCACCACCCAGAAATCGATACGCAGGAGGCTGTTAAAAGCCACCTCCCCATCGAGCCTGCCGCTGGCCAGGAGCCGAGGGATGCTCGCTTCGTGGCCTGGGCAGGAAACTTAGGACACTTAGGGCTGGTGCCCACCAAGTGTGTGGGGTTCAGACAGACCAGGAGGAGGCAGGGCTGGGCCTGCAAGGTTACGCACATACCTCTCAGCTCCCTCCTTAGCACTGAGCATTCCCAGGGGGGAGGAGGGCGCCACCTTCCCCTGGGACTTGGCTAAGGCAGAGCAAGGCCCAGGCTAGGGGCCAGACCCGCAGGCCAATTTGGCACTTGGCCTAAGCTACGAAGTCCCAGCTTCCCGGGCAGGGAGGGCGCTGCTAAAGCAGCTGGGCCCACTTGGGGGCAAGGGAGCCACCGCCTCCACCCAGCCCTGCCATCCATCCTCCATCCGAGGCCCCGCGGTGGGTGTCGGCGACTCAGGAAGTTCTGGTTTCTGTGAGATTCTTGAGCCTCGAGCGACCTGCTCCTGAAACAATGACAGCCTTGGAACAAGGCTCCCCCATCGCAGGCCTGGCCAGGACGCAGCCGAACGGAAAATGAGGCTGAGACGGAAAGGTCAAGTGCGTGCTGGGCCTCCTGGGCCCTGGGCAGGTGGCTGCTGGGCCAGAGGGCCAAGTGGCATGGCCTGCGGGCACAGGTGAGTGGCAGTGACCCACAGACCAGCCTGGGCCCTCGCTCTGACCCAGAGCAGACGGCACCCCTGACTGGCGGGGCCCCACCACTGACCGGGCCCTCGGCCAGGAGCCATTCAGTGTGTTCCAGTCAGATTTGCCCCGAGCCCCGGGCTGCCCGCAGATGCCCATGCAGGACGGACGGGGGAGTGGAGCCGAGGTGGCCGGAGGGAAGGCGGACCCCAGAGTCACCGCCTTGGGCGAGATGACGGTCCTCGCGTAAGGAGCCACACTTCTAAAGCCAGCACTGGCAGAGCCCTTCTCACGCCAGGAAGTGCATTTGCTATTACTCCTTGCATGAGCTCTGCCATGTGAGTACCACCAGCCCCATTTTACAGGTCAGGAAACTGAGGCTTCTATGATCGTGTGGAGAGCAGGCTGTGATGCCCGTCCACCTCTCTTGCCACCTGGGGAAGTTGCTCCCTCCCCTGCGGGCACAGCCCAGAAGTGCCAGGGGGAGTCTGTGCCCCCAGGGGCCTCTCAGCCCCCAGGGATGGGTGCCTGGGGATACATCCTCACTGGAAGCCTGGTTCCCTCATCTCTCCAGGGCCCAGCCGCCTGAGCCCATCCCTGGCAGTGGGAATCCCGTATCAGCCCTGTTCATGGACTTCCTCCCTCCCGCATCTTCCTTCTCCACCCCAACCCTGTGCTTCCTGGAGTCACCCCACAAATAGATCAGGGTCTGCTTTGGGGGACACCCACAGGAAGACAGAGAGAGGAACGGCATCCTCGGCAGGATGGTGGTGATGGTGGTGATGCTCAGACACCAGGGCCCAATTCAGAGTCCGACAGGGACGAGGGAAGCTGCAGCCATGCACAGGGACGACCTTTCACCTGCTGAAGGGGGCACAGAGTTTGCGTGGAACTGTTGTGTTCAGGATGCTGTGGGCTCAGTAACCGGAAGTCCCTCTGAGAGTGGTCTAAGCCGGTGCCACTGGAGCCCGGCGAGGGGCTGCAGGTGGGTTTGCCCGCGGCTCCTGCTCCGGTCCCTGTGGCTCCTCCGAGGGGCCCCTCCCCCCGGGAGTGTAGCCGATGGTTATGACAGTTCTGGCCACACATCCGCGCTGGACACGGTCCAGAGAGCATCGCTCCTGGGGGCTCATCCGGGGCCCTGCCAAGAGACCGTGAAGACAGCCCGGGTGCTTGCGAGGGAACTCAGTGTCTCCAGGCGGAGTTTTCCATCAGCCTTCCCTGGCTGCGCGCAGAGGCGAGGCGATGACAAAAGCCATGGACAGGCCGCACGGAAAAGCTCAGAAACAGCCAATCCTCTCAGGACCTTTCTGGGGACGGGGAACCACGGGCTGTGGTTTAACTGTGTGTAAACAGCATCAAGCCGTATTACATGAGTAAACATGCTAATGTGAGGAGCGGATCTGAACGGAAGAGTGTTCCGGGGCCTTCTCCAACGAGCTGGGTGTCCTGCCCACGGGGCCGCGGGCGCCTGGCTTTGGCCTGGCTGCTCGCCTGTGTCCTTGCACGGCTGAGCTGGGGGCCAGGGCAGGAGCAGCCGTTTCAGGCCGGTGTGCAGGGCGCAAGGGCTGCGCTGTCCTGGACACGCTCTTGCCTCCCCCTGAGCGGGGGGGTGGCGGGGGGGATCCTGATGGCACAGGACACATTTCTATCCCTTCCTCCATCCCAGCCAAGACTTTCAGGCCTCAGCTCCCCCTTTAAAGAGTTTCCAGCTCCCTGTCCTCCCAGATTGAAAAATGCTTGGAAATGTGGGAGCAACTCAAGGCTGGAGTCCTAAGTCGCCACTTCCTCAGGGAGGGGGCGGCCGTGGGTGACCTTGCAGCTGTGTGACCTTGAGCGAGGTAGTTCATTCATCCTGTGGGTCACCAGGCTGCCCTGAGAGCCTGGGAGAGGATGGTGAGATGAGATTAGAGTGCGTGCCCTTGACCTGCATGGCTCAGGGTCTAGCTGGAGGCAGAAACGATCCTGGCTTGGCAGAAGGGGTGAGGCGTTCTCTGGGGTCCTAAACCCACTCACGAGGGCACCGATCCCACTCACGAGGGCTCTTAAGCACCTTCCTAAGGCCCGGCCTCCACATAGCATCACACTGGGGACTAGGCTTTAACATATGAGTTTGGGGGGGCAGGAGGGGAGCACAAACATGGGAGTCCATAGCACCCTTCATTCCAGACCTACTTTCTCTGACGTGACAAGCCCCTTACACACCAGTGCTCCTCTAGTGTCAGGCGGCCCAGATTATATAGATTATTCCCTATAGCTGGTAGCTGGACAAACGTCCCACCCCTGGCGGTGACAGCTGAGACGCTGCGTGTGACTGGACTGAACCCTGGCAATCTGCAGAACCCCATGCCCTCCGTCCCCTCCGCTTTGGCGCCCCCTGCAGGCTCAGTTTCCCACGGGCGCTGTCCTGAGACCTCCCTGGGAAGCACCGGGAGGTAATGGCCCTCATTCTGACATCAGATCTATGCTTTCTCACTTCCCCGTCATGAGCACAGGTGCCCTTTGCCCCCTGACCATGCGATGACCACTTACTCCAGCCACAGCCCGCCCAGGGCCCCTCAGCGGGAAATGGCGGTTTGCCAAAGGAGAACAGAGAAGGCTCCTGGGAATCTCCTCCCCCCTCCTGGCCCTGGGCCATCCTTTTCCTCCATGAGGAAGTGACATGTGCACAGTGAGAGGGTGGAGAGCCACAAGCCCAAGGCCCTGCACTGCCATGGCAGGCAGCACTTCACTTACTGCGCCATTCATTCATTCATTCACTCACTCATTCACTCATTCATTCATTCACTCATCCATCAATCCATTCATTCATTCATTCATTCACTCATCCATGCATCCATCCGCTCATTCATTCACTCATTCATTCACTCATTCATTCACTCATCCATCCATCCATCCACTCATTCATTCATTCACTCATCCATGCATCCATCCACTCATTCATTCATTCACTCATCCATCCACCCATCCACTCATTCATTCATTCACTCATCCATCCACCCATCCACTCATTCATTCATTCACTCATCCATCCACCCATCCACTCATTCATTCATTCACTCATCCATGCACCATCCACTCATTCATTCATTCACTCACCCATCCATCCAACCACTCATTCACTCATCCATCCACCCATCCACTCACTCATTCATTCACTCATCCATCCATCCACTCATTCATTCACTCATCCACTCATTCATTCATTCACTCATCCATCCATCCACTCATTCATTCATTCACTCATCCATCCATCCACTCATTCATTCATTCACCCATCCATCCATCCACCCATCCACTCATTCATTCATTCACTCATCCACCCATCCACCCACTTTAGAAGAGACTTGTCTGCTTAGGAGTGTGGTCTCCTCATGGGATTTCCTCTTTCCCAAGGCTCTGTTTCCTGGAAGAACCTTTTTCTCCTCCCCACTATGGTGGGACCGTAAGGGACCCCGGAGAAATGGCCAGAAGCGGCCCCCATTTTAGAAAGTAGGAAGTGGAGACCACAGACTCTCATGGACCCACCCCTTCCTCCCCAAGTGAACTGCTTTCTCCAATCGAGCAGCAGAGGGGAGATCGGAGGGGACCTTCGCACGGGACCTCAGCAGACCCGAAGGGTGGGGTGTTACCTTTGCTAAGCATAGGGGCAGGTCCAGGGAAGGACTGCTGTGGCCAGCACCCAGTCTCCTGGACTCGTCACCATGGCAGCACGCCCCTTCCTAGAACAAGCTGAACAGGGCGATGCTTCTCCTTGTTTGATGATCAGTATGGTCACTTCTCTCTCTCCACTTCCCTTTTCTACTGATACCTTTTTACTCCAATAAATGAACACACTATAAACTTCTCAAAGGCAGGGGCCACGGCCACGGTCTCTATGTATGTACACCCGCAGAGTCTAGAATAATATCTTTTTGTTGTTGTCAATCCTCACCCAAGGATATTATTCCCATTGATTTTTAGAGAGAGTGGAAGGGAGGGGGAGAGACACAGAGAGAGAAACATCGATGTGAAAGAGACACATCGATTGGTTATCTCCTTCACACGCCCCAACTGGGGCCGGGGATCGAACCTGCAACCCAGGAACATGCCCTTGACTGGGAATCGAATCCATAACCTTTTGGTACAAGGACCGACACTCTAACCACTTAGCTACAACAGCCAGGGCTAGAATAATATCTTCAATATCACAGATACTCAGGAATATTTCTAGAACGATAGGGCTGAACTTGGCTCAGAGAGGCACTCATCATGGACCGCATGGGAAGATGGCTCACTTACCCATGAAGAAGGCTGTGATCTCTATCATGGGAGAACTACCAACAGGACTTCCTCAGGGTCCGGGAGGGGAGAGCTTGCTGCGGACCAGCGCTGATGAGCAGGGTCGCCTGCCCTGAGGAGAGGGAAGCCAGGAGGTCAAAGGCAAAGATCCAGAGAGCAAAGAGTAACCAAGGGTGGCCTCCCAGGGCTCAGGTGGGGCGTCACACTGTCACGGTCACGGGTGAGGGACAGACCGTACAGGGTCAGCTGGGGGGGGAGGGGCAGGCCCCCATCCTCCTGCATCCCGTGGAGAGTGGGCGGGGCAGGCCTGGCAGGTGGATGGATGTTCCAGGGGAGGCTCTGGCCTATGTTATTCTCCCTTTTTATAGGCAGCCCCGTCACCGGGGGAATGCCCGGGCCGCGTGGTGCCAGGAAGTCTGGCTGGTGATGCCAGCTGTTTGTAGGAGTTAGTTGGCTGGGAACTCCAGCTGCCTGGCCACTGGAGCCCGGGCCCAGGAAAGTGGCAAAGAGACCACCTGTCCCCCGGGAGGCCGAGCCTGGGGACTGGGCACGGACCCCCTCGTTGGAAGAAGGGGGCCCAGGGCCCAGCTGGCTCAATGTCCAAGTGACCCGGAATGACCCCCGGGTTCGCAGACAGCCCTGCTCCTGCACGCTGAAGCCGTAGGGAGGCAAGCAGGTGCTGACAACTAGATGCCATGAGTAAGTGTGAATGTAAGAAAAGAAGAGGATCAGAAGGCAGAAGACATGCAGAGGAACAAAGAGCCGGCACAGGTTGGGACAAGAATGGCTGAGTATCTGTATAGGTCACAGCAGGCAAGCCCGGTCTGTAGAGGGCGAGTGGTAAGACGTTCTGAAGGCCTGGAGGGCGGGGGACACTGTTGTCGGGAGCCCCTTGGCCCCACCCACTATTGCGTGTGCCTTAGGCCCGTGTGACAACCCTCCCAATGACAGGGGTGGGAATACAACGCTGGAGACCAGCGGTAACTGTAAGGAGTAGGGATCGCGCTCTGTTAACTGTGATCGTGCTGTTCTGATGACAGAAGGCACCTTCTAACCTGGCTGGGAGCTCACCTGGAAATGGGGCCCAGCCTCCCCATCGGGGGGCTGCCTATGAGCGTGGAAAGATTGACAACCTTGTTGCAGAAACCAGAGCCGCCAGCCCTTTGCCTATCACCAGCCCTTTGAAGACCCCAGCCTTTGCATACCCACAGGCCTTTGCAAACCTCCAGCCCCCTGACCTGTAAACTGCCCATTTGGCATAACCCTTTGGCCGACTTCCCCTGTAATCTTTGTCCTTCCTCCCACTACCAGCAGCTGGCCTATGGTGGGGGCAGAGCAGATGTTTGTGGGTGCCCTGCTGCTCTCCCATGCTCCTGGCAGGACTGAAATCAGCGCTCATGTAGGATTCCACCCTGTCTCTGCCGAACGGGCTCGGGGAGTGACAGGCAGCCGGGACCCACTGATTGTGTGGTTACATGTGGACTTGGGAAGGTGGTCAGAGGGAAGAGTCAGGCGTGACCCGGGCTCGAGGCCACTGTGCTGGTGATGAGGGCAGAGGTGGGAGGTCAGGGCTAGGGGCGGGACAGATAGGAGGGCTGCTGCATTTTTCCCCTTTGCTTGTTTTCTGAACTAAAGTGTAACTTATGCCCTAACTGGTTTGGCTCAGTGGATAGAGCGTCGGCCTGTGGACTCAAGGGTCCCAGGTTCGATTCCAGTCAAGGGCATGTACCTTGGTTGCGGGCACATCCCCAGTGGGGGGCGTGCAGGAGGCAGCTGATCGATGTTTCTCTCTCATCGATGTTTCTAACTCTCTATCCCTTTCCCTTCCTCTCTGTAAAAAAATCAATAAAATATATTTTTTTAAAAATTAAAAAATAAAGTGTAACTTATATGCACTAAAACTAATTTCACCCGGGGGTGGGGGTGGGGGGGGGGATTGGCGACATTACAATGGACTCAAAGCCACCCAGGCCCTGCCTCAGGGACTCTGCCCAGAGTCTTGCGTGGCTTCTCCCTGGGTGGATCCCCCCATTTCTGATGTCTGGAAAAGGAGATCCAAGTGTGTCTCCTCACCTGGCTGCTGCCTGCTCCCTCCGTGGGCTCTGGGTGGGTGACACTTCAGTGCTTGCTCTGTTGCTGTTTGGGGGCTGGGAAGCCTGCAGCCTGCGCTGTTAGCACCAGGTGCTGGAAAAGGAAGACATTATCAGTCGCCACCATCAAAGCAAGGTGGGGAAGGGAGGTTTCAACTCGTCCCAAATTTCCCGAGGGAATCTGGCCTCCCGTCAATTCCCCTCTCGTGGGGCTGATGTCGATGCCAGAACCTTCTCACCAGCGGCCCAGCAGCCTGGGGTTGGCTCAATGGAAACCCCATCCCATGGCCTCATCCTAAGCAAGGGAAGGAAACCACCCTTTGCCCTGGCCGGGGTGGCTCAGTGGATAGAGCGTCGGCCTGCGGACTGAAGGGTCCCGGGTTTGATTCCGGTCTAGGGCATGTACCTTGGTTGCGGGCACATCCCCAGTGGGGGGCATGCAGGAGGCAGCCAATCAATGACTCTCTCATCATTGATGTTTCTATCTCTCTCCCTCTTCCTTCCTCTCTGAAATCAATTAAAAAATATATATTATTAAAAAGAAGAAACCACCTTTGCTGATGGATAATATGCTGGCTGTTTCTCGCAATTGGACTGTGGGACTCTAAGAATTAGTGTATTTTTTTTTCTTTTTCTGGAAGAGTTTTAACAACCTAGAAAGCTTAATTAAGCTTTCCTACTGCACTTCTTTTTAATTGAGTTTAGTAGCAGGAGAGTATTTTTAGAATTGAAGTGATGATTCCATGTAATGGATACACGTCTGCAGATTCTTAAACTGCTACACGGGGCAAAATGGAGCGAAAGAGCCCAGCCGGTGTGGCTCAGTGGTTGAGCATCGACCTATGAATCAGGAGGTCACGGTTCGGTTCCCGGTCAAGGGCACATGCCCGGGTTGCAGGCTCAATCCCCGGTGGGGGCGTGCGTTGATCGATGATTCTCTCTCATCATTGATGTTTCTCTCTCTCTCTCCCTCACCCTGCTTCTCTGAAGTAAAAAAAAAAAAAAAAGAAAAGTTTATTTAAAAAAACAGCAACCAAAAAAACAAGGGAGCTAAAGAATGGACTCCCCAAGTCTAAAAGTATGACCCGTTGTTTTTACACACCGTAACTGTCATATTTATGTTCATTTATTCTATTCATTCGTTACTTACACCCTGAGTTCTTTCTGCCTAAGGACAAGATGGGGTGGGGTTGGGAGGACAGTTGTTTTTTGTTTTTTTTTAAGAAGCTTTTTAAAATTTTTTAATTTTTATTGATTTCAGAGAGGAAGGGAGAGGGAGAGATAGAAATATTCATGATGAGAGAGAATCATTGATTGGCTGCCTCCTGCAGGCCCCCTACTGGGGTTGGAGCCTGCAACCTGGGCATGTGCCCTGACCGGGAGTCGAACCCGGGACCCTTCAGTCTGTAGGCAGACGCTCTATCCACTGAGCTACACTGGCCAGGGCTGGGGGGACAGTTTTAATGACACTTGGCACACTTGGCAGGCACCGAATGTTGTTTCCAATCCCCTCTGGTTTTGCTGGTCTGGGTGAGCTCCCCTCCTGGATTGCCGTTGCATTTGGAATTTTTTCTCTTATTGAGAGGAACCAGGATGATCAGTTCGAGGTCAGCGGTTTGTATGTCACTTTAAATAGTAAAAATAACATGAAAAAGCTTTGTTAGGAGGAAGCTGCGGGTTAAAAAAGATAGCAGATGCCCTTGGTCAGCGTGGCTCAGTAGTTAGTGTCAACCTGAGTATGGGATGGTCCTGGGTTTGATTCCGGTCAAGGGCACATCTGGGTTGCAAGTTCGAGACCTACCCTGGGACGCGTGTGGGAGGCAACCATTCGACGTGTCTTTTTCCGATTGATGTTTCTCTCTCTCTCTCTCTCTCTCTCTCTCTCTCCCTCTCTTTCTCCCTCTTCCTTCCTTTCTTTCTTCCTTCCTTCCTTCCTTCCTTCCTTCCTTCCTTTCTTTTTCTTCCTTTCTTTCTTTCTTTCTTCCTTTCTCTCTCCCTCTCCCTCCTACCTTCCACTCTCTCTAAAAATCAATGGGGGGGGGGGATATTATCACTCTTTGGGGTGAGGATTAAAAAGAAAAAGATAGTAACCATTGAACTACAGCTGGGAAGAGGATGGGTGATGTGTCAGCACCTCATGGTGACCAAGTACGAGATGGCATGTTTTCAAATGAAGGCTCTAGCTAGATCGGCTCCTTAAGACTCCAGTGGAAAACATGACCCAAATGAAACTTTCAGATTTTTCTAGACAGTTCTTTATACACATGTCGAACCAAGATGATTGTAATAACGTGGGCATTATACTATTGTTTGAATAGTATAGAAACTACAACTCCTGGGTCAGACCACTAAAATGTTTATATATGAATAATGGACATCATCTAATAAAATAAAAATTAAAAAAAAAAACAGAGTTAACCATCTGAAGCAGAAATGGTCCACGTTTGCACAAATTTACACGTTTGGCAAAGGCGCTGGGAAGGAACCTGTGAGAAACCCGAGGGCGAGGCGGGGCGGGGCGTGATGAATTCTATTTAAGGAATTTTCCCCTCCCCCCGGGATGAGTTCGCCAACTCTGATACCTCAGTGAGATCCACGCGAAGATACGGCCTGGGGAGCACTGTCCCAGAGGAAGGTGGCGTGCGAACGCAGCTCCTCGGGGTGGCCACAGGCACGGGCAAAAATCAAGTCCTTGCTTGCTTGCTTTTTTCATACGTGTGGTATCAGATGATTCTGCCCCTGAATCTCAGCTTTCCATGTTTACCTTTAGAGCGAGCATTTCCTCTGCCAAACACAGCAGGTCCGGGGACCTTGGGCAGAGGCGCATGCACCGTTTCTCCTGAGCCGTCCTCACTGAGGGCCTCTCTTCGTCCTCAGGCACCCAGCGTCGCCTCCTACGGGGTAAACACAGATGTGCTCGCGTTCAGTCTGTTTCCTCAATTCTGCGCTTAACTTCCTCTTCAGAAGACATAGTCGTCAAGACCTCCTCCTCCTCCAGGGCTCCCACCCGCTGGCCTATAAGCAATCTCGGCTGCCTGCCTGGAGGAGAGGGCCTGGTACCCCGCACAAGCAGGGCGCTGGGATTACCTAGGAGGGCTGTGGGTGGCGAGAGGCAGAGCACACTGACACGATCACGGTCACACATTTGTTCCCTCACATCCAGGGTCTCGTGCACCGAGGGGGTGCACATTGTTAAAGCAGGCCCAGGTCCTCATTTTTGTTTCAGTAAGGGGGTACTGTTTCTCGTCCACCCCTCTTCTTTTCTTGTTACTCTGACCTCCTTACGCTCCACGCTTCTTAAGTCTGCAGAGTTGGCTGGCCACTTGGGTGTGAGCCCCGAAAACTCCCCCAAAGGGTGCGGTTTGCTCTCGAGCTGCCGACTCGGGCCTCTCCTTGGCTCCCCACCCCTTGTCCTTGTCATTTTCCCCTTGGCATGAACACTTTCTTGTTTCAAAGCTCGCTCCCATATCTTACTTTTGCAGGGACCCCAGACTCCTACGTTAACTCTAAATATTTTGGCTGTGAATCTGATTATAAATCAATGTTGTCAATTTAATATTACACAGAAACTTAATTGATCAAATCCCAGCTCATGCTTTGTTGGTGATTTAAAAATATATGCCATATTGCCCTGGCTGGGGCTCAGTGGTTAGCACCAAAGGGTCATGGGTTCGATTCCTGGTCAGGGCACATGCCCGGGTTGCGGGCTCAAACCCCAGTAGGGAGCGTGCAGGAGGCAGCCAATCAACGATTCTCTCTCATCAGTGATGTTTCTGTATCTCTCTCCCTTTCCCTTCCACTCCGAAAGCAATAAAAAAAAATAATATTTTAGCTGGATTATTTTGAATAGAAGGTCTTTCTAATAATATTACAACTAGATTTTATATTTTTCTCTTAAACATTTTTTACCAGCCCAAAGATCTGAAAATAAAGTACATGATACCTGAAGAGAGCAAGATATAAATACTATACAATTTTTAAATCCCTGCATTTTATTTAAAATCTAGCTATCGTTTTGGTCTACTGATCAAATTTGACTGCACACCTACAAAGAGGGTGTAATTGTTTGGCCAATATATTATAATAGCTACTTTGATCAGTTTCAGAAAATTATGAAAAGCCTTGAATCGAGGTATGTTTGGAATACCTGATAAAAATAACACAAATATTTAATAATCATGCTGAAGAGATAGGACCTTTAGTAAATAATAGCCTCCCTTTACATTTTTGTTCTGGGGAAAGAATGGTACCAAACAGTGCTACAAACTAGGATCAAAGCCAACACGACCTCTTAGTTCATTACAGAATTTTCCACTTGATTATATTTTCAAGCCCATTCATTTCACGATGTTTTACTTCCAGGGGGCCTTGGTCCTTAAAGGGGCTTCAATTCAATGGATGAAGTGAGATGGAAGCTCACACCTGGGACCTTTAAAATTACTGCATATTGGCCTGATGCTGGTGCTAACCAGTGAGGACCAACTGACACCCGTGAGCTGTTAACACTTGAGTTTCCATCTATCTCCCAGCCACTGAGAGCCGTTTCATTCATACCTTATGCAAGGGTTGTGGATCTACCCCAAAATAATTTATTTTTTAAAAATTTACATTTTTATAGATTTCAGAGAGGAAGGGAGAGGAAGAGAGAGAGAAACATCAATGATGAGAGAGAATCATGAATCGGCTGCCTCCTGCACACCCCCTACTGGGGATCGAGCCTGCAACCCAGGCATGTGCCTCGACTGGGAATCGAACCATGACCTCCTGGTTCCTAGGCTGAAGCTCAACCACTGAGCCACGCAGGCCGGGCCCAAAATAGTTTATGAACAGATACATAAAATAAGGTGCAACACTGTTTAAAACTGAGATATAATTCACATACCATAAAATTCACCTCTTTAAGAGTGCCATTCAGTGGTTAGTATATTCACCAGGATGTACAGCTATCACCACTATCTAACTCTTATCATCTCAACAAGAAACTGTACCCATTAGCAGTCACTACCCATTGTCTCCACCCACCTTCCCCAGCCCTTGTCAACCACTAATCTACTTTCTGTTTCTATAGATTTGCTTATTCTTGATAGTTCATGTAAATGGAGTCATACAGTATGAGGTCTTTTGTGTCTGGCTTCCATCATAATGTTACAAGGTCCATCCATGTTGTAGCATGTGTACTTCTTTCCTTTCGTGGCTGATAACAGTCCATCATGGTTATACCACATTGTATTCTACCACTCATCCATTGGTGGGCATTTGAGTAGTTTCTACTTTTTGGCTATTATGAATTTTTGTAGTTTTTTTTTTGTTTGTTTTTGCATGGACTTATTTTCTTTTTAAAATATATTTTATTGATTTCTTACAGAGAGGAAGGGAGAGGGATAGAGAGCTAGAAACATCGATCAGCTGCCTCCTGCACACCTCCTACTGGGGGATGTGCCCGCAACCAAGGTACATGACCTTGACCGGAATCGAACCTGGGACCTTTCAGTCCGCAGGCCGACGCTCTATCCACTGAGCCAAACCAGTTAGGGCTGCGTGGACATATTTTCAATTCCCTCAGATACCTACAAGTGGAATTGCTGGGTCATATGGTAACTCTAGGTTCAAGCTTTTGAGAAACTGCCAGTCTGTTTTTCACAAGACAGTTGAGACAGCCTTGGTATTTTTAGCTCCTATGTCCCACCAGGAATTGGAATTCTTCGTGTCCTTGTCAACACTTGTGATTGTCCCACGGTTTTGTTTCTAGTGAGTAAAAGTGGAATCTCATTGCCACTTTGATTTGCACTTCCCTGAACACAGTGATCTTGAGCACCTCTTCCTGGGTATGTACACTAGTTTTTCATCAAGTTTTCAAGTCTTTCACCATTTTTTATTGTTGTTAATCCTAACCTGAGGATATTTTTTTCCACTGCTTTTCAAAAACAGTGGGAGGGAGGAGAGAGAAACATTGATGGGAGAGACTCATCGACTGGTTGCCTCCTGCAAACATCCCAACTGGGGGGTGGAAGCAAGCCTGCAACCCTTGAGCAGGAATTGAACCCCTGGCCCTTTGTGTGGGGGCTGACACTCTAACCACTGAGCAACACCAGCCAGAGCTCACCATTATTTTTAAAAATACTCTTTCTGCCTCTTTCTCTTCTGCTTGTATGGGACTCCCATTATGCATATGTTGGTACCCTTGATGGTGTCCCGTAGGTCTAAGGGTCTATTCATTTTTCTTGGTCCTTTTTCCTTTCTGTTCCTTCAATTAAAGAATGTCAATTGACCCAGATTCCAGCTTGCAGATTCTTTCTTCTCCCTGCTCACATCTGAGGCTGAGCACCTCTCAGGAATTTTTATTTCAGTTAATTGTATTTCAACTATGGAATTTCTATATTTTAAAATAATTTCTATCTTTTAACTAATAAATGATAGTGAGGCATCATTTTGATACTTTAGTTCTTTGAACATATTTAAAAATAGCTGATTTAAAGTCATCTATGAAGTCCAGTGTCTGGACTTCCTTTAGGTACAGGTAATTGACAGCTTTTTTCCCCTGTGTATGGGACGTATTCTCTTGTTTCTTTGAATGTCTATAATTTTTTTTAGGAAAACTGGATATTTCAAATAATAAGGGGTGAATCTTAAAATTAGATTGACTTACCCCCTTTGCCAAAGGTTCGATGTAGCTGCTGGTTTTTGTTTGTTGAGTGACTCATCTGAACTCATTCTGTAAAGCCTGTATTCTTTGTGATGTACAGAGACCAATGTCTTGCTCAGATAGCTCTGTGGTGAATTAATAACTGGACAGGGATTTCCTTAATCACCTGAACAACTCTCCTAGTCTTGGTGGAGGGTTTTGTGTGCATGTTGGAACACCCTTCACCACTTGACCAGGAAGTTGGCTGCTCTGCCTTATGCTTCACTTTCTGCTTGTGCAAATCCTCAAGGTCAACGTAAGGCAAGAAATGATGATGCTCACAGGCCTTCCCTCATCAGACATACCACCCTTGGCTTGTGACAAGCCCTACGCATATGCCTGCACATGTCAATTCCCAGGAATGTCAGAGCCGCACCAAGCCCCTACAAATATCTCATTCCTCAGCTTTTCCTTTCAAGGTTTTGGTTAGCCTACTCTTTGCTCTGATGTTTATTCACTGCCTTTGGGCAGCCACGACTGCCTCTGATGTTTTTCCTTCTTCAATCAATGTCCCTGTGAAAAAGGCTTTCACATCTGGAAAACTCTGATCAGGCAAAATAAAGACGGCCTTGCAAATGAGGTCTTCCAGGGCGCCACCAGACAAGCCCAATAACGATGATTCTCTGGGAATAAGAATTTTAAAGGGCTCCAACCCCATTCACTCCTCCAGTGGCTTCTACACTGTGGCTTCTACCTTGATTGTGGGCTGTTGTTTTCAAGGGTACAACAGAGCTGGAAAGGGGTGGGAGGGAATGGAAACGGGGCAAGTTAAAATGCCACCAAGATGTGGCTCAGTGGATAGAACGTCGGCCTGAGGACGAAAGGGTCCCGGGTTCGATTCCTGGTCAGGGCACATGCCTGGGTTGCAGGCTCAATCCCCAGTAGGGGGTGTGCAGGAGGCAGCCGATCCATGCTTCTCTCTCATCATGGATGTTTCTATCTCTCTATCCCTCTTCCTTCCTCTCTAAAATCAATAAAAGTATTTTTAAAAATAAAATGCCACCAAGCTTACTGTCCTGAGATTCTGCGATTTCTCGAGTAAGTAGCCCTTGGATTGCTGCGGGCCTCTGGTTAATTTCCACCGTTCTGAAAAAAGTTGGTTCTGCCAATTTTTGCCAATTTTCTCCTTGCTGTGTGAAGGGCAGAATTTTCAGTGTCTTCACTCTACCATTTTTTTCTGGCTTTAACTATTTAATACCCTCTTATTGTTCTTAACCAAATGCATCTGGGTAAAAGAATAAAGCTACCACCATCGACATTTCTAAGCATTCACATGGTTCAAGCTCAACTGGGCTATAAACAGCAGCAGTTGGATATAGCATGAGCTTTAGAAAACGTCCACACTTCAAATAAATGTTGCCATCATTTTTCAGTATCTAGATTCTGAGTTTTAGAAAATCCTTTCAGTATATAAAAAAGGAAAAAATAAATTAATCTTGAATTATTATAGTCTCAAAATTGCTATAAGAAACAAACCTTGCCTGGCCAGTGTGGCTCAATGGTTGAGCATCAATTCATGAACCAGGAGGTCATGGTTTGATTCCCGGTCAGGGCACATGTCCGGGTTGCAGGCTCGATTCCCTGTAGGATGTTTTTATCTCTCTCCCCCTCTTCCTGAAATCAATATATATATTTATTTATTTTAATGTCCAGGGATGTAAGAACACATTTTAAAATAAGGTTCCTAAAGAGAGTGCGTTTACAAGTCTATGGAATAGATTTACATCTTAACATTTCATTACATCAGGTTGTATTACGGTTGGCCCAGTTAGCAATCCATGTCCATAAATCATCTGAATACAAATATTTTGATTTCTGAAGCAACGTATTGTGTTTAAGCTTTTCATAGTACAGATAAAAATGCCTGATTTTTTAAATCCAGGACACAGAAACCTAATCTTACTATTAATACTTTTGAAAACCAGCTTTGAGAGTCCCCAGTGATTCCAAAATAGGTGTGTATACGTGTGTGTGTGTGTGTGTGTGTGTGTGTGTGTGTGTATTAGGGGACACTACATTCAAAGCCTCAGAAGCCCATTGGCATGGAAGCCTTTATTCTTAGATGGTAGACATTTTAATTCATAATGCAAGATGTGGAAGAAAAGCGAGATGTACATTCAACTAGTCGGACACGCCAGTGTGTGAAAGTTGTATAGTGAGTGTTGAGAATGTCAACCAAAAAATGCTGAAGGTGTACCTCGCTTTACGGAAGAGGGCCAGGTGACTCTTCTCGTTAAGCAGAGCGGATCCCCCACCAGACAGAGCTCTCTTGCATATTGATCACTTAAAAAATGTGTTAAGTGTGCTCAAAAGATATATACATATATATTTTAATATATTTTAATTGATTTCAGAGAGGAAGAGGGAAACATCTATGATGAGAATCATTGATTGGCTGCACACCCCCTACTGGGGCTTGAGCCTGCAACCCAGGCACATGCCCTTGACCAGAATCAAACCTGGGACCCTTCAGTCCGCAACTGATGCTCTATCCACTGAGCCAAACCAGCCAGGGCACAAATTTTTTTTTTTCATGGAAGAGGCAACATTTCATCTACACCATGTTCTGTAATCCGGGAATTAGGTATGATAACAAGTAGGCATTTTGAATGGCACTGACAGGGCAATCCCGTTCAAATGGATTGTCTTTCACACTCTGTCATAAGAAGCCCCCTGCCGAACAGGCGATTCTGAATTATAAAATTTACCATGAACCACATCAGATTATTGATATAAACTTACCTGAAGAGACTATTTTCCAAGTGACTTGCTCTTTTTTTTGCAATGTTATGACTGCATGAAATATTTCTCTACGGAGCATAACTGTTAATCAAGAAGACACGATATAACAACTTTAGAATTTTCTGCAAAGTACTGCACACAACTCAAAAATATAGAGCATGTAGGCAAATTTTCTCCAGTCTCCAATGCTCCCTTAATATCAAGTTTTAAGAATGACATCAGTGAATCTGGTATAATTTTTTTTATATAATAAACAGCACCAGGGAAGCCAAACTATAAATTGCATTTTCCATCAATCAAGCTGGGTGCTGCACCAGGGTCAAGGCTGAGTCTGCCCAAAGGTTGCCCACTGCTGGTGCTCAATGAACATCTATAATAATAAAAGCGTAATATGCTAATTAGACCGGACAGCCAGACGACCTTCTGGACGTCCTTCCGGATGAATCTGGGGCTGCGATGGCCGAGCCCCTTGCATGAATTTCGTGCATCGGGCCTCTAGTGGTTTATAATAGGTACAGAGCGGATACTTGGATTCTGTGTTTGTAAACTTTCAAACCAGCTAGAAGTATTGCCCGGCCTGAGTGGCTCAGTGATTGTCCACTTATGAACCAGGAGGTCACAGTTAGATTCCTGGTCAGGGCACATACCCAGGTTGTGGGCTCCATCCCCAGTATGGGGTGTGCAGGAGGCAACTGATCAGTGATTCTTTCTCATCATTGATGTTTCTCTTTCTCTCTCCCTTCCTCTCTGAAATCAGTAAAATTACATTTAAAAATAAATAAAAGTACCACATATCCTCATCCCAGAGAGAATCCTGAGTATCAGGTTAGCACATGTCATTTTACGACATGACTGTAGGAGGGTGAGAGAGAAAGATGCTGCGAGACGGTTACTGTCATGTAAGTGATAGGCAGCAGCCACGTGGGCCGGAATCACATCTGTGAGGGTTCACGCCACATTTTTCACCTGCCAACTTACAGGCACGGAGAGCTTCCGCTAAAACGTCCATTATTCTCCAGGATGAAAGAAGTGTTATGTTTTGATGTCGATCTTCAGTATCTATTATACTCGACGCCTTTGAAGGCGGAACAGGCCAAGTCATGAAAGGGACAAGGGGAGGTGAGAACAGTGGAAATGCAGCTGGGACATACGTAACGCTCTGCCTTCAGCGTTCTGCGTGGAGAGTCTGCTTTCCGGGCAGCGGGGGGTGTGACTGTGAAAAGATCACACAGTTGTCAGTAACTAGGTAGGATTTTTAGCACCGTTAGAGCCGAGCGTGACAGATTTAGGGCAGCGAACAAAGTTCCATAAACGGAATTTTAGACAAGTCTGACATTTTTTTGAAAATACTTTTCCTGCCAAGTCAACCTTCTTGGTCCCCCCCCCTTTCCATCCCAACTTAGAGAAAACACTATATAATGAAAATATTTAAAAATATATGCCTGACTGGTGTGGCTCAATGGCTGAGCGTTAACCTGTGAACCAGGTCACGGTTTGATTCCCAGTCAGGACACACGCCCGGAATGAGGGCTCGATCCCCAGTAGGAGACACGCAGGAGGTGGCCAATCGATGCCTCTCTCTCATCATTGATGTTTCTCTCTCTCTCCCCTCTCCCTTCCACTCTGAAATCAATAAAAAATATATTTAAAAAAAATCTTATCAGGAAAGCCACCATTTCAATGATTATTTTCCTGTAAATAGTCTTTCAAAATAAGTGTATTTTTATTTATAGTCTACATTTTTATTTTTAAGATCCCTCATAAAAGTCCCTTAACATGTTGCAGAACTTACAAACTAGGTTATAACTTTCCAAAGGGTGTATACGGGCACCCTGCGGAATCACCACTGGGTCTAACTTCTCTGCCAACTCGGGGTCCCCCCATACCCCTTACTATTCATGCTACTGAGGCGGTGGAGTTTGCTGAAATTTGTTATAAACATGGAGAATAATCTCTGGGGGGAAATTATTGTCGGGGGGGGGGGGAGAGGAGAAAGAGAACATTAAAAGTATCATCGAGTTAGACTGTGTTCAAAAGGTCACTTGACAATATTACCAAACCATAGCTCTTCGGGGAGCTGAAGCTTGCTTTAAATTAGATTTGGGGAGGCACGACTAACCAAACCGTTTCCGTCCGAGACACTTTCATACAAAGAAACACACACGAGACAAAGGGTCCTTAATTTGGGGGCAGGATGTATTCCAACCGGGGGGAAGGGCGAAGGCCTTTCAGCTCCGAAGCTCGGTCACCACACTTCCAGAGAGTTCTGCGGGCCCCCCGCACCGGACGGGACAGGAGGTGAGGGCCTGTGTGGCCTGGCTGGGCGCCCCGGTCCCTCCGCCCGCAGACAGCGTGTGACACGCAGGCAGCTGCGGTGTCGGGCTGGCAGCCCTCCTGAGTGTTTATCAGCTGAGTAGGTCAAAAGCCTGCAGACACTGGGTGGAGCAGCAGTAAGCCACAAAACTGACAGTTGTCCTCCTGCAAGCGGAAAAGAGGGAGAGAGGGACGCGGTGAGTTCAAGGTGAAAGCCGCGGGACTCGTTCCGTTACAGACGGTCTCTTCCTTTGTCAGAATAAAGGATGAGGTATGGTCAACACCGCACGCAGCAGAAATGTCCGTCTCCTTTCAGCACCGAGCCCTGGCGTCAGGTGGGGTGTGTCTGTGCTCCTGCTATTAGCGGTGATCAGATGACAGCATATCCCCCCGCTAACAGCAAGTGAAAAACAAGGGTTCTGCATGCTACGGTCTGAAGTCTGCTTACTAGAACCAACACTGGGAGGACAGAATTCCAAATGTGTTGTAAAAATCATGAAGCCCAGCCCGGCTGGCGTGGCTCAGTGGTCGAGCATCGACCTGTGAACCAGGGGTGAATTCCCGGTCTGGGCACATGCCCGGGTTGTGGGCTCGATCCCCAGGCAGGGGCGAGTAGGAGGCAGCTGATCAATGATTCTCTCTCCTCACGGATGTTTCTCTCTCTCCCTTGCCCTCCCTTTCTGAAATAAATTTTTTTTAAATCATGTAACAGAAAACCTTACCAATTTAGCTAGCGCGCGCGCGCACACACACACACACACACACACACACACACACACCAGAGAGCCTAAAAAAGATAATTTTAAAGAATTTACCCTATAAATGTAGTCACAGAGATTGCTTGTAGAGGGAATTTAAGAATCTGAAGAGTAGAGTTTGAGGGTCCTTTTCCCAGCAAAGGCTGTACTAAAGGGAAATTTATAACACTGAACACACTTATTAGGGGGGAAAAAAAAAGCTCTAAAACCAGTAACCTGAGTTTTCACCAGGAAGTTGGAGAATAAAGAGCCATTTAAGTCTAAAGCAAGTAACAAATCCTAGCACGTGTTCTCTCTGTTACGGAATCCAACTAGAAAGCAGTAACAGAAAGACCAGCGGAGAGGCTCCAAATGTGACAATCCACCACCACAGTTCTTTGCCCTCTTCTAACCCGTCGGTCAAATGAACACTTTCCCGTGGGTTAAAGAGGAAGTCTCAAAGGATGAAACCTCACATGAACTGAATGGAAACGAAACCTTCAGCAAATCGAAAAAATCTGACATCAAGTGGGAATTATTCTGGGGCTGGAAGGCGGGTTCAATATTTAAAAAGCCAATGCTATCCACCATATCAACAGGTGAACACAGTAAAATGTGTAGGGTATCAATGGACTCAGAGGAAAGCATTTGAAAAAATACAACACCTACTCACGCTAAAAACGCAGCAAACTAGAAATGGAGGGGATCTTTTCCAATTTCATAAAACGTCATCTACAAAAAGGACTTGCTAATGTCCTACTTTGTAGTGATGTCTCTTTCACCACCTTAGCACAGTACTGGAAGTCCTAACCACTGTAATAAAGCAAGAAAAATAAAAGCTAAGCCGATGAAAGAGGAAGAAATAAAACTAGTCCTCATTTCAGATGGCATGACATGACTGTCTACACAGAAAATGCCAAGGAATCTACAAAAACACTCCTAGCCTCTCAAGCAAATTCAGCATGGTTTCTAGCACGTAAGATCAAAATTAAAAAAAAAAAAATCAACCGTATTTTCATATACTAACAATGAACGCATAGAAGTTGACATTAAAAACTCTAAGATAATTTACCATCACACAAAGAAAGTGAAATACTTGGGTACTGACTTGACATTTAAGGACTTGCCCAAAATAAAAGTCCTAAGCAAAAGAATCCAAACTTACAGAGATAATGGGGTTTTTACTCACTGAGGCATAATGCCCTCTGGATCATTTTTAAAAAATAATATATTTTATTGATTTTTTACAGAGAGGAAGGGAGAGGGATAGAGAGGCGGAAACATCGATTAGCTGCCTCCTGCACACCTCCTACTGGGGATGTGCCCGCAACCAAGGTACATGCCCTTGACCGGAATCGAACCTGGGACCTTTCAGTCGGCAGGCCGACGCTCTATCCACTGAACCAGATCGGTTAGGGCCATTATTAACTCCTTCCGATGCACACTCAAGCGGGGAGCGTGGGCAACTGGGAGGAGGCATGTTTGTGCGACAAAGAAACCTGTGTGCTATTTACTACTGGGAGACTCATCAATAACACACTTATGCGCCTGCTGTGTTAATGATCTAGGTGGTCACCAGTGTACCAACAAGTCTACTGCCTTAAGGAGGGATCTGTGCTGGGTAGGTCCTTCAAAATGCCAGAAGCCTGGCACTGGAGATGCGACCGTTTTAGGGGAGATACTTTGAGCTAAGCGATCAACTGTACAATGAGGAAGGAGATGCTGATAAACCTTACAAAGAACATCAGACGTGACATTTTTTGCTACAGAATCCGAGCATATTTATAGGAAGGCAGAAGAAAGAGCATTTCAGCTCACTTCTGAAATACAGAAATGCCACCGTTCTAAAAACAAACAAACAAAAAACAAATCACAATGCTATTGGCACATACTGGAGGCCACAAAAATCGTAAGAAATGTGGTATTTTCCTTGCAAATGTGTTTCCTGATTAGAAACAAAAAGCGTATCTTTGACTCATACAGGAATTCAAGCCAAAAGAAAATTAATATTTATTAGACAGAGTTGATCAGATAAAACCGCCAGCCTGTGGACTGCTAACTTAGGGGAGAACCTTCTATTAACGTATTGCATCTGCTTGTTACATTTATGTTACCTGGCTCTCACGGGAAGATTCCATGAGCAGATCCTTCCCTCACAGCCCCCAGAAGAAACCCATCCTGCCAACACCTTGATTTCTGACCTCCAGCCTTCAGAGCTGAGGTAACAGATTTCTGTTGTGTCAGTCAGCATTTTGTGGTATTTTGGTGCGATATCTCTAGCAAACTAGTACACTACCCTTGAAAAACTTTCGGTAGCCTGATTTCAGATTGGGAAATACAGAACTTGTGAGAATCATACCTGCCTGGGAAAAGCCAGATACATGTTATGTTGATCAAGAATCCTCTAAGTTGATGTCTTTCATTTTAATAAATGAACAGTAAGTTTCGGGAATGAAAATTTGCTATCCCTATAAGGATCAAAAGTTATCAATATACCACTCATTCTTCTCTGCGATAGATATTTAAAGGTTTGGGTACTTATCATTTATGTGAAATTACAGTAATTTCTTTTTACTTCACACTGCACTAATTTAGGTTAGAACTAACACTTGTACGGGACGTGGTATTTTAGAAGAATATTCAATATGTTCTTTCACAATAATGCCAGATGTCCATATTAATGTAGACTTTGGCTGAAACAATACTTGGTTTTAGGACAAGCAATGCAAACAGACCTCAATATATTAGAAAACTTAAAAAATAAGATTACCAAGACCTTTTAGAATTTATGACATTCAAAATATTGATTTTACTTTGAGCAATAAGGTCCTGAGATTCAAGTATTTGGTTTTCTGTTACCAAAAAAGTACTTTAAAGGCTATGGTGGAAACCGAAGTCAATGCTTTTAATACAATCTCCATAGCAACATGGGAAGGAGCAAAGGCTGGTGGACCGAATGAAAACCACAAGCTCTCGATTTCAGACCTAGCATTAACCGGCCACAGAAAGCCATGTTTATAGCTCGGCATATTATCTCTGCCATAAACACAGGCATTATGGCTTCGCTCAACCAGAGGGCATTGTCTAAGTCCTATGTACTTGATACACACATTTTATTAAACGACCACTATTAAATTTATGTTCTGAAACAATGTAAGATTATCCATACTGAATTTCTAGAATAAGCAGAAGTAAATGGAATTTGAAAATACTGAGTAAGTTTCCCAATTTCATGTAAAGATAACACAAAAATGACTTCATTTGAAGGGCCTTCTTTACTTTCACCAATTAATTAGCATGACAAAAGAAAGTCTATCTTTTTTTAAATAGGTATTTAGAATTTTATCAGCTACTAATAGTGCATCCTGACCATAATGAACTGTTTTCATTTTCATATTTTTGGTAAGAAAATACCTTCTATAGGAAATTGTGCAATAACAATGCATTAGAATTTTGCTACAGCTGAGTGAATTAGATGAATTTTCTAGTACGATCTTACTCATATAAAGATACTGATATTAATATTTGCTTATATACACAATTTTTTTTAAGTCTCAGACTAGATTTTGAGTGAAAACACAATGCAATATACAGATAGTATATGATAGAATAGTACACTCAAAACTTACATAATCTTATTAACCAATGACACCCCAATAAATTTAATTTTGAAGAAGTCTGAGGTACAGAAATAGTTAACATTTACTTAGTCTTGATTACATATCAGGCACCATCCTGGGCTCCTGACATGAATCATTTCACTTAAACCTCACAAAGACCTTATTAAACAGGAATTATTATGATGCTCATTTTACTGATGAAAAGATGAAGCTCGGAGAAGTTAAGTAATTTGCCTAAGGTCTCCCAGTGGAGAGGTCAGGGTTGCAGGCTGGATCCCCAATATGGGGCGTGCAGGAGGCAGCTGATCAATGATTCTCTCATCAATGATGTTTCTCTCTCCCTCTCTCTCTCCCTCCCTCTCTGAAATCAGTAACAAATAAAATAAAAAAGAAATGATTACAAAGGAAACACCTCTTGACATGGAATAGAGGTAACAAGTGATCTGGAAAAGTTATTAACCCAAAACACTACACTGGATAAATAAGTACGGTATTATAGCACCTTTTTTTTTTTTTTAACTTTGAAAAATGCAAACTTAGAAAATCTTAAATTTAGAAAAATCTATATGCTATGGTTGTGCTAATAGGGGAATTTTTTATTTGATGTTCTATTTTTAATTGTCTGGTATTCTTTTTTAAACTACCAGTACGGCGTTTTTTACTTAGTGAACATTTTTAGCAAATTCAAGGCATTGTGCCAAGAAACAGAGAGTGGCAAGAGAATGCCATTTGGAAGGGTTAGAAATTCACACACACACACACACACACACACACACACACACACACACTGGTCAGCCACACACTTTCTGTTAGCAACACCCATTACATAGAAGGGCTGGGCTGGTCCCATTATATAATAACTATCTGGTTCTTGCAATTCCTTATTGCCTGAAGACTATTTTGAACAGGGCAATAGCAGAAAAACATGCCTGCAAAGCATGAGCTACTCTAAATAATATATGCAATAAAACTGTTCTGTGTATGAGCAAAAATGTTTTCTCGTGATGCTAAAATTGCACGTTTCATTTAGCACTATCTATGCCCCTATATAGCTGCTGACTTCACAGTACTTTCATGCGAGGCATCCACCCCTCCCTGAACACCCACCCGCGCCCAGGGATACACCCTGGTGCCCACGTGGGCATGATTACCCCTGGTGCAGCCCCGCCATCGGCGTCTCTCTCAAGGGAAAGAGCTTGGGGTAGACGATTGTAAACATGGGCTCGCTACACCGGTGGCAGTGCCCCAAGGGGCAGTGCAGCAGCTCCAGGAGACTTCTGGGTAACGAGACGGGAGACAGGAAGTTCAGATCTGGAACATAAGAGAAAATCATGCATGAATAAAAAAAATCAGAGTGCTTTATAGTACAGGCTTTTAAATATAGTTCTCTTTGTTACCAAGTCAGTTCAGTTAGTTAAAAGTACTGCATGTTGGAAATTCTTTTATCTGTCAGGCACGGAATAAAAATGGAACATTATTTAGAAATGAAGATGCTTTTACATTTTTTATACTAAGAGGAAACCCACATCGACTCTTTTAAGAGCAACCAGAAGCTGTCCTGAGGAAGAGGCAAGGAAAGAATAAGAGCAAGTATTCTTTAAGAACGAAGATCAGAAAGGCTTGATTTTACCAGAGAGGGTTTGTAAACTTCTATAAGAGACAGAGAATAAAAAAGGGACTGGATTGGAGATGAAAAAGTTCTTCCTAAATCTATCAGGCATTTAGAATCAATCAAGTTAAATCATATTTACTGAAAAGAATAAAAAAAGGGAAAATAAAAATTTAAAGGGAATGAAAAGCAATGAAACCAAGCTTGTATTTTAAAAAAATTGCCCCTTGCTGTTTGGCTCAATGGATAGAGCGTTGGCCTGCTGACTGAAGGGTCCCGGGTTCGATTCTGGTCAAGGGCACATGCCTGGGTTGCAGGCTCAATCCCCAGTAGGGGGTGTGCAGGAGGCAGCAGATCCATGATTCTCTCTCATCACTGATGTTTCTCTCTCTCCCTCTCCCCTTCCTCTCTGAAATCAACAAAAAAATATTTTAAGAAAATTATAAAAAAATAAATAAAAATGAAAAAACTGGATTAAATAGTAAATTTTACTTCTGTGTATTTTTCCACAATAAAAAAAAGAACACCGAAACAGGCAGCATGACACAATTACGCTGCTCCCTGGATGGGGCGGACCAGGAAGGGAGGGCCGGTACCTTTGAGAAAACTGTGGTAGATGTGATGCAGGCGCCGCATGGCCAGCTCCTGCAGCGGCAGGATGTGGTCCTTCTCCGTCCCTATGGCCTTCACCTCGGCGGGGAGGAAGACGGTGAGGGGCCCGGATGAGAAGGACAGCAGCTTCCCCTCGGAAACTTGGACGGGAGCCCCACAGCTGCGGAAAGACATGCATTCACAGCCGGGTGAGCAACGAGGAAAAGAAGACACGTGCCAATAAAAATGTGTTCGTCAAAATATACATTGAACATCTGAAGACGCCGCTGAATTGCCAGGATGCTTTGCAAAGCGAACAGATGCTCTCCTGGGTTCCTTAATAAAACCTGGCACAGCCCGGCCGGTGTGGCTCACTGGTTGAGCGTCAGTCAACTCATGAACCAGGAGGTCACAGTTCAATTCCCGGTCAGGGCACATGCCCGGGTTGTAGGCCCGATCCCCAGTGGGGGGCGTGCAGGAGGCAGCTGATCCATGATTCTCTCTCATCGTGGATGTTTTTCTCTCTCTCCCTCTTCCTTCCTCTCTGAAATCAATAAAAATGTATTTTAGAAAATAACAAAAATTAGAAAAATAAATAAATAAATGAAGCCTGGCGCGCAATCTACATTCGCCAGCTAAGCCACTGCTGAGGGCCAGGCACTTCCAGCGGGGACAGACTGTGAGGGAACTTTCCTTCCTCGGATCCACACGGTATGGTTTGTGAGCTCGATTTGTCCTCATTTTAGGAGCCTCTTCGCGTTTATGTTTATTGACATTTTCAAAATTAAAAGGAAAAAAGGGACACGCTGTTAAGTTATAGTACCGTGGTTTAATAGAACTTTTTGGCGTGGAAAAATACCCTGCAGAGCAAATAGATTTTTAATAGTAGAAGATACCTTTATTGGAGCCTTTCATAAACTTGTGGTGAAAATATTCTTGGCCAAACCTACTGACTAAGCCAAGCCACACCCTGTTCCCTGTAGCCACTCCTAACCAGGAGGCACAGAAGGCCTTGTTCCTTCAGGGTTCCCCACACTCGGGAGTCTGACCTCATTCCACCCCCTGCCTGCGACCACTGGGTTACCTAAAAGTCTTCCCACGTTCCGTCCCTAATGACGAGCAGGCGCCAACAGACCTGGCTCTGCAGACATAACCTGGGCAACCTCCCCAGCCTCCATGGGGAACGGGCCATGAAGGGGAGCGCACGGGGAGGAACAGAAGCCATTGGGTCGTTGGTTCATTAGGAAGGTCCTTCGTTTGCTCATTCCTTCCACTAGGAAATGTTCCCAGAGAACCTACTCTTCGCCAGTCAATCAAGATACTTAAAGAACCAAACAGCCCGGCTGGTGTGGCTCAGTGGTTGAGCATCGACCTATGAACCAGGAAGTCATGGTTCGATTCCTGGTCAGGGCACATGCCCAGGTTGCGGGCTTGATCCCCAGTAGGGGGCATGCAGGAGGCAGCCAATTGATGTCTCTCTCTCATCATTGATGTTTCTCTCTCTCTCTCTCTTCCTCTCCTTTCCTCTCTGAAATCAATAAAAATATTATTTTTTAAAAAGAGAGAGAACAAACTAACAAGATGACCCCTTTCCTTGGAAAATGAAATGATTACACTTATTCTAATGTTAGTCAGAGAAGACGGAGTGACTGACCCTGTCCAGGGAATTAAGGAAGATTTTAAGATTTTTCAGAGGAGAGAACATGGGACCTAGAACTCAACTGATTTCACCCATCCGAGTTCTCCACTCAGCTCAAGGAAGAGAAGCTCCCACTCCTTCTAACAGGCAAAACCCATATCCCAAAGTGAACAGCTACTCTACATGCTAACATTACAGTTTAGCTTTCATAAAGGAATGTCTCCTGTGAGTTCAATAAAATTCACTGCAGAATAGATTTTTTTCTAAACAGCAAAGCAACTGGAATAGTCAGACACTTTTCAAAAAAACCGGAGGACAAATACCACCCAATTTTAAGACTTACTGTAAAACCCTGATAATCAAGACAATGTGTTACTGGTGTCAAAACGGACAAAGAGATGAATGGGGCAGACAAAGTAGCCAGAAATAGGCCCACACCTATATGGACAACTAATTTTCAACAAAGGTACAAAGGCAATACAGTGGAGAAAGGACAGGATTTTAAACCAAGGGTGTCGGAACAACTGTATATCCACGTGCAAAAAGAAAAAAAGAAACTTCAACTATAACTTGTATCATACAAAAACGAACTGAAAATAAATCAGAGACCTACATGCAAACCTAAGCCCTTACAAATCTTAGAAGATATGATGTTAGTATTACTGTTGGTTATCAAGCTATTACCCTTATGAACAACTTGTGAAGATGAGGAAATGATTCTAAGTTTTACTTTATAATTCTTGTTTCTTTCCTAATATGGAGGAAATGAAGGTGAGAGGATCATATCCAAAATGTTATCAGACCATGTGGCCATTATGTCTGGAAACAGGCAAAAACACAGTAAGTGATTCTTTTGATGATATACTACAATACCTGGCGTGGTGATTAGATTTTTTTATCAGCTTGGCTAGGCACACGGTACCCTGATATTTGGTCAAACACCAGTCCACATGTTGCTGTGAAGGTATTTCTTGAAATGAGATTAATATATAAATCAGCAGACTTTGTCTGTTTTTTTAAAAATATATATATATTTTTTCTTGATTTCAGAGAGGAAGGGAAAAGGAGATAGAACCATCAATGATGAGAGAGAATCATCGATCCGCTGCCTCCTGCACACCCTACTGGGGATCAAGACTGCAACTCGGGCATGTGTCCTGACCAGGAATTGAACCATGACCTCCTGGTTCATAGGTCGACACCCAACCACTGCACCACGCTAGCGGGGCATAAGTCAGTAGACTTAAACTAAAGCCGATTCATCTCTGTGATGTGAGGGAGCCTCATGCAATCAGCTGAGGGCCTTAGAGAAAAGGAACGAGGTCCCTTGAGGAAGAGGGAGTTCTGCCTCCAGGGTCTTCAGCCTCAAGCTGCCTCATCAACTCTTCCCTGGACAGATTTCAGACTTACAAGCCTTCACAATCAGATAAGCCAATTTCTTTTTTCTTTATCTTTTCTTAACGTATTTTTATTGATTTCAGAGAACCATGGAGAGGGAGAGAGAGCGATAGAAATATCAATGATGAGAGAGAATCATTGGTCGGCTGCCTCCTGCATGCCCCCTACTGGGTGGGGATCAAGCCCAAAACCCGGACAAGTGCCCTTTACTGGAATTGAACCCAGGACCCTTTAGTCCGCAGGCTGACGCTCTATCCACTGAACCAAACCAGCTAGGGCAGTGGTCGGCAAACTCATTAGTCAACAGAGCCAAATATCAACAGTACAACGATTGAAATTTCTTGTGAGAGCCAAATTTTTTAAACTTAAACGTCTTCTAACACCACTTCTTCAAAATAGACTCGCCCAGGTATTTTGTGGAAGAGCCACAATCAAGGGGCCAAAGAGCCGCATGTGGCTCGAGAGCCGAAGTTTGCCGACCACGGAGCTAGGGTGAGCCAATTTCTTAAAATAAAATAATCTCCCCCTCCCCGCCCACCCCTTCACCTCATTCTCTTGGTTCTGTTGCTATGGCGAACACATGGTAAAAGAGTATTTGTTTCCAAACTTTACAGCCACACTGTAGTATGAGAACCCTGAGCAAAACCATAAAGCAATGAAACAAGCCAATCATTCGTGAGTATTGACTTCATACTGTTATGGCCTTGGCAGCTGCTGTTCTTAACCAGACGGGCTCTACGTGGAACCGCCTGAAGAATTTAATAATACAGAGGAACAAACAAAGGCTTAGAAAACTCAAAACCAGACTTTGCCTAATGCTCTCCTGGTCTCCAATAATGAGAAAGACAGGGGTCTGACGGACACTACCACAAAGGCTCACTAGCAAGTAAGTGGATCCTCGTTTTGCATGAAGTCTAACTTCCCTCTGACAATTCTCTGAGCAGACATTCCTACTCTTCGTGACTGGATGGAAAGAGCTAATTAAATCCAGTTTAGGATCCATCTATTAATGCCTTCCTGCCTAAGATGAGAGAAGAGCAGCAGGTATAGAGAATGCAGGCTGCAAGGGAGGAAATCACAGGGGTTAGGGACCTTTCTGCTGGCCATGGCCAACCTCCCTTGACCTCACCAACCTCCCTTTTCTTTTTCGTATATTTTATTGATTTCAGAGAGGAAGGGAGATGGAGAGAGAGAAACAGAAACATCAATAATGAGAATCATTGATTGCTGCCTCCTGAACGCCCCCTACTAGGGATCGACCCCACAACTCGGGCATGTGCCCTGACCAGGAATCGAACCGTGACCTCCTGGTTCATAGGTCAACGCTCAACCACTGAGCCACGCCAGCCGGACCTTTTAATGAGCAATTCTGGAATAAAAGGACCAGAATTGCACCTGTGACAAATGCATGCGGAGCTACTAGTAAGCCAACAGACTAAAAATGCCTTTGGGCCTTTGTAGGTGGGACTGCCTACACCCCCAAACTACCGATGTGAGAAAGCTGACTGTGTGGTGCTCTCCTTCTAATAATAATTTTATTTTCTCATGGCTAGTATCAAGGGAAAATGTTACTACACTATTAATAATAATAAAACGTAGGCTACTAGCTAAAAATCTGCATATTTTGCACTACTACTTATTTTCTGCAAAGATTTGGAGCTCTCAGAAAATTCACTTTCTCTGCTACCAGATACCAAGTCAAAGACTGAAACCTCTCTCCCGGCTCAGAACCAACAGAACTTTCTGGCAGTCAACACCACATCTAAACACGGGAGCACAAGGCCAGCTCTCTCGATCGTGGCGCAGCCTAAATACACCTCGGTGCCGTCTCTGAAGGCTGGCTTGGTGCGGGGGACACTGCCTCACACTGGGGGCTGGCCTGCGTCATTCCCTGTATCTGGGTGATGGGGGGCACCTTCCTCCCCCGGAAGAAGTGGGCCAGCGTGCGGATCCTGGAAGACCTCGTCGGGATCAGTGACAGGAGAATCACAGCTGTCACACCAGCTGCAGGAATCGCTGAGCTACACAACTCCACCGCACATGCCATCGCCTGCGCTTCGCAGGGGGCTCTGCAGTGAGCGCCCGGCTTGTGTTTCATCAGCCTGCATAGGCGCTGACCTCATCCATCCAGGGCTCTCCCGAGATCAAACCGTGTCATTTCTCCTCGGGGAGGCCGCTCTCCAAAGCTGGCGCTCTCCGGAGCGATCGCTGCTGGGCGCCCGTCCCCCAGAGCCATGCCGGCAGGGGGACGGCTGTGCTCTGTGCACCAGCTGATCGCCAAACCCTCTCTGGCCAGAACTGCGATGGTGAGAGGCGGGTTAGGCAGGGTGCTGGGGATTGTGAGAGCAGAGTCAAACGTGTTAAGTGGCCTCAGAGGTGTCCCAAGCGTCCTTTGGCTGCTTAAGTGAGGGAAGCGAGGCCAGCCAAGAGCAGGTTCTGGAAGCTGGGTGGCCTGTACGAACCCCAAACCCTCTGGGAAGCACTTTAAGGTGAGTCCATCCCACTGTTGTGGGAGGAGCTAAAGCTGTCTTTTAAAAAAAATTTTTTTTTAAATATGTATATTGATTTTTTAGAGAGAGGAAAGGAGAGGGGGAGAGAAAGAGAGAGAGACATCAATGAGAGACACGTTGATTGGCTGCCTCCTGCACACCTCCTACTGGGGATGGAGCCTGCAACCCGGGCACGTGGCCTGACCAGGAATGCAACCAGCGACCTCTTGGTCCACGGGACACTGCTCAACCCACTGAGCCACGCCAAGAGGGCTGCAGCCATCTTTCTAAAAGCCCGACTGAGAAGCAAAGGTTGCTGCTGTTCTGAAAACAAGGCCTATCATTCCCCATTAAAGGAAACATCTGCCCTGGCTGCCGGAATCATGATCTGCATGAGGGGCTATTTCAGACGCTGAGTTCTAAATAGTCCAAGTGGTACAGTTCTAGATCCGAGGGCGGCCCTGCAGTGGAGGGCTGAGGAGGACAGCTTTTACGTTACTGCTGACACCGCCCGTTCTGTGACCGATACTGAGCTTAGAATGATATGCAGAGATTCATTTTTCACTTGTGTCCTGTCTGAACTCCCAGCTTACTGGCTGAACTTGAATGACAACGCTCTAAACTGCTTGCCCCATATGCTTAGCTTCTAAAGGTATGTGGTTTAGCATATTAAGGCCAAAGATAAAACTGAGCAGGATTATCAAAACAGTGCTTCTCTCCCTGAGTTAGATCAGCGCCAAATGATGAAACAGAAACAAAGGCAGCAGAGGAGCTGGGCTGCAGGCTGAAACGTGACGTCCGCTCACCCGTTGCACCCGACGACCTTATTGTACAGGTAGGACGGCAGGCCTTTCAGGGGGGTGTTGTTATCCACGTACACGTACTGCAGCTCTCGAGACCGACCTAAATCTGGATCAGAAAGCAAAGCACCATAACTCCCATAACCATGCACCAATGCAATATGAAATGTAAAACTTAATGCAACGACACGGACACCATCCAAATATGCTCTCAGCCCAGATGTGCCTTTTAGATTCCCTAGGGCCGTGGTCGGCAAACCGCGGCTCACGAGCCACATGCGGCTCTTTGGCCCCTTGAGTGTGGCTCTTCCACAAAACACCACGGCCTGGGCGAGTCTCTTTTGAAGAAGTGGTGTTAGAAGAAGTTTAAGTTTAAAAGATGTGGCTCTCCAAAGAAATTTCAATCGTTGTACTGTTGATATTTGGCTCTGTGGACTCATGAGTTTGCCGACCACTGTTCTAGGGGGCTCAAGGAAAGAGTCTCCGCTCGAGCTGACACAGTGGTAAGGCGTGTAGGATACTCATTATGGGAACCCCATCTTGGAGTCAGACCCCCAGGGTCTGAATTCTCATTCTGTTTACAAAATGTGTGTCCTCGGTGTCACCATCTGGACAAAGGGGGGAATAATGCTGCCTCCTCTTAAATTCAGTGGGAATTACTAACAAAGTTTCTAAATTACCAAGCAGAATTCTTGGCACAGAGCCTTCTCCAATATGTGGCCGTTATTATTATTCCCGTTATTAGTAAGTGATATTTGGAGGTGTGCCCTCCAGGAGAGGGTCAATTAGGAGAGAATTCTCCCCCTAGCTGGTTTGGCTCAGTGGATAGAGCGTGGGCCTTCAGATTCAAGAGTCCCGGGTTCCATTCCAGTCAAGGGCACGTACCTTGGTTGCAGGCTCAATCCCCGGCCCTGGTCAGGGCGCGTGCAAGAGGCAACCAATCGATGTGTCTCTCTCATCATTGATGCTTCTATCTCTCTCCCTTCCTCTCTGAAATCAATAAAAATATATTTTAGAGAGAGAGAGAGAGAGAGAGAGAGAGAGAGAGAGAGAGAGAGAATTGCATGCAGCAAAAGGTACTGGCGCTCTTCTGGACTTGAACTGCACAGAAGAGGGTTGGAGGCAACGGCCTTGGGAGATGGTGCTTCATCCACTTGAGCCAAGGACACAGAATGGGACATGGCAGAGGCGGCGCCTCTCTCCTCTAAGCTACACGAAAGGGAGTGCGTGTGCAAATCAGAGGAGGCTGCCTGCAAAGACCCTAGCACTGAGCTACATGAAAGCTGACACTGGCTACTTCCGATAGCCTTAGTCTTCATTCCTATCTGGGTGTAGAGGAAAAATGAGGAGTCGATGATTTAAAACGCGAGCTGGTTTAGCTCTCCTCATAGGCCTCCAGTTCCAGAGAGTTCTCACTGCACCTCTTCGGCTGGGGATGTTATTTTATACAGTAGGCTCGTGATGGAATGAACTACTTTCTTTTTTTTAAATGTTTTTTTTTTTTCTGTTGTTGTTAATCCTCACTCAAGGATATTTTTTCCATCAATTTTTAGAGAGAAGGGAGGAAGGGAAGAAGGAAGGGAGGGGGAGAGAGAGATATTGATTTGAGAGACACGAATGATTGCCTCCCCCACGCGCCCCAATCGAGGGCGGGGAGCAAACCTGCAACCCAGGTATGTGACCTGGATCAGGAATCGAACCCAAGACCCTTCAGTGCATAGCCTGACACTCTAACCACTGAACACCACTGGCCAGAGCTGAACTACTTTCTACTGAAGCTGAAAGAAAACGGGAATCGACTGCTAAAACCTATTACATGTTAGTCAGTATACTACATGGCTGTAAGATTTTAATACAGATATTTAAACTTTCCAAGTAACACAATCTCACATAGAGTACGAAAAAGCAGTATTAAAATGACACGATGAAGTGGGCTTTGGCGTCAGAACCAGTTCTGAACCCTGGCTTTCCACCTTCTGCCTGCTGAGGGAAATGCAAGGCTCCATGCCTGTCACCTCCTCTGTGAAATGGAGATAATAGTACCCCGGCCACAGGCTTGTTCTGAAGATTCAACATACACAATGCCAACTCGATCCCTTGCATGCTAATGAGCGCTCAATGCATCTTCTGTTTCTTTTACCCCTGTCTTCTGGATATAAAGAGGAAAGTCACAAAAGAGTGCGGAATTACAGAGAACCAGGCCGCTCCTGCCTCAGCTGACACAGCACACGGCACGGCCTGCTGGCGAGGCTGCGACACCTAACACCCAGCAAGGTCACAGGCTGTACGACCAGAACCTCAAGCACACGGAACGGCCTTTCTAATCATATCGAGGCTGACGGGTAAGTGCTTTCTGCATGGAAAAGCTTTGACATACTTCTTCCATTCTGAAAACAGGAAATTTTCACTCAGTAACTAACTTTGTGAATCTTTTTTAAAAAAATGACTTCAGAGAGGAAGAGGGAGAGAGAGAGAGAGAGAGAGAGAGAGGAACCTCGATGATGAGAGAGAATCACTGGGGATCGAGCCCAGGAGCCGGGCATGTGTCCTGACTGGGAAACGAACTGTGACCTCCTGGTTCATAGGTCAATCACTGAGCCACACTGGCCGGGCAATAATTACCTTTGGAAGATACCAGTGCCCCGCTAGCTAATGAGATGGTGTGTTTCCTTCCTTCTATTAATTTTAATGGACCAATATCTTGCAATAAAATATGTCATGCAATAATACCCTTCCTGGTTCCTGTGCGAGAATGCTCCGTACGTGAACTTCATAAAGCGAGGAAGTGAACATCTGCACAGATGTGACGGCCACAAAGAACCTCTTCATGTGGCTTTCTAAAGTGTCCAAAATGGTTTCCTCTTTTCCTTCCAGACGCCCAGATCAAAGTACTGTGACTTGCAAATTAGCAAAAGCTAGCGGTCTTGCACAGACTCCAACTCTTTTTCAGTGAACTTCAAGGCTCTGGCATGTGCGGTGCACATGGCTGCCGAGGGAACACAAAGGTCTGTGTGTGTGGGTGCTCGCTGTTTAACTGCCTGTAAAAGCAAGCACGCCACCACAGCCCGGGCCAGGACCAGCAGGGTCTGTTTACTGAGACCTGACCAGATTGAGACTCATTTCTTTTATCAAAGGTGAATGATGGATTCTCTTCAAGAAAACGGCAGACCGAAACAGGTTGTTTAGAATGCTCTATCAATACTATACCAATAACCAGTTTGGTAAGTTGGATCTATAATTAGTCATAATTACATTTTTAATGCCTATAAAATGTGGGTATCTTCGTAATAAATTGAGAGTAATTTGTAGTCTATTCAGAAAATACTTTAAAGCTAATATAAAGTACCTACATGAGCCCAGTCAGTGTGGCTCAGTGGTTGAGCGTCGACCCATTAACCAGGAGGTCCAGCGCACAGGCCCAGGTTGTGGGCACCATCCCCAGTAGGGGGCGTGCAGGAGGCAGCTGATCAATGATTCTCTCTCATCACTGATGTTTCTCTCTCTCCTTCTCCCCTTCTCCCTCTGAAATCAATAAAAACATATTAAAAACTAAAAACTAAATAAATAACCTACATGATGCCTTTTACAAAGAGAACTTCAACCACTTTTTCAGAATAATGAATTTTTTCAGTGCTAGCTTCTTCAAACACTCACACTCCACTAAAACTTTTACACGGTCATATTCTTTCTGACGTATTCAGCTTTCACAAAGATTTCACAGTGAATTATAATTCAATCAGATGCTTTATACAGAGTAAATCAACAACTGGTAAGTTATAGTAAGTGGGTTTTGATGAATTTGAATGACGGAAGTGCCCCTTTGCTGTCGGTTTAAAGATGCAGGTGTCAGTGTCTCTAAGTCGAATTCTGTCCCCCAGTTCAGGTAACAAAGGCTTATTACAAGCAGTGGGTTCCATACGGTGCTCGCTGCTTGGGGCACAAAAGTGAAGACAGAGCTCCTACCCTGGCTTCCAGCCTGGGGCAACAGGAAAGAGAGTTCACACTGACTGTGCTTATGCAGTAGTGATAGCGATACAGGTGCTTTAAAGGGATCTTACTCAATTCTCACAAGAGCAGAGGCAGCAGGTATTGATATTGCCCTGTTACTGAGACTTACACGAACGAAAAAGCCTTTCTAAGCCCGAGCTCACACAGCTATTCGTGGCAGTGGGTGCCCTGAGGGCTGGCGCTGTGCCCAGCATCCAGGTGTGACGTCAGGAAGCACTGCCAGAGAGACCAGTGATGAACCACGTGTCTAGCTTCCTTTAAAAGCCCAGATCACTGTGAGATGGTTCCGTCTTCCAGATTTAGGGCAGGGATTTCAGTAAGTCCCAGGAATTCCTTCAGAGAAGATCCTGGGGGAGGAGACTCATGCTGACAGACTGGTGGTGGGGGGGGGGTTTATGTTGAAATTTTTTTAAGTGGCACTTTTGTTTCTTACCAGTTAAAATAATTCAATTCTCAGTGAAAATAAATTTATTGTTTTATTAAAGGCCAATGTTTGTTTACACATATTATGTCAGAACGGGTCAACTACAGAGGTCTGCAGTGGATGATGTTCCTTATTAGCCAGAGTGACATCTCGTGTGTGTGTGTGTGTGTGTGTGTGTGTGTGTGTGTGTGTGTGTGTGTGTTTTCACCTGAGGACATGTTTCCATTGATTTTGAGAGAGAGTGGAAGGGAGAGGGGAGACAGAGAAAGAGAAGCATTGATGTGAGAGAGACACATCTACTTGTCTCCCGCAGGCTCCCTGGCCTGGGATCAAGCCTACAACTGAGGTACATGCCCTTGACCGGTATCAAACCCGGGACCCTTCAGCCCATGGGCCGATGCTCTATCCACTGAGCCAAACCGGCTAGGTCCAGAGTGACATTTCTAGCTCAGTCTTTAAAAATGTCTAGTCTGGTTACCTGGCAATGCTAACCTTTAGAACACCTGATACACATGTTTCTACATGGAAGCCCACATCTAAGCAGATATAGCTGTACTAGTGGCCACCCTTTCATGTTGCTCCCCTGTCAATTGTAATGTTATCTACATGAAAAATATAATACATACGTGTACATACACATACGGAGTGTCCCAAAAATGTCTACACACTTTAACCGCTGATGGCTCAATTTTGAAAATGAAATGTATTTTGATAAACACTGCCTTTATAATTATTCAAAACGTGTGTAGACAGTTTTTGGGACACCCTATATATGTCAATCCTTTCTCAGAGTAAATCATCTCATATTTCACACATTTTGTCCCTAATCACATTTTCCGCACAGATTTTTTTTTTTTTTCTTTTAATCTCAAATCCCGAAATGCACTTTGTTACCTGGGCAGGAAGCCTTCACGGCACAGGTGGATTTAGAGAGGCAGCTTCAAGGTCAACAGAATGGAGAAAACGAACTCCTCCCTCCTAGGCAAGGGCCCGGAGGTGTTCTATCTTACTCTCTGCCTCGTGGCTTTCCCACGGCCACACGCTCACTTACCAAGCGGCAAAAATGCGAGCCGGTTTCCAGCCATGGAGAGCTCATTGAGGCTGGGCAGCTGGCAGAGGTGGCGCGGCACACACCACAGCCGGTTCCGGTCCACGGTGAGGTACTGCAGAGAAAGGCACAGGTGAAGCCTCTCGGGTAAAGCTAGCAAACGATTGGTAGAAATGTCTAGTGTCTGCAGCTCCTTCAAATCGCCAACCTCTACAACCAAAACCAAAATGAAGATAAATCGCATCCTCATCACAGCAGTCAGGCTGATTAAATAAAATGAATCAACACTGCAACAGTTCACCCACATAAACCCAGTGGCTGCAGCTATTTCCATAGATAGGAATGCGGAGGCACGGGGTTGAGGTCTAGTATGCAAATGATCCAACCTGGGCAGGTGTCTTTAAAGGAGCCTGCCAGAATTGGTTTGTTTTGTTTTTTAAATATTTTTATTGATTTCAGAGAGGAAGGGAGAGGGAGAGAGAGAGATAGAAACATCAGTGATGAGAGAGAATCATGGATCGGCTGCCTCCTGCACGCCCCCTACTGGGGATGGAGCCCACAACCCCGGGCAAGCGCCCTGACCAGGAATCGAACCGTGACCTCCTGGTTCATAGGCCGATGCTCAACTACTGAGCCAAAATTGTCTATAATTAATTTTACCCTTTAACATTAATGACACCTTCAAAAATACCCATTGATAAGTCACCTTGAAATTAGTGTGGTATTACTGATAAAGAGTTCCAATGCATCCTTTTTTGGATATTAGTGGAATGTTACTCTTTCCAGCTGGTCTCCCCGTCAGCACCCACTCCCCAAGGAGTGAACACCAGTTTGCAGACTCTGTTTCCTTAGTGTGCCTAGAATAATCCTGACTTCACGGCTGTCGGCATGGTTTCCTTTTAGGCTACACCTACAATACCTCACAACTTTGCAGCTACTTATAGAACATCCTGAGAATGACTTCCCTGTTGCCACGCACTAATTACTTACACGAAGCATAAAAATAACGTGAGAGTGCAGTTTCTAAAGAGAAAGCAGTGGGCTCCCTCCGGACCACCCTTCTCTGCTGATGCACACTGACCTCATCTGAAATCCAAACGGGAATGGGAAGGAAGCCACCCACTCCGTGCCAGGGCAGTGACCACAGAGTCCATAGCAAGGCTCGGTATTTTTCAAGCACTGGCTTTTCCCGGTGCCACTAAGACCGGTCTAATGGAAGCTGCCAAGCACCCCAGGTAAGGGAGAGCTCACAGAGATATAAAGGACAAGATCTCAGCGCCGGGTTCCGTTCTGCGTAACAGTGTGTCCCTCTTTATGCTCATTCTCTCTCTCTACCGGTAGACCAGCGTTGGAAGGTCCATACTCTGGTATGTAGAAAGCATTCAAGCCGTAACCCTACTACTCATCAGCCGTGCAACTCTGGGTTATTCACTCAGATATTTAGATCTGGTGGTGTGATGTTTCAAAAATCATCTACAGCCTGGCTGGCATGGCTCAGTGCTTGAGTATCGACCTATGAACCAGGAAGTCATGGTTCAATTCACAGTCAGGGCACATGCCCAGGTTGCAGACTCTATCCCCAGTAGGGGGTGTGCAGAAGGCAGCCAATCCATGATTCCCTCTCATCACTGATGTTTATCTCTCTCTCCCTCTTTGTTCCTCTCTGAAATCAATAAAAATGTATTTTTAAAAATAAGTAAGAAATCATCTACAAAAACACCAGAGTAACATGTACCTAAAATGTACCTAAAGTGATTAAATGAACTATCCGTAGATTCAACAAGTCATGGCAGAAAACAATTATTTATTTTTAATTTTCAGCTCATTAAACCACATAATATTCTAAATGTAAATTCTAAATATAAGTGCCTTTTTAATTGATGCAGATTCATCACAGAATCAATTATGAACACAGTATGTTCATGTCTGTTATGTCTAACATAGAGAAAGAGGCTCTCAGAAAGTAGATGATCTTTCAGAAAATGGGTAGGACTACCTTGGTCAACTAATAAAATGAAAACCAATCATACGGAGCTTGCTGTATATTCATAAGAATGTGTGGCAGGTTATGTTTAATAACAAACAATCACAAGAAAGAATAAAATTAACAATACCAGAAAGCTCATTGGAAAAAAATCTATTAATTATGCATTTGTCTAACAGAAGTAACATCAAACAAGCAATTAAGAAGTCCTCTTAATTAGGAAAGACAATTACATATTATTTGGGAGCTTTAAAACAAAATGCTCTAAACCACCTGACATTGGAGAAACACAACAGACACTGATAGGGCTTAAATATTTATGTCTGGGTGTCAAACTTGGCAACTAGTTCCCAGTAGAAATTTTAAAATGTGAAAGACATACTTCAAAAAAAAAAAAAAATCACATTGTTTTGACATTTTAGCTGGGGCTTTGTGTGCAATTAAATTATGCACTAAAGTTTCTTTCAATGTCATTCAAAATAAGTTACTTACCAGGCGTTTACTGCTTATCTAACCAAATGGTTGACCTGACCCTAGCAAAATGCCCCTGAGACTACTGTAGAAGATAAGAAATCGTTTCTTGAAAGCGCTCTTCCTGAGTGCCAAGTATAATCTAACCCACTGCTAGACAGAAGTGGCCTCTATCTCCTCTTTAGATACAGCCAGTCTTTGAAATTGAAAAGCATTTATTCTAAAACTTAGCATCTGTATCATTGCTTTGTGTCAATACACGAATTGCTACTTAGAAAAATCCTTTATTGTCTTCATTCTGCAAGATTAATGGAGACCACATACGCAGATTTTCATTTCTGTGTTATATTTTTGTGATTGTCTGCTTCCCAGATTTCTTCCCTCTTCACTGAGGTAGCACAATGGAGTTTTTGACCTGAATGAGATCACCAGGTGTCCATTGTTGGCATAAAACTATTATAACCACTGCCTCAAGAAATATCACAGCATCATAGTCTAGCATAAAAATTTATTTTTTATTTTACTACTTTGAAGAGAATAACTACAAACAATCCATATTACACTATCTGAATAAAATATCATTATAATGACTGCTTTCATTTCACTTTCTAAACTCAAATTAGTATAGGGAGCCCGGCCGGTGTTGCTCAGTGGTTGAGCATCGACCTATGAACCAAGAGGTCAACGGTTCGATTCCCAGTCAGGGCACATGCCTGGGTTGCGCGCTCAAACACCAGTAGGGGGCGTGAGGAGGCAGCCGATCAATGTTTCTCTCTCATCACTGATGTTTCTCTCTCTCCCCCCTTCTCCCTTCCTCTCTGAAATCAATAAACATGTATTCTATAAATAGCTTAAGAATATTTCAAGAGCGGGGCCAAAGGTGGTGTGAAGAGCTGGGTGAAGTCTCCCCACCAAAAACAAGCAGAACACTGGACAAACCTGTAAAGAACCAACTATTTCAGGGCTCTGGAAACCACCCAAAGGCAGACAAATTCGTAAGTGTCTATTCTTGGAAACCTGTTAAAGCTTCATTCAAGAACAGTGGGAGTCTGCAGCCTTTTATTGCTTGGGGCAGCTCCTCTCCCATCCAGGCCCCGAGCTCAATCTCAAGAATGTGAGCTTACCAAGGCAGGGCTGCCGAGGAATGGCTAGGACAACCAGCAGTCTGGCAGTCAGAGAGAGCATCCTTGACTTGGGGGTGGGGAAATCTCACAGCTTTTTTTTCCCTTTTTTTTTTTTTTTAGCTAAAAGTGCCAACGGTATAGGAAAAGAATGAGGAAAACATGTGCCTTGCTAGGCTGGGATTCAGACCCCGTTGGAGTGAGCGGTTGAACAGCCATAAATTTAATTGGGCGATTCTGGAAATGAGAGAGCAGATGAAGTGCTAGCTATGCTCTCCACAAATCCTTCCACAGCCCAGGAGCCATGTGTCCGCGAGGGGAAGGCCCGAGAGTCTGCACCAAGTCAACAGCAGAGCAGATGTGACAGCTGACTCGCTCTGACAGCACTTGACAGTCCAAACACAGTTCAGTTCGCGTAAGACGGGAGCTTCACGGGCTGGAAGTGTTTGAGCAAACTTCTTCCAAAGCCATGGCTGCTCCCCGGCTATACAGACATCGCGGCTGCCCCCACGGAGCCAGGTTAAAGAACACAAGACTAAACTCCGAGCAGCTACGTACCACAGAGGGGAAAAGAGTCTGAAATTTAAACCGCAGGAAGGAACAAGAATTTAAAAAATAAAACAACTTTCAGAAAAAGAAGTCAAAATCCAAAGTTGTCCCAATATGCTAACTAAATTTTCCAGTTTTCCACAACAACAAAAATACAAGATAGCGAAGTATGACCCATAACCAAGGGTGCGTGTGTGGGGGGTGCGGGGGGGAATGGGGAGAAGCAGTCAACAGAAACTAACTCTGAATGGGTCCAGATGTTGAACTTGGCAGAGATTTCAAAGCAGCTGTTACAAATGTGTTTAAAGAAGCAAAGGAAACTATGTCAAAAACTAAAGAAAACTATGATGACAATGACTCAATCAATAGAGAATCTAAATAGAAAAAGAAAAGCCATAAAAAGAGCCAAGGAGCCATTCTAAAGTGGAAAATACAGTGACTGAGATAAAATAGTCACTAGATGGCCTCAGGATCAGATTTGACATGGTGGAGGAAAGAACAGTAAACTCAAAGACATGGCAATAGGCATTATTAAATTTGGAGAATAGGAAAAAAAATCAACAGAAAATGATCAACGCCTCAGAGACCTGTGGGATACCATCATATCTATAATGGGAGCTCCAGAAGGAGAGGAAAACGAGAAAGTGGGAGAAAAAAAAAAATGTTAAAAGACAATGGCTGAAAATGTTCTTTATTTGATGACAAGCATTAATCTACAGATCCAAGAAGTTCAATGAATTCCAAGTAGGAAAAACACAAAGAAATCCATATCTAGACACATCATAGTCAAATTGCTGAAAGATAAACAAAAATAGAAAAGCTTCCATGAGAGCCCTAGCTGGTGTGGCTCAGTGGATGGAGCATCGGCCTGCGGACTGAAGGGTCCAGGTTTGATTCCAGTCAAGGGCATATGCCCGGGTTGTGGGCTCCATCCCCAATGGAGGGTGTGCAGGAGGCAGCCGATCAATGATTCTCTCTCATCAGTGATGTTTCTCTCTCTCTCTCCCCTTTTCCCTTCCTCTCTGAAATCAATTAAAAAAATATTTTTTAAAAGTAACTGTTAAGATATTATTTTAAAATTATTACTAGCAAAAACTGCAACATGAATAGAGTGCATTTAAGAAATTAAATTTACTGACTGCAAAAATATCTGTATAGTTCTTCCCAAATGTTTTGTGTTGCCTAGTAACCAGTGGATACCATTTTGAGTCTCTGACAACAGAGACCTCCCCTCTGCCCATCTCTTTGGCAGCCAAAACCTTGTTAGGACAGTGCCCTCTCCCCCAGGAAAGCAAAGGGAAGGCCAGCAGCAGAGGAACTCTGAGTCAGTCTCCGTGGGATGTGGATTTTAAGAGCACTGGAATACACTGGGAGGCAGAGGACTAAGATAGAGAAGGGAGTACAGAGGGAGGAAACCTGGACATCTGCCCTATTTACAAAGTGAGGAGCAGACCATCCTAAGGACGACTATTTTTAAGGATTATAACCTGACCACTTTTGGTCAAGAAATCCATGATGGTCAGTCTTCTTTCTTACTAAAACTTTTGGGTGGCATTTATACAACACAAAAATCGTAATCCTAAAGTCGATATGATTTGATCTTAAGTTTACATGACATCCACTTTGTTGCATATTGTGACTCATGCTGCTCTAGTGTGGTTCAGAGCATCCGAGCGGTAGAATGAATTGGTCAAAGATGATCAGGATGGACAGCTGGCTCTCATCTGACACTGAAAGGCAGAGTCTAGAAGCAATACGTCAAGGCTGGCAGGAGCCAAGAAGGGACCTCAAGACCCTTCTCCAAATTCAGAGGCAATGAGCCTGAAGACCAAGGCTATGCCAGGCAAGAAGCACCGACAGGAAGGACAAGTGTGAGCAGGCAGGAAAGCAGCCGGAGCGCCAACATCCAAGGAAGCGACCAGTGCCACCCACTCACCCAGAGTACAGGGAGGACGCCGAGCACCAAGGATGCCCACAGAGCAGGGGACACAACGGCCACCAGCCGTGCATGCCAGGGGCAGGGGCAGGGGCAGCCTTATAAAACCAGGTGTGTTTCGCTTTTGTGAAGTTGATCTCTGTCAGAGCTTTCTTTCATTTCCTCACACAAAAGCACATTACATTTGTATATTATCAGCTCTGTTATATTAGGCTATTTTGAATGGTATCACGCACGCACACAATAACTGAACAGAGTGAAGTAAATCTGATGCATTTATTCATTCACTGAGAGAGAAAGTGTTTTTTACACGTTTACACAATGCCCTGGCCGGTGTGGCTCAGGTTCCATCCCTGGGCCTGGTCGGGGTGGATGGGGCACATGCGGGAGGCAACCAATCGATGTAAGCCACTCACACAGATGTTTCTCTCTCTCTCCCTCTCCCTCTCCTTCTGCCCCCCTTCCTTCCACTCTCTCTAAAAATCAATGGGCAAAAAATTCTGACACAAATACAACATTAAAACTACAAAAAGGAAGGGTGATTTTGGAAAAGGAAACAACACATCATTTAGGGTGAATGCGTGTTTCAACAAAACTGACTTTTATTTCGATGGCGTGGGTTAGCTGAGTTCCTTTAAATAGTTAGGGATTTGTAAAGTGCAAAGCTCATGTAACGTAATGTAATGTAATCTGTGTTTTCCACAAATCCCCATCGGTCCATTTACTTAAGAAACCCATGCTTGCTGGCTGGGGGCCAGCATACCAAACCTGCCCGGCAGTGCATACTTGTATTTCTGTTACTAAATTAGGAAGCCAAGCAGGCAATGTCGGGGCCAGGAGCGAAGAGAAAAGGTTCGGCATTATTAGCCTGTACGGCTTCTCAAAAGCAAGATCAGGATAAGATATTTAATTTTTAATTAGAAATGCCCAAGTAATTTAGCCTAATAAGAAGCAATACGAAGAGATAATTAAGTGAAGACAAAGGGAGAAATAAAAACATTTCACAAAAGTAGCCTTCTAAATAGCCTTAATCATCGTGTTGAAAAGAAATTAACTACCGGCTTAACGTCTCAATGACTGATACTGAAACACTGCCAGCTTTTTCCTGAGGAAGAAATGGGCAGTTATCCATTCCCATTTTTACTAAGCTTTACTAACATACTTGATGTAGACCACTGTTCAGAGCAGCGGTCGCCAACTGGTGGTCCGCGAGGTCCTAAAGGTAGGCGACCGCTGGTGTAGAGCAGGGTGGGGAATGTCCGGTCCACGGAATCATTTGGTCTGTCCCTGCCAAGGCATTAGGGGTGAGTTAATTAAATATCTGACCAAATACAGCAGGCTAATTTTTAAGTGGATAAGTTTGTATGGCCAGAGAATCTACAATAATAAAAGTGTACTATGCTAATCAGACCGGACAGCCAAACGACCTTCTGGACGTCCTTCTGGACAACCTTCCAGATGAAGCCGCAGCTGCAAGGGCTGAGGCAAGCCACTGAGGCTGCGAGGGCCAAGCCCCTTGCATGGATTTCATGCATCGGGCCTCTAGTGATGTTATAAATATTCAAATGGTCCTTGGCAGAAAAAAGGTTCCCTCCTCCTGGGTTAGAGAAACGGGGTAGAACATTCAAAGAGACTCGAGTGGAGAAACACAAAAAGGATTTCAAGAGAACAAAATCACTGTGTTGAAGTTCAAAGTCATTTTTAAGATGACATAAACATTTAGAAGGATAAATGTGAATTTTCCACTTTCCAAATTTCACTTGCCCCTAGTTAGCATGTCCAAGAGGTTTAAAAAGACAGTGGTTGTTAATTAACATTCCTGAAAGTATTTGTGAACATATCCCAATCCTTTATCAAAAACTAAAAGCTAAAGAATCTTAAAGATATTGGGAGAATTTTAGTTCTAGCAATAGCTGAATGATATTCTTCTTATAAACATTTTGTTAAATATTGATAAATTTCAAAGTAGTATTTATTTTAGCTTTATGAAAGAATTAAAAAATTAAATGGATATTTGCTACAAAAGCTATATTTTTATGTAAATGAAATGTATTTAATGCCAGGATATGTAAATTACAGAAAATTAAATAACAAAGTCTGAGCACTATAACAGGCAATGAAAGACTTACCAAACATGACTTTTTAAAAAAAGATGTTCATACTACTTTAGCAATACAGAAATTAATTCTTGTTTATAAAAAAGCCACAGACACAACAAGAAACAAACTACAATGTATCCACGTAACAACAACTAAATAAATAATAAAAGCACAGCGTGAAGACCCCTTGCCAGTACGCAGCCTAATTGTTTGGTGTCCTTTCACCTAATATATATATTTACATGATCTCTATAGGACATTGAAATGCATTTAGGACATCGATCTGTGAGTCAAAACCCAGAGCCTTTAGCTTCTTCTTGCTCAATTCCCACGGCCAGGAGCTGGCCACCAGTGACCAGCAGAAGCAGGTACACAGCGGGTGGGACAAAGAGACACAGCTTCCCCCTTCTCAAGTCCGTCTGTCCTTCAACCACCCCCCCTCCAGGAGCACAACGCAGAGCGTGTCAGCTGGCTCCTGGTCCGGCCCTTCACTGTCCTGCATTAATGATAAGAGGCACAATGTTATGTATGGAAGGCACAACAGAATTAGAGACCCACACTTAAAGCTCTAAGTTACAAAAATAAATAAATACAAGGAAGAGATTGAGTCCGGCCGGTGTGGCTCAGTGGTTGAGCACGGTTTGACTCCCGATCAGAGCACATGCCCAGGCAAGGGGCGTGCAGGAGGCAGCCGATCCTTGACTCTCTCTCATCACTGATATTTCTATCCCCCTCTCCCTTCCTCTCTCTGAAATGAATAAAAACGTATTTAAAAAGAAGAACTAGGTTGAGTGATTAGAAATTATACTGGATCACTTTAATACAAAGTCTCCCATTCCATTTTTACCTTCTTATTGCTATCATATATGCATAAACATATATACACAGATGAATGCCCCAAAAGGAAGAAAAATAAACTTACTTTGGTGGTAAAAAAAAAAAAAATATCAATGAAATTTGATTTTTTTTCTAAAGAAATTTGGAAAAGAACAAAGTTGAAAGAATTACACAAGCTCACTTCAAAACTTCCTGTAAAGCTACAGTAATCGAGCCAATATGGTACTGCCATAAGGACAGACATAAAGACTAATGGAAACAGAACATTTGAAATAAACCCATGTGTTCATGGTCAGTCAACTGATTTTCAACAAAGAAAAAATAGTCTTTCAACAGATTGTACTGGAAAAACTGAATATCCCATATCTAAAAATATCCAAACCCTTTCTTCACATCCCATACAATAATTAACTTGAAAACTTTTTGTGACCCTAGATTTGGCGAATAGTTCTTAAATGTGATGTCAATAGCATACTCCAGAAATAAAAAATAAAAAAAACAGATAAATTGGGCTTCCCCAATTTTTAAAACTTCTGCTCTTCAAATGATAGATATTTCAGTTTCCCACACTGAGAATTCCATGGAGCTTTAAGAATTGTGAACGTTCAATAAAGCAAAAGCCTATAAAATTAATGCCACTTGGTCCCTAGGCCTCCATTTGCTTATCCAATGTGGTAGCTAAATTTTAACTTGGTGGGCTGTGATATTCCTTCTACCACTAACATCCAACATCAGAGATTATGGTAACTCGGATGGGCTTGATTTTATGAAGGGCTTAATGACAGCCTTGGATATCTGCTTTCTGTTTCTAAAAGGCATGACATAACAGCATCTGAGGGCTTACATATTGTGTATATTACATAAAGATAATTTTCAAAAAGGGATAATAAAAAGTGTTAAACAAAGAACTGTAATGTCAATTATGTGTGGAGCGTGGAGGAGAACTTGGTAACAACCCATATCAAACTAAATTTTGTTTAATTACTTCTATTACATCAACCCTTGGCAAATCATAAAGCTTTTCATTCACTAAAACAATCATTAACTTCCAAATTACTTGCAGAATAGACAATCTGATTTAAATTAAAACCTTTAACAGATTAAGCCATAATTTATAGAAGAAGTAAGCACCAAGCCTGTTCCCATAACATATAAAAAAATAAATTTTTTACATATTGAAGACACTTTTTAACAAATACTTATTTCAGCACATACCCTATATCCTACCTGTTCATTTTTCTTCACAATTATATAGACTGACACGAAACTAGAATTTTTCTGATCAAGTCATAAAACAATACCTCTAAAATACTGCAAGTTGATTTAGATCCAAAAATAAAATTAAATCTCTGAATTGTCAATAATAGGTTGTGTCTTAAAAACATGCAACCCAGGCATGTGCCCTGACCGAGAATCGAACCATGACCTCCTGGTTCATAGATCGATGCTCAACCACTGAGCCACACTGGCCGGGCAGTACTCTCTTTATGGTTCCCATACGGCACCACGCCTGTAACAGACCATGGCGAAGGAAATGAACTGTATGCAGAAAGGAAAGAGAAACAGCACTGAGCATGAGGTGAACTCGGATGATCATCCCTGAAGATTTCAAATTGGATCTCTGCTATTATATTAGCTGCTTTTAAATCTATTCAACAGAGGAACAGTCCAGGCCTTAGTCAGTGTATGAGTGACAGGAGAGGATTTCCAAGTCTGAAGGACTAACTTTTCTCCTTTTGCTTTTTTTTTTTTTTAAAGCATCATCATGCCCAGTGGGTGTGGCTCAGTGGTTGAGCAGCAACCTATGAACCAGGAGGTGTTGTTTGGAATCCCAGCCAGGGCACATGCCCGGGTTGCGGGCTCCATCCCCAGAAGAGTGGAGCCTACCCCTCTGCTCCTTTAAGTAATCAAATGAAGTAAGGCATTCCTAACAGAGCACAGGGTCTGTGGACCAGGGCTCCGCTCTTTGGGACTGGGTTTGGCCCTGCCCTTGGGGTCTGGAAAGCCCCATGCAAAAGGCGCACTCCCTGTACCAGGAGACGTTCTAATTGCCAGAGACGGGGACTCAAGGCCAAGGGAAATCGGTACAAACAAACCTTGTTACGCTGACCTTGATCTTCCCTGTCATTTTCCCACAATGCTCTGTCCTAGCCCAAGCCCCTCTGCCCTCCCAAGTTTTCACAATGTGCTACTCTCTGTCTAATCCAACATGAGAGTATTTGGCTCCAACTGCTCTTTTGGGTCTTCCCTTTTCTTTCTTTCTTTTTTTTTTTTAATATATTTTATTGATTTTTTACAGAGAGGAAGAGAGAGGGATAGAGAGTTAGAAACATCGATGAGAGAGAAACATCGATCAGCTGCCTCTTGCACACCCCCTACTGGGGATGTGCCCGCAACCAAGGAACATGCCCTTGACCGGAATCGAACCTGGGACCCTTGAGTCCGCAGGCCAACGCTCTATCCACTGAGCCAAACCGGTTTCGGCGGGTCTTGAGGCTCTGAGCACATGTTAAAATTACAAATTACCAGTTGTATACTCTTCTGCAAAATGCATACCAGTGAGGGCGCTCGTGAAACCCGTGTAATGCATTCTTAGATCCTAATCTTAAAACTCTCTATAGCCACTAGGTATTTCAAATGTTTCCAACTTTTCAAATATGCTCTACAATTATAAATACTGATTACGATCTTATATTCAAAGTGTATTCAACCACAACAAATACACATAGTAAAACGTTAAGTCTTTCGAGGGGATATAACGCATAAGAAGTCTACATGGCCTGGCCGGCGTGGCTTAGTGGTTGAGTGTCGCCCTATGAACCAGGAGGTCACGGTTCAATTCCCAGTCAGGGCACATGCCTGCATTACAGGCTTGATCCCCAGTGCGGGGCGTGCAGGAGGCAGCCAATCAATGATTCTCTCTCATCATTGATGTTTCTATCTCTCTCTCCCTCTTCCTTCCTCTCTGAGATCAATAAAAATATATTCTTTTAAAAACAGAAGTCTACATGTAGTAGTATAGACTAGGTAGAAGGGAGATCAATCACACAGTCACATGTCTATGGCCATCAAATGGAGACAACACGGCATCCCTCACATTTTTAAAAACTATAATTAAAATACATTTCCATAGTATGTGCCCAAACATAATCAAACATTTGCAGAGGTGTACCTAGCCCCTCACCCATTCAAATTATAACATTGAAATTACCTCATAAAGAGAGCTATAAAGTGAATCAAGACCTAGTCCATTGCTATTCATGAAAGCCTAGAAAGAAAAAAAAAGTCTATACATGGCTCAAAATACATTGCTATTACTGCATATAGTTTTACTCAAAACAAGCAAAAACAAACACAGACAACAGAAATAAGCTAAGGAGATAAAATCAGGGATAAATGCCTCCAACCTATTAAGCTGCAGGTGTGACATAAATAAAAAATTACACGAAAGGAGTCAGGAAACCTATGTCCTTCGCTGGTGAGTAGGAAGCAGTCAATGCTATCGGCCGCACATCCTTAACCTCCGAGAGTATATAATGGAAGGAAATGGCCACATTCTACCACAAAGTGTCTTACGTTACAGGAAAAGAGAATAATAGAATACAAAGAACAATGGCTTAGCAGGGAATTCTATTCTCATATGTTACTTACACATACATAAAAAGGGCGTACAAGCGGTGTTATATCCATCCATGCATTTTGATTCTACAATGTATATCTTTATAAGTCCCATCCAGGAAAATTTAAAGTATCATTTTAATGATACATTTTCGAGGTGATCTCCAAAAGAGAATCTAATTTCCTGAATATCTGGATATGTGAACCTGACAAAGGTAGAATGATGGAACACCACTGAGCCTAATTACCGACAATAAAATCTAAAGGGAAGACCATATTCCTATACTATATTGAAAATCCTTATATTAACTATAGCTTTGCATGTTTGGAGTAAAATTATATGCAGTAATAGCAATGCATTTTGAATAGAAACTTTTGAAAAGATATTATATGAGGTTAAGAAATTATTTTTTATACAGACTGACTGCTATACCAGGACCATTTTTGTAAGCAATATTGAACCTCTATGTGAAGGCCAGCACATCAAGTCTCAAAACTAATCATGTATTGTGTATTCATCAAGAAATTTCTGTACTTGCAAAACTTAGGATAAAGTACTTCTTAAGTCATAAAGAAATATTCTGACCAATTATAGCAGGCTAATTTTTAGGTTGATGACTGTGTATGGCCTGCGAAGGGTGTTATAAATACCCACAAGGCCCTTGGCAGAAAAAAGGTTCCCCACCCCTGGTCTATAGGTACATCACAATCTAATAGAATGTTCAATAGGCAAAACTGACCATTAATCCTATGTCAAACTTAAATTGTGCTGCTAAATTCTTGTATAAGGTTTCTTATTAAATCACAGTTAATGTACATCTGTTATCTCACTAGAGAATGAGAAAACACTGTACATATAAGCAAAAATGATTGCACCGTGCAAATTTCACCTAAATTCTCTGATGGGAAATTCAGAGCTGAAGTAGCTTTTTATAAAAGTATTTCACCAGAGCAGTGATCTGAAGACCAATGCTCAATTGTGGTAAATGTAGCTCAAAAACATAAGTGCCCCCTTCTTATGTTTGCATCTGGGAAAAGACTGTCACATTCCCGCCCCCCTCCACCCACATTTCTTAGCTTCATAGTCAAACAAATGAACAATCAAATACTTACAAATCTTTCTAAAGCCCACCGCCTCGACACACAGTGAGACACAGGAATGAAAACAGACTTGTAAGAGAAAAGAGACCGTGTGCCCCCGACTACGATTACCTGGAGGTAGGAATTGCAGTTGGTTGTTAGCTAATCGAAGATGACGCAAAGCTCTCAGGCGGCCAATTTCTGGGCAAACGATTTCTAAGGCATTGTCACTAAGATCCAAACACTGGAGTTTTATAAGGGATCCAATGGCTTCAAAGAGAAAAGGAGGGGAAAGGCTAAATCCATTTGACCCAAGCGTTATGCCAGATCTTTAATGCAAGAACTCCACGGTACAATATTTTCATACTTAGTATCACCATCTCACAATGTACTACTAGAGTTGCTCCCAAAATAATAAAAACATACATAAAACTAAATTTTATGGAGGGGATAAGACTTCCACCTCTATATAAAATATGACTTTAAAAAAAGCGCACATCAACATTTTTAAAACAATGTAAAATATTGCTTGAATAAAAAAATAACTCATGAAACAGTATATAAGGATGTTTTCAATCTAACCAACATTCTTAACTGGATTTACTGAATTTAGAACTTGTCATTTTGTTATTTACCCAACAACAATATATCTAAAAATAATTTATCTAATCATGATAACCATTTTGGACTCTATTAATTGTCATTTAGTCGTAATTCCTAACTGGATTTATTAATTGGGGGGAGAATCTTTGAAACGAATAAATTAAAGATGCTTTATAATTAAAATTCACTAATATACCAACCACAATAGGTTTAAAGACACTATCTGTTCTACTGTTCTAAAAGAAAGTTTAAGCTATAGTGTCTCCTATCTAAAAGTTAGAAGTGTGCTCACTTACCTTCTGGAACCACAACTATGTTATTTGAATGAAGGTACCTGGGGAAATACCAAAAAAAAGCTGTTTTCATTCAGAACTTCTGCTACAGAATGGGTTTGTAAAATGCTCACTTTGAAATATATCAAATATAAAGGGACCAAACTTTCTTTAACACCCTATTCTAAGTACATAACACAAAATATATGGTCATCACAGACAACTAATAATACTTTGAAATATTTTATGCTGGGATTGCAAATATTAAAACTATGTATTGATTTAATTGCTATTTTATTTTATTTTATTTTTTATTTTTTTTAAATATATTTTATTGATTTTTTTACAGAGAGGAAGGAAGAGGGACAGAGAGTTAGAAACATCGATGAGAGAGAAACATCGATCAGCTGCCTCCCGCACACCCCCTATTGGGGATGTGCCCACAACCAAGGTACATGCCCTCGACCGGAATCGAACCTGGGACCTTTCAGTCCGCAGACCGACGCTCTATCCACTGAGCCAAACCGGTTTTGGCTATTTTATTTTTTTAATATGTATTTTTATTTTCTTTTTAGGGCTTTGTTTGTATTTTTGACATTTTCTGTAATAAGCAGGGATTTTTATCTTTTTTTTTTTTCTTTTTAATCCTCACCCAAGGATATTTTTCCATTGATTTTTAGAGAGAGTGGAAGAGAGAGGGAAAGACAGAAATATCGGTGTGAGAGAAACATATCGATTGGTTGACTCCTGCATGAGTCCTTGACCGGAATCGAACCCAGGACCCTTTGGTCCACAAGGCTGACGCTCTACCCACTGAACCAAACCAGCTAGGGCTTTAAGTTCTATTTTAAAATAAAAGATACACAAAAGAAAAACTAGAGGTATTTTTTCAACCTCATAAAACAAACTTGTTTTAAACTACTCAGGTTTTCAGAGATACAGTTATCGTGTAAAGAAAAGTCAGCACTTACTGTGTACAGGAAAATGCAACTTTTCGTTTCTAAAGGATAACTTCACAAAATAATCAAACCAGAGATAGTTCCAGTCAGCAAGCATGCTTACTGATAACCAAGAATGCTGGAGAAGTTAAATAATCATCATTTATAGTATCTGTAGAAATACTCAACTGTCAAGGTACAGAATTTATTTTACAGCAAAATGAATTTCATAAACAAGGACCAAATTCCTTTCTTAAAAAAGAAAAAAAGTTCACCAAGGCTGACAACTCCAGGCGAGTGTCTGCAGCACCCTCTGGTGGAGATTTTATGAAATCAGAAGCAGCCCACTAACAGAGTAAAATAAGGACCACGGGAGATCATACAGTAATAATTTTTATAATAAATTTATATCATTGATTTTGAGACAAGAAATCAATGTTTTAGACTTTTAAAAACTTTATTTTCAACCTATCTTTTTATTTATTGTACCCACTAACCAATCTTCATAAAATCTTTAAAAATAGAATTTTAAAATATTCTTCTCCATTTTAAAGTGTAATATCAAGTGTGACATAGAATAAGAAAGATAGAAAATTAATAAATTTAAGAAAATTATTCTATGCTGGACTAAATTAATTTTGAAATAGGTATTAATCTGCTGGGTCTAACACAATTTAAATAATTATACCATTCCATGATACATTTTATTCCTTGTTTTGTATACATAAAATGATCCTACATTTTATTTTTTCTTAAAAGTATATTTGTACTGATTTCAGAGAGGAAGGAGGAGGAAGAGAGAGCTAGAAACATCAATGATGAGAGGGAAACATTGATCAGCTGCCTCCTGCACACCCCCTACTGAGGATCCAGCCCGCATCATTGATGTTTCTCTCTCCCTCTCCCTCTCCCTTCCTCGGAAATCAATAAAAACATATTCAAAAAAGAAAGAAAAAAGAAAGAATCACTGCTGTTACAGTGGATCAGAGAGCAGGCTCTGTGCCTTTAGAGCCATGTGATCAGAATGCTTTCTCAGGCTATAGAAGCAGATGGTAATAGCACCAATTAGGACATAGAGATATTGTAAGAAATAAATGAATCAACATATGCAAAGCTCTCCGAATGGAGTTCAATGAATGCTATTGTTATCGTCGTCATAATTATTATTATATCATGAGTCATTTGTAATTATAAGCTTAGCAGTTTGAAGTCCAGAGAAGTTGAAATGGTGTTTTCGATGTGACTAAGTGTTCATCACGCTCATAACACAGGAACTCTCATTCATTGCTGGTGGGAACGCAAGCGAGCACAGCCACTTTGGAAAATGGAGTGGCAGGGTGTGTGGTTTTTTTAAAATAAAAATTAAGTATAGACTTTACTTAATAGTAACATGCCAATGTCAGTTTTTTTTTTGTTCTGACACATGTATCATGGAATTGGGAGATGTTAACAATGGGAGAAACTGGTTGAAAGGTATACGGGGCCCGGCCGGCGTGGCTCAGTGGTTGAGCATCAATCTATGAACCAAGAAGGCACCAGTTCGATTCTTGGTCAGGGCACATGCCTGGTTTGTGGGCTCCATCCCCGGTCGGGGGCGTACGGGAGGCAGCCCCTTGATGACTTTTCTCTCTCATTTCTATTGCTCTATCCATCTCCCTTTCTCTCTCAAAATCAATAAAAACATGTGTTTTTTTTTTAAAAATAAAACAAAGCATGGAGGATGCAGGTAAGGAGGCTTTTACCATACATTTTAAATCTTCTATAGTGTTTCACTGTTTATATCAAGTATCACATGGAGTAGTAGTAACAATAATAACTGTTGCCAATTACATGGACTATGGAGAATGATTCTGTGACAAAGATGCTGCCCCCAGAGAAATTGTACTCTTCAGAATCTTCACCACCTTGAAGTGAGATATTGAAAACACAAATTTAAATGTTTAAAAAACTTTAAAAGACTTTTGGGCTTAGCAGAACCACAGATTTACCATGCTCATGATACTAAAAAATTAATACACGAAAAATTATATTTCCTACTATTTCAAATAACTTAAAATTATTTTCACCCCCATTTTTAAAAAATTGAATGAACACACTCACAGTTCCACCAGGTTTGGAAGCTTCTGAGCAAGGTTTTCTGGCTGAAAATTAAAAACTCAGAATTAAATTTTGTTTTTTGAAAAATGTATAAATATCTCTAAATAGCTTAGGCACAAACCATTATCTTCTTGAGGGCTCTGATCAGGGCGCATGCGTAAGTCAATGTATCTCTCTCACATGGATGTTTCTCTCCCTCTCTCTCCCCCGCCCTCCATCCCTTCCACTAAAATCAATCAGTGGAAAAAATTTTCTCGGGTGAGGATTACCAACCACTACAACAAAAACAAAAAAAATGACACTGTTAATGTCATACTGGGATTCTGATCTATTCAAACACTTAACAACAGTATCCCAAGCGGCTTCCATCATCCGTCCTCGCCCTTTTATGATAACCAAATAGCGCAGCATGTGAGCATTTTTCCCAAGTCAGTGAAGCATTTATTGAGAACCCGCTTTTGATAAAACCACCTTTAGTTTTCAAATGCCAAGAGCTGTGATGCTGTCCCTCGTGTTCTGATGTCAATGTCTGCCATGAGGTCCTCCGTGACAAGTCTTTTCTCAGATGTCACTCCTGGATCTGTCCCAATCCCCAAAATGCTTCTATTAGCACCATTATCTTCCCTAATAAGAGGAATATACGCTTCCACGTATTGGCACCCAAACCAAGTATCCTAGAAAAACTAGAGAACCTGTCCCTCTAACAAGGGAAGACTTGTCCAGAAAGCAGGCACTGTTGACTCTAACCTAGTTCTGTCTGCTCCAAGAGCAACATCTCATCTGGCTAACTTACAGGACCGGTGGTCATTCTTTTCTTCCAGATGCCCCCTGGCTCCTGCACATCCATTCTGATCTTTCCATGACAAGCCAGTCGGGTTGTTGTTGTTTTATTTTGTTTTGAGTTCACAAAGCTACACACACAGTTGATTACTGAATAAAGTTTCTGCTGCAAACTGTGCATCGCTATGTCTTTATTAACAAGTAAGCATGTTGGTTTTTATCTTTAAATAAGCACAGTGACCTCGGAAAATTGCAATTTATTACAACACTGGGATTTGGGGGGGAAAAAAAACTCCACTTATTAGACTCTGCCCCAAAAGCCTGGTAAGTAAGCAGTCTGTTGCCTAGGCTGTGGCTGACACCTACTGGTGTTCAATAATACCGATCTCTGATTTCTACCGGCACATGTTAGTGATGCAGCCAAGGAAAGAGGGGAAAGTTATACATTTTAATTCTTACATTTCCATTGGGTTTACATAAAGTCAGAGACTTGATAACTATAAATTGATACCTACAAATGCCAAAAGGTGGTGGGCGGATTCGATTCCCAGTCAGGACACATGCAGGAGGCAATGCATCCATGTTTCTCTTCTCTCTTCTCTCCTCTCTCTTCTCTCTTCTCTCTCCTCTCCTCTCTCCTCTCTCCTCTCGCCTCTCTCTCTCTCTCCCCTCTCTCTCTCTCCTCTCTCCTCTCTCTCTCTCTCTCTCTCTCTCTCTCTCTCCCTGAAAATCAATTTAAAAACTATAGTTATGCTTTGTGTTACTAAACTTAGATGCTGGATTATGGATGCCACACAAACTAGTTTATCTTGATCCATAGGGTTTATACTAAAAAAATCTATTTTAAAAATCTATGCACTCAAAATAAGATACATAGCAATATGCTAACTGCTATAAAGGAAAGATACATATCGATTTACTTCTAGAAACAGCAAACACAAGCAAATTTTATAATGCTTTCTGCTCCTTATAGGTATTTTACATAGATCAAGAAAACTTTTACAGGAAAACAGTCCATATATATGAAGCCAATATGATATACGTTCAGATATTTAGCAAAGTTCAATACAGAGAAGGGAATGAAGAATGGATCAATTCACACACAAAAGAGACATCATAAATGATCTAAAATGGAAAAGAATTAGAATTCAGGTATAGGATTCAAATGAGGTTAAGTGATAACCAGAAACAGCCACATAAAGCAAATCCATTTAAAACACAGACCAAATTTCTTAATGAGAATGAAAAATCTGATTTGAACATTCTCTTGAAAATAATTAAATAGTTTTCTAAAATCTCATATGTCATAAAACTTAGGTTATAATGATAACTATGTGCTTATTCCTATAACATAAAAAGAGTGAATCAGATGTTGCTTTTGGGGCAAAACTTTTTCCAACAAATGGGATGATAGCCCGATTCAAAATCATTTGACTTTCACAGTGCAATCATAAAAAAGGTTTTTTCAAAACACTCAAAGGGCTACATCAGGCTTCCCCAATGCCCATCTTAATATTTTAATTTTCAAATCATCCTTTTTTAAAAGTCATTCTTGTTGGTCTTTCTCTTCTTTACTTTTTTAAAATATATATTTTTATTGATTTGAGAGAGAGGAAAGGAGAGGGAGAGAGAGAAACATCAATGATGAGAGAGAATCATGGATCGGCTGCCTCCTGCACACCTCCTACTGGGGATCGAGCCCACAACCCGGGCGTGTGTCCTGATGGGGAAATCAAACCGTGACCTCCTGGTTCCTAGGTGGAGGCTCCACCATTGAACCACACCAGCTGGACTCTTCTTTACTTTTCACTTGGTCTATTCGGTATTGCAACATCCAAAAATCATCTAGGAAGCTGAACGCACACAAAAAGGCACAGGCCAAGGCACAGGTACAGGCTAAGTGAAGAGGGGCTTTGAAAGGGGGCAGCTTGGTAAGTGGCACGTTTGCGAGTATTCTGCTTTCCTCCACAGCTCTTCCTGTCCCCACGTAACTGCAGGGTCTGGAGTCATGCATTCTCCGCTCACGAGGACCCTCTGTATGTGGATTTATAGTGCCTGTTTACATAGTAAGAGAGGACACCCATGTTCGTCTGACTGTCTTAAGATATGGAACGTGTACCTTGGTCAGGACCACGTGCTAAATGATTTTTATTTTATTTATTTATTTTTTTTTAGAGAATGCGACAGAATACTGTACCAAGGTTGTAAGCGAGTTCCTTTTCATATAGAGTCTCTCCAAGAACTGGAGCCCTTCGCCTTTCAGTAACTCCAGCGGGAAGTGGTCGAGATTCCTGTAGTTTAAGAACAAGTTCTTGTGCTTCTCCAGCCTTGCCACAGAGATCGTCTTGCAGAGCTCGGACGCCATGGCTGAGCAGATCCCATCCGGCACGCGGCGGCACTACATCCTGTCAGAACCGGTCCATCTCTAAGGAGGAAAAAGACAAGTGCGTAGTTTTAACAACCGCTGACAACATTGCCGGGTAAACCAGTGAGCAGAGGGAGCTACTGCGGATACGAAAGACAGAGTTATACATTGAATCCCCATATTTTGCTTTCATAACAACTAAATTTGTCATATACATTTAGAGGGAAATTAGATGAATAAACATTTAATAAAAATACATTCCCTGTTTGGGAAATATTTTATCACTCAGTAGAAATAGTCCTAATTGGAAAAAACAGTCTTGAAATTGAAATTGGAATCCCTGAGATGAGAGAGACCGGTTTCACAATGGGCAACCAAAGAAACAAGTTAAAAATCAAACATGGCAAATCCTCGTTTTTTTTGTACCCAGCTTACGGTATTTCAAGAATATTTAAATATGTATATAAAATATAGCTACCTCATCCCAGCTTGTAGAGGCTCAGTGGTTGAGCTCCGACCTATGAACCAGGAGGTCATGGTTCAATTCACAGTCAGGACACATGCCCAGGTTGCAGGCTCCATCCATCCCAGTGTAGGGGGTGCAGGAGGCGGCCTATTAATGATTCTCTCTCATCATGGATCTCTCTCTCTCTCTCTCTCTCTCTCTCTCTCTCTCTCTCTTTCTCATCATGGATGTCTCTCTCTCTCCCCACCTTCCTCTCTGACATCAATAAAATATATATAAAAATATAAGCTTAAATTAAAATTTAAAAAATAATGCAAATAGTTTTTCAATGTGCATTCATCGGCCACAGACCCCCTTTATCTGGGTATTTTTTTCTTACACAAATTCCCTTCACTACCTCTTACCTACAGCTAAAAGTAAACGACAAGGGACATAGGTAATACTTTCAACAATAAAGATTTTTTTAAAATAGAAAGAGAGATACTGATATAGCAAATAAAAAGAAAAAAAAGGAAGCGACAGCTTCAGTATTAACTGCATACAACTGCACCTCCACACGAAGTTTTCTTGACAGGTAAACACCACCCCCACGTTAGTATGTGTGGTGTTTTTTCTTTTTCTTAAAGAAACAAAACCTTCCACTTTAAGAATATTTCGCCCATTTGAGGCAGGGGTGCCTTCAAGGAAAGGAAGGAGCCCCTCAGACTGACTTCGCTACTTGCTTCAGAAATGCCACTCCGACTTCCTAAGCCTGCACACTGGAGCACAGAAAACGGTACAGTAAAAGCATTTGTAAAAGGTTATTTCCCCCGAAGCCCCAACAGGTGCTTCGCAGACCCAGCACCCGGACCCCCAGGGACTCGGAGGGCCCGGCGACTGTGGGGACCCGAGGCCCCGGCCGGGCCCGCTCGCCCCGCGGTCCACCCCCCGCGGCCCGGACGCTGTCGCCGGACCCAGCCTGCGAGGCGGAGGCCGGGACAGAAGGCCTCGCCACTCCAGTCCCCTGAGACTCGGGGGCGCCACACTCACCTGGGCGCCGGCGGAGCTAGCGCTCCCGAGCGCAGGCTGAGCTGGGACAGCAACCGTGGGGCGCCGGGCGGGGCGGGGCGCCGGGCAGGGGGCGGGGCTAGGCGGTGAGGGGCGGGGCGGAGCCCTCCCTACCGGGAGCTGGGAAAGCGGGAATGGCGCCGGAGGCCGGAATCTCGCGATAACTGCCCCCTGGTCTCGCGGTTCCGCGAAAGGTCGGACGAGACGCTCGTTTTTCCAAGTCGTGTGGCCATTGGTCGAGAGCATCGCTTCCGGCATACTGGCCCCGCCCACCTCCGACCCTCGCTTCCGGCTCCGGCTCCGGCTCCGGGCTCGCTGTCAGGAAGGTGTAGCTTTTTGCTTTTGGAGGGGGAAGGTGTGGTTTATCCGGGCTCCAACCTCAGAGGCCGCCGGGACCTCCTCTGCGCTCTCATTCGTGCATCCATTCAGGCATTCGTGCACGCACTGAATGTGTGCGTGGAGGGATTACAACAGTAATTGATGCCGGGCGCTTGTCGGGTTCCAGGCGGCGTGCTAAGAGCTGTGCATGGCTTACCTCTTGTAACCCTCACAGCAACCCCATGGCACAGGTACTACTGTTATACGCCTTTGACGGACGAAAAACGGAGGCTGGGTGGGTTTCGGCAACACGGCCAAGGTTAGGGAGCGAGCAGTGAGCCTGAGCGCCGGGTTTGCAGGGCCCGGCGGTGCGCGCTGATAGGTCCCTGCCAAAGGGGAGGCGGTAACCTGGTCTCTGAAATACCTGTTGTGAGGAAGGATCGCTAGAAAAAGACAGTGACATCTTCGTCATTTAAATATTGAGGCGGTTCCTAGCATGACCGAATAGGCCGTGAGTAAATATTCCTATATCAGGCAATAAAGACATCAAAGGAAGAGAGCTTTATGTTGGTTTAAAAAAAAAGAAAGAAAAATCCAAGAATTCTTAGGGAAGTTTTTATTTTATTTTTTTAATTAATGTCTTTATTGATTAAGGTATCACATATTTGTCCTCATCCCCCCATGCCCATCCCACACCCCTCCCACGCATGCCCCCACCCCCTTGTTGTCCTTAACCACTGGTTAGGCTCATATGCATGCACACAAGTCCTTTGTTTGATCTCTCCCCTTTACCCCCACCCTCCCTCTGATGCCCGACAGTCTGATCGATGCCTCCTTGTTTCTGGGTCTGTTCTTGTTCATCAGTCTATGTTGTTCATCATTTCCCCTAGATGAGTGAGATCATGTGCTACTAGAAATACACTTATAAGAACCGAAAATGAGACAAGCAATAATGGTTATGCTGACAGGCAAATGAATCAGTCTGTAGTGAGTTTCTTTCTGGGCCACAGTTCTTTTGAGACCCAATTTCAATGTCAAACAGTTCCTTATGTGTACATGTCAGCAATGACATTTCAGTTCTGGATGGTGGACAGATGGTGATAATGCAGGTCCGACTCTCTCTGGTGGGAAGTTTTTTTAAAAAAAACATACTAATATTTTAAATACCTTGTTTGGTAACATGGCCACTTTCTTTTTTATTTTTTAAAATATATTTTTATTGCTTTCAGAGAGGAAGGGAGAGGGAAAGAGAGAGAGAGAGAAACATCAGTGATGAGAGAGAATCGTTGATCGGCTGCCTCTTGTACGCCCCCAACCTGGGAATGGAGTCCACCACCCTGGCATGTACCCTGATCGGGAATCCAGCCGTGACCGCTTGGTTCATAGGTCATCGCTCAACCACTGAGCCACGCAGGGTGGGCGAGAATGCTTCTATTTTCAAAGAAGTCGTGAATATAGTGTTGAAATCTTCCTGGAGCCTCAGTTTCTAGGGAAAACGTCGACATGAAAAAGATCACTTAACACATCTCTTTTTTTATTTAAAAACCAGAGGAAAATGTCTATAAGAACATGGAAGAATCACAGGAAACCCACATATCCAAGTACTTAGATGAAATTGTGGCTGCCGTCAGCATCACGCCGAGAAGGAAGTTCGCCAACAAGTTGCCTCAGACGGTCCTCTTCCAGCCTCCCCGGGAGAAACTCCAGCTCTGTGAAGAGAAAGCAAAGTCCTACGCCAGCCGACACGAGGTAAGGAGCCTTCCTGCTCCAACCCTGTACACGGGTCATTGAGAAGGGCAATAGCTTAGGTTATGTTCCCAAGAAAATGTGTAGGTATATACACAATGGAATATTATTCAGCCATAAAAAGAAGGAAATTCTGCCCTGGCCAGTGTGGCTCAGTGGTTAATGTCGACCTATGAACAAGGAGGTTACTGTTTGATTCTCTGTCAGGGCACATGCCCGGGTTGTGGGCTCCATCCCCAGCAGGGGCGTGCAGGAGGCAGCCGACTGATGATTATCTCTTACTAGAGGCCCGATGCACAAAATTCCTCAGCCCTCGCAGCCCCGGCTTTGTCCGGAAGGACATCCAGAAGGTCGTTCTGCTGTCTGGTCTAATTAGCATATTACAGTTTTATTATTATAGATTGATGTTTCTCTCTCCCTCTTCATTCCTCTCTGAAATCAATAAAAATATACTTAAAAATAATTTTTTTTAACGGTAAGCCTGTTTTTTTTTTCCTTACAGTATAAGCAGGCGATCCAGGAGCTCGTACGCTGCGTAGCATTGACCAGGATCTGCTATGGCAGCTGCCACTGGAAACTAGCAGAGGCGTATGTTAATCTGGCCCAAGGCTACCTCCAGCTGAAAGGTGAGCTCAGCTCAGACCCAGGAGGCTCAGTTGGTTGGATTCTGCTTTTTTCCCCCCAAAATTGGACTAACATGTAACTGCAGGGATTAAATTATCTTGATCATTCTCCTCTGCACACATTGGGAAGCCGTCTCCCGTCACAAAGAGTCAGTAAGATTTTTTTTTATATGTCATGTATAAAAAAAGAGAAGGAAGATTTGGGCCCTTCGAGTTTTGTTTTTTAGGGTCTTAATAGTAGGGTTCTTGGGCCCAGCTGGCGTGGCTCAGTGGTTGAGCATCGACCTATGAACCAGGAGGTCACAGTTCGATTCCCGGACCAGGGCACATGCCCGGGTTGCAGGCTCAATTCCCAGTAGGGGGCGTGCAGGAGGCAGCCGATCCATGATTCTCTCTCATCATTAATGTTTCTCTCTCTCTCCCTCACTCTTTCTCTCTGAAATTAATAAAAATATATTTTAGGCCCTGACAGGTTTGGCTCAGTGGATAGAACGTCAGCCTGCGGACTCAAGGGTCCCAGGTTCAATTCAGGTCAAGGGCATGTACCTTGGTTGCGGGCACAACCCCAGTAGGGGGTGTGCAGGAGGCAGCTGATTGATGTTTCTCTTTCATCGATGTTTCTAACTCTCTCTCCCTCTCCCTACCTCTCTGTAAAAAATCAATAAAATATATTTAAATGTATATATGTATATGTGTATATATATATATAAATATATATATATAATAATTTAATATATATTTATTGTGGTTAATGTCGACCTATATATTTTATTAGCCAATAAAATATATTTAAATGTATATATGTATATATGTATATATGTATATATATATATATAGATTTTTTTTTTTTTAGAAAAATAGATAAATAAGAAGACCATTTTCAGGTAGAAATGATCTTATCTTGACTACAGGGTGGGGGGTGGAAATTTCATCTTCAGTACTAGGTATGAAACACTTTGGTTGCTACAGTCATGACAGTATTTCCTGCTGCCCCGTACCTCTCCCCTTGACAGTGAGTAGGTCGAGGAGGCCTCATTGGATTCCTGACCGTAAGTGACTAACTACATTCTTGCCCACTGAGATGATAGAGAAATTGAGACTTCCTCTTCCTTGTCCCCAGGACTGTCCCTGCAGGCCAAGCACCACGCAGAGAAAGCCAAAGAAATCCTCACCCACTCCATCGTGCCTCCCTATGACGACAACACGGATGTTTTCCGGTGTTCCATTGAGCTATTTCATACCCTGGGGAGAGCCCTACTCTCCCTTCAGAAGTATCCTTTTGGCCCTTGTCGCTGTGGCTCCGTGGGTAGAGCGTTGGCCTGCAGACTGAAGCGTCTCGGGTCGGATTCTGGTCAAGGCCATGTACCTCGGTTGCAGGCTAGATCCCCAGCCACGGTTGGAGCTTGTGCGGGAGGCAACCAATCAATGTGTCTATCTCACATCAATGTTTCTCTCTGTCTCTCCCCCTCCCTTTCACTCTCTCTAAAAAAAAAAAAAAAAATCTATGGAAAATATCCTGGGGTGAGGATTAACAACAATAAAAAAGTATCCTTTGGCCTCTGCTTACAAAGAGACATACTGTTCATGTTCCTTATATTTAACTAGAGGCCCAGTGCACGAAATTGGTGCATGGGTAGGGTCCCTAGCGGCTGCCGGCCGGGACCTTCCTCCCCCCCGCTCCGGCTGCCTGCCACCACCACCGCCAGCCGGGGTCTCCCTTCCTGCGGTTGGCCAGCCTGCCCCACCCCCTGGTCGAACTCCTGCTGGAGGGGACAATTTGCATATTAGGCTCTTATTATATATGATTCTCAAAGCTGACAGATGACCCAGGAAGGGTGATGGGAAGTGTATAGAGAGCCCAGGATGTCCAGGAACTCGGGTCCCGGAATCTAGAACCAAGGGTCATGTTTCCTGAACGCGGCTCAGATTTAAGGAGGCCGCAGAGAACCTGGCGAAAGCAGAGAGGCTTTCAAAGGAGCTGCTGCGATGTGGGAGGATCGTGAAGGAAGAGTGGATAGAAATCCAGGCTCGGATCAAACTGTCATTCGCGCGGTAAGTTTCCAGTGCGGGACTTTTCGTGAGCATTGACGGCTGGCGGTTCTTTGCGGGAAGACTCTGTCTCCAGGCAGGAAGTTTCTTGTTTTTTAAATCTGCCTTTATTGATTTCAGAGAGGAAGGGAGAGTGAGTGAGAGAGAGAGAGAAACATCAATGATGAGAGAGATTCATGGATCTGCTGCCTCCTGCACGCCCCCTCCAGTTTTTAGTATCTATAATTTAGTGTATAAATTACCCTTTAAGCCAATGATTATTCCCGTGATCTGTGTTTTAGTTGGAAGATATATGAGATTTTTTTTTTTTAGGGTGTTTGGGTGCCATTCCTGTCTGATTTTATGGTATTATAGACAGAAACATATTTGTACGGTACGGACCCTGCAATTTTTTACTGACGCTTCCTTTGGGATCTAGTCCAGGGCCAAGTTTCTGGAAGGTTCCCAGGGAGCTATTTGTCGTGTCTAAGGTTGCAATAAGTCTGCCTTAGGGTGACTCAGATTTATATTTTTGTTTATCTTTTGCGACTTTGATATAGTAGTTTTGAAGATAAGCGCACTTGAATTTTGACGCACAATGATTGGGCTGTTTAGCGCTGTCCATGGTTCTGCCAGTCATTGTTTTACGTAGTCTGATATATTCTGTTGGGTGGGATGTTAAAACAGCAGCATATCTTCTTTATTATTTTTATTTTTATTTATTAACTTGAGAGAGAGAGATTGATGAATTTCAGAGGGAAGGTGGGTGGATGGGGAGAGACTATCGGGGAGCTTATATGCATACATATATGCATAACCCATGGACACAGACAATAGTGTGGTAAAGGCCTGGGAGGGGCGGGGCCAGGATGGATGGGGAGGTCAGTGGAGGAAAAAAGGGGGGACATCTGTAATACTTTCAACAATAAAGGTAAATTTGAAACACTATAATAAAAAAAATAGAAAATAATAAAAAAATAAGTTGATGGTTACCTCTGGCAAGAAGGTCGAATAGATAAAACTGTGATATGTTCATCCAAAGAAAATGATCAGAGTGTTCCTATGGTTGACGTCTGGAGTCACTCTCACGAGCAGTGTTTGTGAAAGAAGCCAGACCCCCAAAGAACTCATCATACCATCTGATCGCATGGATGTAACAGGAGATGGTAGTGGTTGCTAAAGGCTACTAGTCCAGAATTGCTCCCTGCCCGGAAGTAGGCGTTCTATCGTGCACTGTAAGACAGGACACATGCAGATCAGAGGCCCCGGATCTGATGTTTGTTGCCATCTGTTGAGATGTGACTAATGTCATTTGTGCTTAATATTGAACAACGTTGCTGCAAAGTCAAGTACATGCCTTCCTTCCTCCACCCAGAATCCGGCACCTCCTCCCGGAGTGCTTTCCAGACGAGCAGTACCAAATCTCGCCAGCAGATGGCGGGCCTCGCACGCATCTGTCCTGAATTCCTAACAAATGAGTCCCCTTTCTCAGCTGTCCTCCAGTTACCTTGCATTTAGGGGAGTTGTTTTAAACTTCGCTACTTCTTTCTCCATCCTGAATCTTCACCTTGACCCAGTTCCTGGAACTCGCATGTTTCAACTGGTGGTTTCCATTCAATCCCTCGGCTTTGTTTCCTGGCTGAAGTGTGAATGTTCTGCCCAAACTGATCTGCTCTAGAAAGCAATGAGGCTTTGCCCTGCTGGCTCGCATTGCTCAGTGGTTAGAGTGTTGGCCCGTGCACCGAAGGGTCATGGGTTCCATTCCCATCGAGGGCACGTACCTTGATGGTTGCAGGTTTGATCCCCGTGAAGGAGGCAGCCAGCCAATCAATGTGTCTCTCTCCCATCGGTGTTTCTCTCTGTGTCTCTCTGCTCTCCCCCCCCCCCCGCTCTTCCACTCTCTAAAAATCAACAGAAAAAATATCCCCGGGTGCAGATAAAACAAACAAAAAAGAAAGCAAGGAGGTTTTGGATTTGTGCATTTCTGTAGTCACAGTCACAGCCACCAGGTCCAGGCCTTGGAGGTGGAAGGCCGGGATAATCCCTCGGGCAGCTCTCACGGGATTTGCGTTTCTCTTAAAAGGGTATCTTTTAGGTGCATCCACCTCCTCCATCTGCCTCGCCTTTTATGGTGCCCATCGGGCCAGGCCAGCTCTCGCCTCCTCGGGCAGGCAGATGCGTGCTGCAGAGTGACTCATGCTCCAGCCTCCCAGCCCTAACTGGGGCCTGCAGCTCCGTCCCGCGTACCTGTCCGCGTCCGTCCCAGCACCATTCCATCCAGTCATGCTTACTCACTTTGGAGAGAGAATCCAGCCATGTGTTCCGATTCCTGCCGGTTTTTTGTTGTTGTTGTTGTGTGTGTTTTGTTAATCCTCACCCAGGATATTTTTCCATTGATTTTCAGAGAGAGCGGAAGGGAGGGGGAGAGACAAAGTGGATTGAATGGTCCCTTCTCAGGAACATGAGAGTAAAACTTGTAAATCGCCTCCTGACTTTGCCTCTTAGACACGCCGTTCCCCTGACCCCTCTTCCGCGTGTCTTTTTGGGCACACGCACAACGTTATCTCTGAGGTGTGTGCCCAGAGTGGGACGGCGGTATGAGAGCCCGGCTGGCGTGGCTCCGTGGTTTGAGCGTCGACCTATGAACCAGGAGGTCATGGTTCGATTCCCAGTCAGGGCTCAATCCACAGTGTGGGGCGTGCAGCAGGCAGCCAATCAGTGATTCTCTCTCATCATTGATTCTCTCTCCCTCTCCATTCCTCTCTGAAATCAATAAAAAATAAAAAAAAAAAAAACACAAAAATACAGTATGAGAGATGTTTTCTGAGCAGAGGGGTTCCCAGTTCTGGGGAAGCACAGTGAAGTGTTCGCAGAGGCACCCCACTCAGTCTAGGACGTTAGACCAGAGCCAGGACTAAGATGAGCAATGGAAAAATATCCTGGGGTGAGGATTAACAAAACACACACAACAACAACAACAAAAAAAAAAACCTGCGGGAATTGGAACACATGGCTGGATTCTCTCTCCAAAGTGAGTGCCCAGGACACGCACGCCATTTAAGGAGCCTTGGAAACGAGAGGCCGATTCTCGCCTCCCTTGGCAAATGCTTCATCCTTTATGAGCATGAGAGGAAGAAGGTGATTTTTTTTCCCCCTTTACTCAAATATCTGTGGTATTGTCTGAGTTCTCGAGGTTCAATCCGGTGGAAAGAATCTGCAGTCATTTTGAAACTATGCGACTTGCTCTAGATTCTAGCCCAGAGGTTGGCAAACCTTTTCTGTAAAGTAGGGGTGGGGACTTTTTTTTCTGCCATGGGCCATTTGGATAGTTATAACATCTGCGGGCCGTACAAAATGATCATCTTAAAAATCAGCCTGCTCTATTTGGTCAAGCATTTAATTCACTCACCCCTAATGCCTTGGCAGGGCCTGACCAAATGATTTCAGGGGCCTTATATGGACGGCCCCCACCCCTGCTGTAAAGGCCCAGGCAGTAAGTATTTTATGCTTCGTCGGCCATAGGCCAAAGCAGCCGTGGACAATATGTAAACAAGTGGGCGTGGCTATGTGCCAATAAAACTTTATGTGTAAAAACAGTACATTTGACCCAAAGGCCATAGTTTGCTGCCTTCTGTGTTCAGTTATGTAATCTTTATGTAACCTTATTTTTCGACTAAGTGATATGTTACCAACCCTATGTTTCAAAGCCTCTTCAAAATCCAATTATTATATTCTAAGCTTTTTTAAAAAATATATATTTTGATTGATTTCAGAGAAGAAGGAAGAGGGAGAGAGAAACATCAGTGATGAGCGAGAATCATGGATCAGCTGCCTCCTGCACGCCCCCCCACTGGGGATCGAGCCCACAATCCAGGCATGTGCCCTGACCGGGAATTGAAATGGCAGCGCCCAGCCAACTGAGCCACACCCGCCAGGGCTAAATATCTCTTTATGTGTTTGTGTACATATAGATTAGATAGAAAGTTTTTGTGTAGCATGCAAAGTTATTTTTGTAATTTGCTTTTTCGCTTAGAATAGGCAGTGGATGTGCTTCCATATGGGTAAATATGGATCGGCATTACCTTTAATGGCTAAGTGGCATTCCGCGGTGTATGGATGTACTTACTGTAACCTGCTTGGACAATTGCCTGTTGGTGCAATTTAAGTGCTTTGTTCTTTTCCGCTATTACAGAGAATGCTTAGGTAAGCATTCTTACATGGAGATCTTCTTGTCTTGCCAGAGTACCTCTTCAAGATAAATTACTATTGGGCCCCCCCAGGCCAGCGTGGCTCAGTGGTTGAGCGTCAACCTGTGAACCAGGAGGTCACAGTCCGATTCCCAGTCAAGCCATATGCCTGGGTTGAGGGCTCGATCCCCAGCGGGGGGGCATGCAGGAGGCAGCTGATCCATGATTCTCATCATTGATATTTCTCTCTCTCTCTCTCCCTCTCCCTTCCTCTCTGAAACCCATTAAAAAATATATATATTTTTTAAAAAGTCATAGCTGGCTAGGAAACGAACCTGGACAACAGGGGTCGGAGAGCCAAATCCTCACCACCCAGACCACCTGTATTCCCAGCAATTTCCATTGTAATTATTGTAAAGACCGTCACTCTGATGTTTTAGGATGTATCAAGGCCGGAGGAAATTCGAAGAAGCTCTGCCCCACTACCAAGAGGCTCTGGAGCACACGGAGAGCAGCAGAGGGGAGAAGAGTCTTGAATGCGTGCCGGTGCTGAGGGAGCTGGCAGGCGCCGAGCGGGCCCTGAGGCTCCACGACGCGTCCATCAACCACTTCCTGCAGGTGAGCCGCAGCACGCCAGCTACCAGAGCTGTTCCAGACCCAGCGCTTTTCTCTTTCCTTTTTCATATTTTTTTATTGATTTCAGAGAGGAAGGGAGAGGGAGGGAGAGAGAGAAACATCCATGATGAGAGCGAATCATGGATCGGCTGCCTCCTGCACGGCCCCCACTGGGGATCGAGCCCACAACCCCGGGCACGTGCCCTGACCGGGAATCCAACCCAGGACCCTTCAGTCTGTGGGCCGACGCTCTAACCTCTGAGCAAACCGGCCAGGGCATACTTGTCAGGTTTGACCGGTGACTTTTCTTGTTGTTTATTCTTGAGGTTCAGAAAGATTAGAGAGTTGCAATAAAGACTTGCCGATTCCTGATCAAGGGGTCCCTTGGTGAAGTCAGAATAGCATGGGATTTGGAATGGGAAGATCTGACTTGGAGTTCGGATGCTCCTGTTTGATGAAAGAAGTCACTTAACCCCTCAAGCAGAGAAAAGGAAAGGGAGAAAGACCCTCACCCACTTCACAGAACCGCTCACGGGTTCAAGTCGGACAGGGCTTTGTGAGCCAGTGGGCGTGTTCCCAGCACAAGCTCCTCTTATGTGTCAGCGGCCGTCATTAGACATTGATCATGCCCCCCTTTTCTCTGGGGACATCCCCTGAGACAGAAAGGTCCAGGGTGGCCGCAGCTCTCCGAGGAAGCTCCTGCCTCCGAGCCATTTACCAGACGCACACAGAGAAAAGGGGGTTAATTACTTCCCGTCTTGTTTTTCACTCCGCATTCCTTCGCGGTGACCAGCACCCAGAGAGAAAAGACCTTTCATTTTCTGCAGAATGTAGAACAGTCCCCAAGCCTTTTAGGAACGGACCCAAGCAAGTGGAGAAAAATAGAGCCAGCCCCACTGAGCCACCGCGGGTGGACTCGAACCCTGACCTCCTGGTTCATAGGTCAGCGCTCAGCCACTGAGCCACGCGGGTGGGCGCCTGTCGGTATTTCCGAGAGGATACACGGGAAACAGTGGACAGCAGGGAGCTATCCGGAATCAGACTGGGAGTGGGGAGAAGAGAGAGTGCGGCTTACGGACAGCAGGGAGGGGGCATTGAAGTTGTTGTTTATTCTTTCCTACCACTTAGGGTTTTTTTTGTTTGTTTGTTTTAATATATTTTATTGATTTTTTTACAGAGAGGAAGGAGAGGGATAGAGAGTTAGAATCATCGATGAGAGAGAAACATCGATCAGCTGCCTCCTGCACACTCCCTACTGGGGATGTGCCCACAACCAAGGTACATGCCCTTGACCGGAATCGAACCTGGGACCCCTCAGTCCGCAGGCCTACGCTCTATCCACTGAGCGAAACTGGTCAGGGCACCACTTAGGGTTTTTAAAGTGACAGGCAGGTATTAGTGTTCCTATCTAAAAGCCTAGTTAAGTGTTAAGAGAACGCCTACTTGCAACCAAACCTGGACAGAAAACGCAAGCCCCCGACACATCTATTTTGGTGCTAACCCTTAGCGGAGTGGGGGGCAGGGCCTTCTCTCGCCAGCCCTTTGGAAGAGCTAAAATTGACCCCTGGAGAGCTGCCACGGAGGACTCTCTCTGACTATTAAAAGAAACTGGCTCAGGCCAGGGCCCTGAGAACTCGGTTTTCTACGGCCACGGGCACCCAGCGACTTCCCTTCCAGCTACTGCCCCGGGGACTCCCAGCTGCGTCTTGCTCTTAGCCGAGGTTCCCCCTCCCCCCACCCCTCCCCCCACTCCCCACTGCCCCGCTGTCCCTGTGGTGTGTGCGGCCCTGAAAAGCTTCCCTACAGTGAGCCCAGGGCAGAATCATCAACATGACTCCGTTGGCATGTGGAGTGGGGTAGGCTCGCCTCTCGCTCTCCTCCTCTCCCCACACACTGACCACGAGACCCCTTGCCTCCATCCCTGCGGCTCCTGCTGTCTTCACTTACAGGGAGCTGCTTTCCGGGGCGCCTGCTATTTGAAAAGCATCTCCAGTTGGCACTTCAGGCCAGGTGGGGGCGGGGTGGAGTGGGGGGGCGATGACTAATCGGGGCGTTGCCAAGACCACTTTCTCCCATTTGTCTCTATCCTTTAATAACAAAAGTAGTTCCAAAACAAGGGATGTCATTAGCATTTAAGAATATGAAATTCTGATGGTTCTAACACAGCAATGAGAGTCATGACCAGCAACCTTGACGTGGAGTAGCCCCGATCATAAAAAGTCTAGAGCTACCTACCGCCCACTGCCCAGCCGGTGTGGCTCAGCGGTTGAGTATTGACCCGTGAGCCAGAGCCAGGAGGTCACGGTTCAATTCCCGGTCAGGGCACATGCCCGGGTGGCGGGCTCGGTCCCCAGTGTGGGGCGTCCAGGAGGCAGCCGATCCATGATTCTCGGTCATCGTTGATGTCTCTCTCTCTCTCTCTCTCTCTCCTTCTCTCTCTCTTCTTCTCTGAAATCAATAAAAACATGTTTTTAAAAAAGTATATATATAAAGTGTGCAGCTCAAATATCAGTTGTTCTTCATCTGTTTGGCCTACTGTTTCTCTCCTTGAAACGCGTGGGATTTTGGTCTTTGTGTTCTGGCGATTTATTGGGCGCTATCTGCCCTCTCACGGCAGTGCATTGTGTGACTTGGTGTTTTCTGTCTGTTTCTTCCTGTACCGCCCTGCTTTCTGGCCCGCGCGTGTCCTGTAGCAGGCGACCTGTAAGTACCTGTGTATCGGATGAATGGACACGTTACTCATAGGCACTTGTAACCCCCCCTGCTGATAGGCAGGCGAGAAGTGACTTGACCGTTTCGTCCACACATATATTTTACATGTTTTTCCGTGAAGCGATGCACTTTGTGTTTTGCTCGCGAGGGTTCGTTATTGCTTTACGTCCCCCCAGATCGAAGGGTTGTGTTTTTTTCCCCGAAGGAATTTAAAAACCGGCTTTATTTTTAAGGACTGAGCTGTGCTCTGTGCCTGGGCCGCTCTCCCCGCCCAGTTTGCAGAGAATGCTGGCAAATGGACTCACTGGGACGAGGCATGGGGAGGGATCCAGGTTTCTGTGGGGGAGGCTGCTGACACGGGGGGGACCCCCGTGCTGAGCTGACCAGTGGGTGGAGGGTCTGGGCCTGCCCACTTCCTCTGCACAGCACCACCCTCCACCCCCACTTTTCTTTCTTTTTAAATCCTCACCTGAGGATATTTTTTCCATTGATTTCTAGAGAGTGGAAGAGAAGGAGCAGAGAGAGATGGAAGGGAGGGAGGAGGGGGAGAGAGAGAGAGAGAGAAATATCTACATGAGAGAGACACTGTGATGGGTTGCCTCCTGCACTTGCCCCTACTAGGGCTGGGCAACCTGCAACCCAGATATGTGCCCGTGACCAGGAATCGAACCCACTACCCTTTCGTCCCAGGGTTGCTGCTCTAACCACTGAGCCAAACCCTCCAGGGCAGCACTGACCCTTTTATTTATTTATTTTTAAATGTATATTTTACTGATTTTTTTACAGAGAGGAAGGGAGAAGGATAGAGAGTTAGAAACATCGATGAGAGAGAAACATCCATCAGCTGCCTCCTGCACACCTCCTACGGGGGATGTGCCCGCAACCAAGGTACATGCCCTTGACCGGAATTGAACCTGGGACCTTTCAGGCCGCAGGCTGACGCTCTATCCACTGAGCCACACCGGTTAGGGCTGCACTGACCCTTTTAAGTCCATCTCCTTCCTCCTGGAGACCCTCCCACCTCCTCTGCTGACACCCTTCTCCTCGGAACAGAGCCTTTGAAATAATTTGCTTACCGATGGGCCCTGGCCTCTGGCCGCAGCCGTGAGCCCTCGGGACTCAGTGCCCCATGCTTTCCCTCTCCCGCCACACACCGCTTTTAGAATCCATCGCCCCCAGAGTAGGTCGCTGCTTCCACCTCCATCACACTGTCCAGCTGGCTAGAACGTTCCTCGGCTCCCTGCTTATCGCCACGGGGACAGTGAGTTCCCTGCCGCTGCTGCCAAGCGTGGAAACCAGCCTGTTTCTTCTTCCCACGGCGACAGGCGCATCTCATCGTCCTGAGCGGAGAGCCGTCCGCAGAGGAGGCCGGGGAGTCCGCCCACTGTGTCGCCCGCGCCGCCGTGGCTTCCGGGAGGCCCGAGCACCACGGTGAGAGCCAGCCTTCCGTGGGTGGGTGGGTGGGTGGGTTGCGGGCAGGTGCTGCCTGCTGCCCGCCTGGCCTGCACACGTCCAGGCTTTGGGGATGGGCAGGGGACGTAGCTGTGACGCAGGCCCTGCGGGGAGCGGCCGAGGCGCTATCCAGGCATCTGAGCATCCCCAGGTCCTTAGATGTCTCTCTGTGCGCCTTCCTCCAGTCTTTGGTTCTCAAATCCAGCGAATCTGCACCCGAACGTGGGTAGCATAGAGCCTGAGGGAACCCGGGCTGGGCGCCCAGGGACGCTGCTCTGCTTTCAGAGGTGATCAGTTTTTATTTTTGTTTATTTTTTAAATATATTTTTATTGATTTCAGAGAGGAAGGGGAGAGAGAGAGAGATAGTAACATCCATGATGAGACAGTGATGGTAACATCATTGTCTCTCTCACATTGATGTTTCTCTCTCCCTCCCTCCCTCCCTCCCTCCCTCTAAAATTCAGTGGAAAAAATATCCTCGGGCAAGTCTTAACAACAACAAGAAAGTTAAGGCCAATAAATAGAAGGCAAAGATAAAAAAGAGTAATTAATGAGGGGAAATATCTCCTCTGGGGAATCTTCCCTAGCCTGCTTGCTGATTGCCCATGCAAGGCATTGCCCTCTGATGAAAAAAATGCCCCTGGCCCAGCAGCCGGCGCGCATCACGCTAATCCCCTTGCCCCGAGCCTTCCCCGCATTCCTTACACAGACAACGCTGCCCTAGAAGTCAGGCGGGACCCGGATTGCATAAGGCCTCCCTCGGCAGGCCCCCGGAATGCCATGAACCGGAGCCAGGCCGCCTTATCGACAAACTTGGTCTCAACAGCTCTCCCAGCCCCGCCTGCCAGGGGTCAGGGCTCTTAACTCTCCTTTCGAAGGATGTGAAGACGGAGTGGGCGGAAGCCAAGTACGTGTCAGTGTAAACTTACTTCGAGAGGCCCAGCAGGGAGGCCTTGTTTGGAAGTGGCCCATCTGCCGCCGGGCGCCAGGGGGCCGGGCAGCGCCGGGCACATCCAAGCTGAACGGGCTGTGCCCCCTCAGAGCCTCGGGGGCGGGGGTGGGTCCCTGGCTCTGGGGACCGACTCATGAGCGTGGGGTGCATCCTTTTTTTTTTCTTTTCTTTTTTTTAAATCCTCACCCGAGGATATTTTTCCATTGATTTTTAGAGAGAGGGAAAGACAGAAACGTCGATGCGAGAGAAACACATCGATTGGTTGCCTCCTGCACGTGCCCCGACCAGAGCGCGGGTAAGGAAGGGGCAGGGAGGGGCCTGCAACCGAGTACGTGCCCTTGACCAGAATCGAACCTGGGACCCTTCAGTCCACAGGCCGACGCTCTATCCACTGAGCCAAACTGGCCAAGGCTGGGGTGCATTCTTGAGGTACAGCTCCCTATGCACCAGTATGTTCCCGCCCCCCCACCCCCACCCCATGTCCTAGCCCAGTGGTCAGTAAACTCATTAGTCAACAGAGCCAAATATCAACCGTACAATGATTGAAATTGCTTTTGAGAGCCAAATTTTTTAAACTTAAACTATATAGGTAGGTACATTGTTATTAACTTAATTAGGGTACTCCTAAGCTGGCCTTTGCTAAAAACTCGAGGGGCCAAAGAGCCGCATGTGGCTCGCCAGCCGCAGTTTGCCCACCACAGGCCTAGCCTCTCCCACACTCCGCACAGTAGACGGGAAATAAGTGAGTATCAGGACCCAGGCCCTGGATCTTGATGACGTCTCCTCTTTTTCACCCTACACACGCCGCCCTCTTCCCCACTCTGCCTCCTGGGCTGCCTTCTCCGCCTGCCCCAGGCTGGGCCCGCTCCCTGCTGTTGGGTTACTGATGCTCCTTGGTCCCGTGTGCCCTAGAGAAACCGGAAGTCGGGAAGCCCCTGGCGTCCTCGTGCACTCAGCTCCCATGGGCTTCTGACAGGTGACAGGGCCACGTGGGCGCAGCCTCCGTCAGGTGTCCTTCCCCTCTTCCCGTGGCCCTCCTGAGCTGCCCCTGCTGCTGGGCACCCGTGGAAGCCAGTACTGGCCACACCCCCCACCTCTCTCCCCTCCTCCTCCTTCCTCCCCTCTCCTTCCTTCCTCCCCAGCCTCCCCACCCTCTTGACCCCCCTGTGCTCCTCCTCAGGCCCATCTCTCAGTACAGAATGCCCAGCCAGCCCGGGCCGGGCCTACTCTGAGCTCCCCAAGCAGATGTCAGCATCCATATATATTTTTAAAATATGTTTTTATGGATTTCAGAGAGGAAGGGAGAGAGAGAGAAACGTCCATGATGAGCGAGAATCCTGGATCAGCTGCCTCCTGCACGCCCCCCACTGGGTGGGGATGGAGCCACGCCCCAGCCCAGCCCTGCGACGCCCTCCCGGCATGCCCCGCAGGATCTTAGTGGGTTCAGTCCGCCTGCTGGGTGACTGTGCTCCTCGGGGTTCATGCCAAGCTGGGCTCTAAGACTTTCCATTTTCAAATCCCCTGGGGTCCTTAATGCTTCAGAACAGAGTGCAGTCTTTCCCAAGACCTTCACAAAGGATCATTGTTGCCCGGTACACACAGGCCTCCCTTTAAGTGCACGCTGCCCAGAGAGTTACAGGAATTGTTGTTGTTTTAATCTGTTTTTAAAATATATTTTAATTGATGTCAGAGAGGAAGGGAGAGGGGGGGAGAGATAGAAACATTAATGATGAGAGAGAATCATTGATCCGCTGCCTCCTGCCCGCCCCCTACTTGGGGATCGAGCCCACAACCCAGGCATGTGCCCTGACAGGGAATTGAACCCTGACCTCCTGGTTCCCAGGTTGATGCTCAACCCCTGAGCCACGCCGGCTGGGCTGCAGGAATTGGTTTTAATTAAAGACTCCAGCCCTGCCGGGTGCCCAGTTGTGATCCTGCATTCCTCATGCTCTCTGAGTGAAGTCACACAGACGGAACGGGGTCTGACGGGCCGAGAGGGGACCTTACACCGCCCTGCCCACGGGGCCGTGCTTCCTCCGTAGCCCTGACCCGCAGGCAGCCTGACCGTCCCATGGGAGTGAAACCAGGAGGAGATTGATGGCCTTGACCTGTGCCCCGAGGGCTCAGGTTTACAGCTAAGCCATGCTCCTCTGCTTTAGAAAGTGACTCATGCGCTGCCCAGGCCAGCGCATCGGGTTGCTGAAGATTCTAGAAGGGGTGTTCTGTTGGTGGTGGTGGTGTTTTTCTAGTGAGGGTTGTGTTTGTTTAAAATATTTTTAAAATATGTCTTTATTCATTTCAGAGAGGAAGGGAGAGGGAGAGAGAGATACAAACATCAATGATAAGAGAAAATCATCCATCAGCTGCCCCCTGCATGCCCCCTACTGGGCATTGAGCCCGCAACCAGGAATCGAACCGGCGACCTCTTGGTTCCTGGGTCGATGGTGAACCACTGAGCCACACCAGCCGGGAAAGATCCTTACTCTTCAAGAGGGCTTGGTTCCGTTCTTCGGCTCATTTCCGATTAGAGAACAGAACTCTCAGGCATACTCCACTCGTTGATTTTGAGACGTGGAATGTTGATGTCGGTAATGCCTTCAGAGCCAACAGAAAAAATGCCACATCATGCCCCGTTCGCTGTCATCCGATCATCAACGCAGGCAAAGTGAATGCAGAGTTTGAGCATTAAATTGCGATGAGTCAGCTGCAAGTAAAAGGGAAGGAATACTTTCCAGGCAGTAGAATTTTCTCCTACCAAGAGAAAAACAAAGTGGAGTAATACTCTAGAAATGCACAGACACCACCCCCCCCCCCCACATTGGCTCAGTGGATAGAGCGTCCGTCCTTGGACTGAAGGGTTCCAGGTTCGATTCCCAACCCGGTCAAGGGCACAGACCTCGGTTGCAGGCTCCATCCCCGGCCTGGGTCGGAGTGCGTGCAGAGGGCAACTAATTGATGTGTTTCTCTCACATCTATGTTTCTCTGTGTCTGTCTCCTTCCCTTCCACTCTCTCTAAAATTCAGTGGATTCAAGTCCAAGAGCCGTTTTCACAGTTGTTGTCATGATGCTTTACTTCAGATGTGGCTGAGCGGTACTTCCGAGAGAGCCTGGCTCACCTGAAGGATGCGGAAGGGATGGGAAAAGCCAAGTTCCTCTCAGTTCAAGATGAATATTGCCATTTTCTGCAAGGCGCTGGGCAAGAAGAGGTGAGTGAGTTTGGGCCACAGCTGGCCGGTTATCTGCATGGGCGACCCAGTTGATACCCAGAGGGCTACGCAACTCCCTCACTCTTCGAGCATCCAGTAGGCGTCTACTTTATGCAAGGCATGGATGAGGAAGGCCATGTGGCCACTGTCAGGCAGTGAGTTACATCATTTTCTTTCTTTTTTAATATATATTTTTTAATATATATATATATATTATTTCAGAGAAGAAGGAAGAGGGAGAGAGTGAAAGAGAGAGAGAGAAACATCAATGATGAGAGAGAATCATTGATCGGCTGCCTCCCGCACGCCCCCTACTGGGGATCGAGCATGTGCCCTGACCGGCAATCGAACCCTGCCCTCCTGGTTCCTAGGTCCACGCTTGACCACTGAGCCACGCCGGCCGGGCTACCTCGTTTTCTTAATGGGCACTGATCTTCATCAGCTTTTGAACATGTTTCACCAGACAGCTTTGTGTCCCTTTCACAGAGAGCGACCTCGATCCTGAGGGAGTCCCTGGAGGCCAAAGTGGGGGTGTTTGGTGACCTCAGTCCCGAGGTGGCAGAGACCTACCGGCTCCTGAGTGGCGCCGACCTGGCGCAGGGGAACCACAGCGGGGCCCACAAGAAACTGAACAAGGTAAACCTGGAGCCGACACTAATGCAGAGAGAAGCCCTCCTCCCTTCCTCCCTCCCTCCCTATGGGTCATCTCTCCCTCCCCATGCTCTCTCTATTTTTATATTTTTTAAAATATACTTTGATTATGGGAGAGGGAGAGAGAGATAGAAACATCAATGATGAGAGAGAATCATGGATTGGCTGCCTCCTGCACGACCCCACTGGGGATCGAGCCCACAACCGGGGCAGGTGCCCTGACCGGGAATTGACCTATGATCTCCTGGTTCATAGGTCGATGCTCAACCACTGAGCCACACCAGCCAGGCCACCATGCTCTTTTTAAATGGACCTTTCTAAGTGGTTTATTTAGGAAAGGTGACTTCACTTTCACAGTTGATCTAAACTAACACTTTTTCGGTAAAAGCTACAGTAATTCTCTTATACAAACATGTATATATCTTTTACTGAATTATCAATTATTTTGCCATGTAAAAACATTTTTAATTTTTATGGAGTGCAATTTATCTTTTATTTTATTGTACTCTCTCTGTGCACACAGTTTATAGAGGAATTTTTTTGTGTTCTTCTAGTACTTGTATATTTAGTTCTTTTTTATTTGAATGTATTGGGGTGACATTGGTTAAAAAAATTATATAGGTTTCAGAGGTACAGTTCTGTAACACATCATCTGTCTATTGTATTGGGTGGTCACCCCAAGTCAAGTCCCTTTTCATCACCAGTTTCTTCTTGAGTTTGGAGTTCATTTGCGTGGATGGTGTGAGGTACGGATCTAATGTTATTTTTTTTTTTTCTAAATGGCTACCCAGTTGTCCAGCACCTTTTGTTAAAGAGCCCAGTGGTCTGAGATAACACCTTCACCATATGCCACATTTCCACATGAACTTGAGTCCCTTTCTGGATTTCTCTTCTGCTCCACTGACGGCTTCGTTTGTGTAAATGCCAGCTCCTCGTTGGTTTTAAATTTAGAGATTTCATAGCATGGTTCAATAGTGGGAGGACTGGACACCACTCGTGGTGTCTCTGACGCTAGAATATCCGGTTTCCCCGGTGTTCTAGCATGTGGTGTTGTTGTTGTTTTCTTCCACATGAATTTTAGTGTTAACTTGTCTCGCTACATACCAAGTTTGGTGGTATTTTCTGGAGGATCGTGTTATTTATAAATGATCTTCAGGAGCACTGACGTCTGAATGGTATGGAGTCATTTCACATGTCATTATACTTGTTGATGTCCACTTTTGCATCATGTAGGCCCGTTTTTAAAGTGACCATTTCTGACCAGGTTGATTTCTAAGCATTTTGCCTTCTTTAATACTGTTGTCTATGGAGTTGTGTCCGCTGTTATGTGTATGTGACTGGTCATTTTTGTGTATGTGAGGACGACTGGTTTCTCGATGTGGATTTTATATGCTGCGCCTGCTTGCTTAAGGCTTTTCCTGCCTGAGTTAATTTGAGCCTTCTCTCAGGTTTCCAGGGCATATCCTGTTATATCATCTGCAAATCGTTTTACTTTCTGTTTTTCAGCTCTGGTGGCGCTGCCTGATTTCTCTTGTCTAATCGCACCGGTTCCTACCTCCAGGACAATAATGAATGGTAGTGGAGGTAGTAGGCGCCCTTGTCTTGTCCTGATCTTAGTGGACATGCCTCTAGTGGCTCTTCATTTAGTGGATGCTGGCTTTGGGACTACGGTTTCTATATTTTTATTATGTTAAGGAAGTAGACATCATGTGGTTTATTTTGTTTTTTTAACTAGAAATAAGTGTTGGATTTTATCAAATTTTTTTTAGCATCGGTGGAGATAATCAGATGACTCTTCTTAGATCACTTAATATGCTATATTTTATTCTAGTATTAAACCAACCTTGCATTCCTGGAATAAATGTGCGTGGTTATATTGAATTATATTCTTAATATGAGGTAGATTCTGTCTGCTAATATTTATTTTACGATTTTTGCACCAATATTTATAAGTGATATTTAAGTATCAATGTTATATTTGCTTCATAAAAATAGTATGGAAGCTTACCTTTATTTCCTTTTTTTTTTAACTTTTTTATTGAATGTATTGGGGTGACGTTGGTTAATAAAATTACGTAGGTTTCAGGGGTACGGTTCTATAATGCATCATCTATGTATTGTATTGTGTGTTCACCACCCCAAATCAGGTCTCCTTCCTTACCTTTATTTCCTGTGCACTGAAGGAATTTATGCAGCGTTAAAACTATCGGGTGTTTGAAGTTTTGTACTTCTGTGAAACTCTTCAGGCCTGGTGCTTCTTTTAGGGGGAAATTCCTTGACAGTTTTCTCTGTTATACAAAAACTTGATTTGTTGAAGCTTTTGATCTTTAATGGGGTCATTTTGGTGTATTTTTCTAGGTAATTACCTATTTCATTTACATTTTCAGATTGATTTGCATAGAGACTTGCAACATAGTCTCGTGAATTTTTTAAATTTCTATTTTTTAAATAGTTACCTTCCCATTGTAACATCTCAGTTTTACATTTGGATTTCTCTCTCTCTTGTTTTTTTTCTGGACTGGGTTGGGGGAGCGGGGGGAGTAGGGAGAGGTTTAGGGAAGGGTGTTTAATAAGTAGTCCTGAAAAAGAGGGTAGCCTGGGGGAGGCCAGCATCCCCAGGTTGGAAATGGGGTGGAAGAGGAGGCGGGGGGCTGGAGAGTACAACCCACTGAAGAAGCAGAGAGTGCCTGGGGAGGACTGTCTGTCAGGGAGCACCAGGAAGGCGTGGGCAGGGCTCGGGGCGCAGTTCCTAGGTTAAGGGGCTGAGACTCGATCCTTTAGGTGACTGTGCCAACGATGGGCTCTGAGGCCGAATCCAGCCCCCTCCCGGCTTTCCTATGGCCCACGAGTTTACTCTTTTATTAATTTCTTTTTTATATATATATTTTTATTGATGTCCGAGAGGAAGAGAGAGGGAGAGCGAGAGAGAAACATCCATGATGAGAGAGAATCATGGATCGGCTGCCCCCTGCACGCCCCCTACGAGGAGTCGGGCCCACAACCCGGGCCTGTGCCCTGACCGGGAATCAAACCGTGACCTCTTGGATCTTAGGTCAGCACTCAACCACTGAGCCACACCAGCCGGGCTGGCCCCCAAGTTTAAAATGGTTCCTACCGCGCCCGGCGGGCTGTGGAGGGGGATCCTGCCGTGCACCCATGATGCATCTGTCCTCTGAACATTTGTGTTGCAGTTGTCCTGGAGAAGGATGATGGTAGCTTGCTCCAAGACAGTGGCCAGGGGATGGAGCAGAGTCGTGGGGGAGTCGAGGGGTGTCGATAAGGATAGAGAGCTCACGGCACTTGGCAACACAGAGGTGAGGAGTGAGGGCGCGGCCAGGCTCCCCAGGCCCCAGGCCCAGGGAGAGCAGCGGAGTGAGTGGCAGCACCTGGGTGCCCCCGCCCCCCTTTCTCGCTCATCTCCATGTCCCTCCTTGTTCCCGCCTTACCTGTTTTCCGCTCATGGGAACCTTCCTGCCCTCCTGTGCACAGCGCACAATGAGTGCTCCTCCAGGTAAGGGAGCTGCAGGGGTGTGTGTGCATGTGAGAGCGGAAGAGAGAGAGAGAGATGTACCACCATCACCTCCCCACCTGGTGCTGCTCACCTGGCTGACCCCCCCCCCCCCCCGCCCCGCATCCTGCGCGTCTCCACTCGAATGTGAGGCTTCACTGACCCAGGTACCCTCTGCCACCACCGGCCTCCCCCTCAGTTTATTCTTTCACAGCCCATGTTCTTTTCTTTTTAATTTATTTATTTAAGATTTTATATTTGCTTCATAAAAATAATTTGGAAGCTTACCTTTATTCTTTTTTTTTTTTAACGTTTTTTTTTTTTTAATGTATTCTGGATACTCAGGATTTCAGGGTTTTGTCCACTTAAAGAAAAGTGAGAAACTCCCCCTCGAGGCTGGTTTCCAACAGGGGCTTCCCTGGAGGAATCGAGAAGCCCAGAAAACCTTCGCCGTGGCCGGGAGGGGGGGGGGGGGGGCGGTGTGCTACCGCAGGGGCTGGGGCCCTTGGACTTCGCGCAGCGCCTGGCGCCCGGTGGGTCCCGTTAGCCTTTACCGGCTTTGTCTCCGTCGAGTCAGTGTCAGTGTCGAGGTCTTGATCAACAGAATCGAAGTGCATCCTTCGCCCAGTGCTTAAGCACATTTCCCCAAGAGCAGCGGAACATTGAAAAAGCCGACCTCTGGTTCTTAGAGTCACGTGGCTGCTCAGCTTCGGGCTCAGTTGCCCAGCTTCGCAAAAACACTTTCCGGGAAAAGCCAGGAAGGGGTTAGGTCCTTTAGAAGAAAATCCATTTCCGTTCCCGGACGGACGGACGTTTCCTGTCTGGGCATCTGGAACGGCTGTCGTCACACGGGGATGGCACGGACCGGGGTGTTTCTCTCTCTCCCGGCTGACATCCGGAGCATCTCTCACGTCAGCTGGAACTCTGAGCAGATCTGCTTAGTGAGGATAAATAGCCCTTTAAAAAAACCAATCCATTCATTCTAGGAAGACAGGAGTCCGGATCGGGGTGGAGGAGATGGGAGGGAGCTGGGGCTCGCCTCTCTCTGGACTGATTCTGGGAAAGGGTCCTTTTATCCGCCCACAATCCCCGCGCCCTCCTAGCGCGGTGCCCGCCGGGAAAACGGTGAGCGCCCACGGTCAGGGGTAGAGGAGGCGAGAACTGGCAGAAGAAGACCAGCTGCCTTCTCCTTCCTGGGGACGGCGCCTGCGCTCACTGTTTGTCAGACGTAAAACGTGACCCCCAGGAAGTGCCCGCTCCTGCCCGTGCCCGCCCCCTACCGGGTGACTGCTACCCTGCACTTGACATCATTCCCACACTGTATTTTACTATGGTTTTTACGTGTTTTTTTTAAGCTTCATATACATTATATATAAAATGTGCATATTTTATCTATATAATTTGCATTCATCTGCAATTTGCTCTTTTCTGCCTATAATCATGAGATTCATCTACATGGACACACACACACCAAACGTGTATGATATCACGCATGTACAATCCATGTGCATGTTACAGGTTAGTCGTCTATTAGCCGAGTTACCAAATGGCTCTATGACTCTCAGTCTGTATAAAGGCGTGCTTGCTCATTCATTTCTCTGACAGGCCTTGGTTTTGCCATTGTCAGGCGATTCGTTTTGCAATCCGACAGGTGAAGGGCGACCTCAGAGAGCTTTTAGGTTCTAGTTTCTGGTTGCCTGTGAGATTGAACATGCTTATCCGCTGTTCTGTTTTTCAAGGTCTTTGGATAATCCTGAAATATCTTGCGATCACTTTTCCGTAGGGAGGTTGTGTTCGTTTCTCTCATTACCTTGTGGGAGTTCTTGATCTGTTGGGCATGCTCATCTTTTCTCCGCCTTGTGCAGTGTTCCCTCCCCGAGTCCGTATACTTTGCTTAAGGTGAATTCTGGTGCATAAATGTTTTGAGTTGTGAATGTTCAATGTAGTTAACTTTTATAAATCAAATCTTTGGGTTCATCCAGATCTTGTCCAAGAACTGCTTCTCCATAAAGGTCGGCTCCAGTATTTTCACCTAAAAGTTCCAATTTTTGCCATTTCTTACTTAGCTCTTCCATCAGCCCGGGGTTCCTTGCTGGGCTTCGCATGGGGCAGGGGTCCATTTCCTTCCAGTTCCATCCATTCACGAGCTCAGCTCTCCCTCGCCGACCCCTCAAGGTCACTTCTCTTCTGTCATCTGTCATGTTGGACTCTCTGCCATGTCCCATTGGTCTGCTTGTCTCGCCCTGGATGAGAACGCACTGCCTTCATTACTAGAGTTTCATGAAGGTGGTGATGGGGAATCAGTTTCCTCCACCTCGCTCTTCTTCAAAGTTACTTTGCCCGTTTGGGGGCACAAATTGAATCTTTATCTTCCCCTTGAGTTTTCCCTGGCCAGGTGCAAGCAGTCAAATGGTAGGATAATAAGCAGAATAAAGCTGAATATTTAACTCCTCAATAAGTGACTCCCTAGGAAATTGCTGTGTAGTAATGATTACAGAAAGCCCATAGAAAATAGAACAATAGTTTGTTGATTTTGAGAGAGAGAGAGGAAGGGAGAAGAGAGAGTCATCGCCGTGAGAGAGTGTAACATGGATCGGCTGCCTCCTGCACTCCCCCCACTGGGGATCGAGCCCACAACCCGGGCATGTGCCCTGATCTGGGAATCGAACCGGCAACTTCTGGGTGCACAGGGCGACACCCAACGAACTGAGCCACACTGGGCAGGGCACAACACTTCTTTTTTTTTTTTTAAACTTGTCTGGGCTGTAGCAAGGGTCATTCAAAAATACAAACTGGACACCATCCTCTCATGAATACCAATTCTCTTGCCTTTATTTTTAAAAATAGTACTTTTGAAACATGTTTTTGCATGCAGGTTGTCACAGAGGGTTCTATAACAGTGCTAGAGCTGTACACTTGTTTCCAGGATCTCTCGGAACATCCAAGTTGAAGGTCAGACGGTCCCTAGCATTCACAGTGAAGGTCAGACGGTCCCTGGCATTCACACTGAAGGTCAGACGGTCCCTGGCATTCGCACTGAAGGTCAGACGGTCCCTGGCATTCGCACTGAAGGTCAGACGGTCCCTGGCATTCGCACTGAAGGTCAGACGGTCCCTGGCATTCGCACTGAAGGTCAGACGGTCCCTGGCATTCACACTGAAGGTCAGACAGGCCCTGGCATTCACACTGAAGGTCAGACAGGCCCTGGCATTCACACTGAAGGTCAGACAGGCCCTGGCATTCATATGGAAGGTCACACGGTCCCTGGCATTCACACTGAAGGTCAGACGGTCCCTGGCATTCACACTGAAGGTCAGACGGTCCCCGGCATTCACACTGAAGGTCAGACTGTCCCTGGCATTCACAGTGAAGGTCAGACGGTCACTAGCATTCATATGGAAGGTCAGACGGTCCCTAGCATTCACACTGAAGGTCAGACGGTCCCTGGCATTCACACTGAAGGTCAGAAGGTCCCTGGCATTCACACTGAAGGTCAGACGGTCCCTGGCATTCACACTGAAGGTCAGACGGTCCCTGGCATTCGCAGTGAAGGTCAGACGGTCCCTGGCATTCACACTGAAGGTCAGACGGTCCCTAGCATTCACACTGAAGGTCAGACGGTCCCTGGCATTCACACTGAAGGTCAGACTGTCCCTGGCATTCGCAGTGAAGGTCAGACAGGGGTCTGTGACTGAAGCAGTCTCTCTCCCATTCTCGGGAGCCTCGTCCTGCTGCTGCACGCTCTCCGGGATGTTTCCTCCCTCACGATGACTGCTTGGTGTTCTGCAGTGTCTCCAGATTCAGACCCTCCTGTACGGACCGCAGGACAGGCGGACGCTGGCCACCCAGCAGGCCCTGGACGTGCTGTCCAAGTGAGTCGGCGTTCCCTCGCTGTTCCCCTGGGCACCTCACTCCTCGCTCGTCCGGAACCTCCCAGGAAGCCGGTCTGTGGGGTTCTGGGGAAGTGTCCGTGCGTGGAAAGCTGTGTCAACTTCCTGTTACTCAGACACCATGCAAGACCAGCTCCTCGGAAGCCCAGCTGTGAAATGCCTTCCTTGCCCCGATCCCGAGGAGGAATTAGCTCTTGAAACAGGAGCTGGGATGCGTCCTCCTGCCGACCAGCCGCCTGCAGGTCACCTGGTCTTGCTGGGGGATGCTGGCTCCCAGCACTGCCTGGGGCTCCCCCCGAGCTCCTGGGGTGCCCATCAGGATGGGAGCCTGAGAGCCCTCTGACTTCACCCACATCTTTCTTTAAGGTTTAAATTCTGATTATATTTTATTTTTTAATGTATTTTTATTGATTTCAGAGAGAAAGGAGAGAGAGAGAAAGAAAGAAACATCAATGATGAGAGAGAATCATTGATCGGCTGCCTCCTGCATGGCCCCACACTGGGGATCGAGCCCGCAACCCGGGCATGTGCCCCTGACCGGGAATCAAACCGTGACCTCCTGGTTCACAGGTCGAAGCTCAACCCTGAGCACAGCCAGCCGGGCCGCCCACCTGTTTCTTAGGAGGCCCCAGTTCTGCTGTGGAGACTCCCCACCTCACACAGCCTGTGTTCCCAGAGGGCCCGTGGACCCGCTGCCAGATCCCCACTCATGGAAGCTCCCGATTCGGACACAGCCAGCGGGGGCGCTGCTCTGCGCTCCAGGCCCCTTAGCACAGGGAAGATGAGCCACTAAGGCAGGGGTGGGGAACGTCCGGCCCGCGGGCCATAAAAGACCCAGGAAATCCTTTGTTCTGGCCCTGCCAGGGTATTAGGAGTGAGTTCATTAAATGCTAGAGCCAATATGGCAGGCTCATGTTTAAGCTGATCATTCCTTATGGCCCGTGAAGGATGCTATAAACATCCAGATGGCCCTTGGCGAGAGAAGTCCCCACCCCTGCACTGAGGCCTCCAGCCCAGCCTTCCTGCTCCTGTTCGGCTCCGTCAAGGTCGGCTCCCGGCTCCGAGGGAGGGGTCACAGGACTGAGAAAGCACCTTGCCTTTGAGGTCCCCATGCCCCGGATCTCCTCCCACCCGCACCCCCTCCTGAGGCTCCTCCATGAAATCTAAACGGGCCGCTGCTGGGCTGTCCCACAGCAGCCAGGGGGAGGGCGGAGGGCACGCGGGGCGGGGGTCCCACGGGCGCCCCACTCACCGCCCTCCGCTTGCTCGCAGGGCCCCCGAGATGGCCACCGTGAAGCTGAGGTCGGCCCCGAGAGCCAGACCGGCCTTCTGCCCCGGCGCGGCCCAGCACGCGGCGCCCGGGAGGGCCAGGCCCCACGCGGCGGACTGAGACGCACCGCACCCCAAGGACAGCTGGGCAGGCCCGGGCGCTGGCCACACGCCTCCCCAACCGGGAGGTGGCATCAGCAGGCACCGTGCCAGTCCTCAAGGCGGGCTGGGCCCCCGCGCCTCCGGGCCGTGCTGGCAGGGCGTGGCCTTTCTTGGCCTCTGGTGCGCCCAGAAGCCGTTCCCTCTTTACCTCCGAAGTGGTTCTTCCTGCCAACAAACACCTTTCCCCATCAGCACGACGGTGGCCCGAGGGCTCCTCTCCAAGAGGTCAAGGCTTCCCACGCGGGGGAAAGAGACTCGGCATCTCACTGCGCACACACAGCCACAGCCCCGGTCAGGGGTCCGATTTGGAGCAGTTCAATGCTGGGAAAAGCCCTTTCTCACGGGAAGGTGATGGGGATGGAGAATAAAACGCTGATAAGAGCTTGAAGGTGCTGGAGTCGGTATGTGTGGGCGGTGCTTCCTCTCCCGCCCCCCATCCTCTTCCCCCGGGCTGCAGGCTGGTGCCCTCGCCCCAACCCACTGTGGTTCCATCTGACAGGCCACCTCAAGAATCCATGGGGAAAACAAAGCAAAAGATCCGAGTGACAGGGTACAGGGAGGCAGGGTCCCTGTCCTCCTCAGGCGCCTGACAGTGACCACACAACCCCTCTCACATCCGCCCACCCCAGACGGCCTGTGGCATGAAGGCCGCGTGGGAAGAAGCGGCAGGAGGCAGTCACCACTCGCCACGCGTCCCATCTCCTGCCACCAGGCTCCCTGGCGGTGACGGTGACGTTCTTGCCGCAAACCGCCCAGTCCGTATTTGAGCACCAGCCACCGGGCCTACGCCCCGTCTGCCACGCTTTCAGCTCTGTGCTGACCGGGTCAAGTCGTGGCTGGATTAAAGAACTGGCACTTTCCACATGATTCTGCCGTGGTTCCGCGCCATCATGAAAAGCACGCATGTGAACAGGTTTTCATTGGCATTTAAATAGGAAACACAAACACCCCCACTAGAGAACATTCATTCTCTCGAGTGGCAATGCCAGGGTTTATTTTTTTTTTTCTTAGGTTTTTATTTTTACACATTCATTTGTGACATTTCCCTTCGTGGGGAACAGGTGGTTAGCAAGGCAAGCCTTTCAGATGAGGCCATCCTCAATACGCATTTTAAACCATCTCAAAACAGCCCGTGGGAAGGTGAGACAACAATGAACAGAAGACCGTGTCCTCACCCCAAAAGCCGTGCTCACTTACTCTCCACTCATCCATGCCGGATACCAACTCCTTAAACGTTCTCTTGAACCCGGGGAGATGCTTGTCTCGGGGGCCTGAGGACCATCCCTGTGACACCCAGAGGGGAGAAGTTCAAATGCCACACGCACCCCCCAAGCTGAGGTCGGCCCCGAGAGCCAGACCGGCCTTCTGCACCGGCGCGGCCCAGCGCCGTCACCTGGCTCATTACTTCTCTGTGCACTCCAGGCAGGTCTATGATACGGTTGGAGGAAGCGTAGTCTAGGCAACGTCGTGGGAAAGAAGCTAGCTTGGATTAAAATAATGCTGGCGTGTCTGAGATACTAGTTTTAACGCGACGTTACACCTTTAAAGATGGAAGCTTTCAGCCCGGCTGGCTTAGCTCAGTGGTTGAGCATCGACCTAGGAACCCGGAGGTCACGGTTCGATTTCCAGGCAGGACTCATGCCTGGATTGGGGGCTCCATCCCCAGTAGGGGGCGTGCAGGAGGCAGCCGATCCATGGTTCTCTCCCATCAATGTTTCTCTCTCTCCCTTCCTCTCTGAAATCAATAAAAATATATTTTTTAAAAATGAAATGCCGCAATAGCCTGAAGCTACCCTCTCCATAAATAAAATGCTCTATTTTCTAAAATTCTGTACAGAGAACGCAATTCCTTCAAGCCTTACAGTGGGTTTAACTCTTAAGACGTGTCACTTTTTCCTAAAGGTGGGATCACATAGATTTCTCTTCAAGTGAGCAATCTGCTTATCTCCTACGATTTCTTTCTGAAAAGACTTCAGAAAGAGAAAAGTGCATTGTTGTTTTTTTTTCCTTACAAGGTTAGTTGACTATTTCTTAGTAGCACATGCAAAGATTAAGTCCTCTGTAATATGTAACTCTTATCCGGTTGCCGGTACGGCAGCTTACCTAAAGGTAGAGATGCATATAGGTGCGAGGTGTGTCTGTGACCAGGTGCAAACTGGTGCAAACCATCCCCAGGAGCGAAAACTCCAGGAAAAAAAAAAAAAAAAAAGGAACTTTTAAGCCCAGCGGGCGTGGCTCAGTGGTTGAGCGTCAACCTATGAACCTGAAGGTAACTGTTCAATGCCCAGGTTGCAGGCTTGATCCCCAGTAGGGGGCGTGCAGGAGGCAGCCAATCAATGATTCTCTCCCATCATTGATGTTTCTCTATCTCTCTACTTCTCCCTCTTTGAAATCAATAACAATATATTTTAAAAAAAACAACAAAAAATACAGCCCTGACTGGTTTGGCTCAGTGGATAGAGCGTCGGCCTGCGACTGAAGGGTCCCAGGTTCGATTCCGGTCAAGGGCATGTACCTTGGTTGCGGGCACATTCCCCAGTGGGGGGTATGCAAGAGGCAGCTGATCGATGTTTCTCTCTCTTCAATGTTTCTGGCTCTCTATCCCTCTACCTTCCTCTCTGTAAAAAAATCAATAAAATATATATTTTTAAAAATACCAACTTTTAAGACTACAGAGAGAAACGGTATTTTTGAAAAGCCCCAACTCAAAGATAAAAAACTCCAGCGCCTTTTAAGACACACATTCATTCATTCATTCATTCATTCATTCAACACCTTTCCAGGCTGCAAAGAAAGCTGACATTACCTGGCGTCCTCTTTGGAGAAATGGAAAAAGAAGGGGGAGGTTTCAGTGAAGCGTGGGAACTCCCACCCCTCCCCCAGCCCACCCCCGCTGACAGTGAGCCAAGGCCTCTGTGTGTTGGTATCTGACGAAACCAAGCGCCATCGGAAACAAAGACGTTCTCAGAACCAGTGTCCGTCATCCTCGTCCCCCTGATGGTCTAGGTAGAGGACGGCCACTTTCTTCTCGTCCGAGACCACCGACCTCTGGTCCACCATCCTCTGCAGCTGCACCGTCCTGTCGAACACAGCCTGCTCCTGGGAGGCGGTCTCGCCCGCGGCCTGGTCCCTCTCGCGGCTGGCCTCTCTCCAGGTACCGCTGTGAGCATCCCCTTCCGTCCCCGTGGCGAAGAGGACCGTGGCCTCTCGGGCCCAGCGGGGGGCCGCCTCCGTGGGACTCACGTCCATCTGAAAGGTAAACGCAGTTCCTTTGGGCCCCAGCGCCCACCTGCCGTGGTGTCCTGCTGTCTGCCGACTCGCCTAGCTCCTCCGGGGAGCCCACAGGACCAGCCAGGGCCAATGTCTTAGAAATGGGCCCACAGGCCCTGACCGGTGTGGCTCCGTGGATAGAGCGTCGGCCTGCAGACTGAAGGGTCCCAGGTTCGATTCCGGTCAAGGGCATGGACCTTGGTTGCGGGCACATCCCCAGTGGGAGGTGTGCAGGAGGCAGCTGATGGATGTTTCTCTCTCATCGATGTTTCTAACTCTATCCCTCTCCCTTCCTCTCTGTAAAAAAATCAATAAAATAGCCCTAACCGGTTTGGCTCAGTGGATAGAGCGTCAGCCTGCGGACTCAAGGGTCCCGGGTTCGATTCCGGTCAAGGGCATGTACCTTGGTTGCGGGTACATCCCGGTAGGGGGTGTGCAAGAGGCAGCTGATCGATGTGTCTCTCCCATCGATGTTTCTGGCTCTCTATCCCTCTCCCTTCCTCTCTGTAAAAAATCAGTAAAATATATTTTTTTAAAAATCAATAAAATATATTTTTAAAAGAAAAAAGAAATGGGCCCACAGAAGGCAGCATGCTCAGAGGTTTGGGTTTCTGCAAGACCTCGGTGCCGAAAGGATCGGCTCGTGCCCCGCTGGCGGTGGCTCAGTGGTTGAGCGTTGACCTGTGAACCAGGGGGTCACGGTTCGATTCCCGGTCAGGGCACATGCCAGGTTGCAGGCTCCATCCTCAGTGGGGGGCGTGCGGGAGGCAGCCGATCCATGATTCTCTCACATCATGGATGTTTCTCTCTCTCCCTCTCTCTTCCTCTCTGAAATTGATAAAAATATATTTTAAAAAAGGAATAATAATAATCACCAACCTCCCCTACCCCGGAAACGGGGCCCTAAAAACTCCTTTCCCTTTGAGCATGAAACTGTTTGGAGCCACACACCTGGTGGCTCCCCGACCTGTGTCGAGTTCTGGGGGGGCCGAGCTCTTCTGCACCCCTGCCTCCTGTCAGGCAGGGTCGGGCGCTTGGGAGACGATTTCTTTGGACACTCGCCTTTGACCGGGACCTACTGTCGAGTGCCTCAAAAAACAGCGGGCTCCCTCGGAACTGGCTGCCCGGCCCCAGCCACCTTCCCCACTCACCTGTCCTGCAGGCGGTCCTGCGGGGGGAACCCGCTCGGTCCTCCAAACTCCAGAGGGGCCTATTTTAACGTGTCTTACAGACGCGCTGACGTCCTCCAGCACATGCGAGCGGGCAAAGCCCCGCGGGCTGGTGACCTCCACGGTGGCCGACACCGGCCCCTGCGTGGTGACGGTCTCGGAGCTGTGAGAGGTCCAGCCGGCATCCTCCTCCTCCGCGGAGGCGCTGTACAGCTCCTGGGTGGCCCAGCGCTTGAAGCCAAAGCCGGTCGCCGGTGCCGACCCTCCCGCGTCCCCGTCTGGGCTCCCGGGCCCCGGGATGCGTCGCCTGGCCAGACTGTCCCGCACCACGGCCTCCACGGCTCGCTCGATCTCACCCGCCTCGTCTCTGCTCAGCTCCTCCAGGTCTAACTGGTCAGTGTCCACCGTCTGGGAGAGGTTGACTTCGGCCACCAGGGTCATGGCCCCGCCGCCCGAGGGCTGGACTTTCTTCACGTCCACCGAGAGGTGGCCCAGCCCGGCCTGGTCCTGGCTGGTGAGGGCGGACAGCTCCTCCCTCACCCGCTCCGGCAGGCTCTCCTCCAGCTGCCCCATCACCTCCACCAGCTGGTGCCGGGGCTCCTTGAAGTCCCGGCTGATGGACGTGTGGAACTGGTGCGGGATTTTAATCTCCTTGTCGATGACCGTGGCCTCGGCGCGGAACTCGCCGCTGGTCGTCTCCTCGATCCAGTGCGGGGAGCCCACCTCCGCCTCCGGAGAAGATCCCGGAGCGTCCGGGGGCTTCACCACCGTCTCCCCCCACGAGGACGCCGCGCCGGGCCCCGTGAGCCTCCTCCCGGACGCCGGCACGATCTCGTCCTGCCAGGAGTACCGGATGGTGGACTCCTCTTCGATGTGGATCTGCCCGTACACCGAGCCCGCGTCCTCGTCGCGCCCGAAGCCGCGCTCCTCGGGGCCCTCCTCCGGGGTGGACACGAAATAGCTCTGCTCTTCCTCCGAGTCGCCGGCCTCTGTCACTTCTTCCACCCGCGTCCCCTGCTCCGGGGGCCGCTTGGATTTCTCACGTCGATCCGCTGAGAACGCGACCTCCCTTTCGCCATACGAGTCCTCCTCCTCCTCCTCCCCGAACCCCGGGGACGCATCGTCCGCCTCCTCCACGCGGAAGGGGGTGGAAAGCTCCTCCGTCTTCGCGCCCGCCACGTAGCTCACCGGCTCCTCCACGATCTCCACGTTGATCACCTTGGCTCTGCCCTCCCTGCCCTTCAGCCCAAGACTGAGGATGTCTCCGATCACCCGCTCCGTGGCCTTGCCCTTCAGCTCCACCGCGGCCTTCCCGCCCGGGCTCAAGAGGGCGTCCAGGCTGGCTCCGTCCCGCACGTCCACCTCCTCGGTCCGTCTCGACTCCACCACGATCTCCGTCTTGGCTCTCTTGTCCCCGGGAAGCTCCGTCCTGCCCACGTACGTGACCTTCGTGTCCGGCGGGGACTCGGTCTCGGGGGACTGGGTGAACCGCTTCAGCACGCTGGACACGATGCTCTCGGCGATGGTTTCGGTCGTGGCCTCGCCCCCCAGCGAGCCCCTGGCGTCCCTGGCGTCCAACCCGAACCTCGTCTCTCTCATCGTCTCTCTCGTCGTGCCCATCCCTCCCCCAGGACCGCCGCCTGCATCCTTTGGTAGGGGGGTCCGGGCCCCTCGGGGGGGCCCCTCCTCCGCCCTGCTGTCCCGGGACACTTCCAGGCGGATCGGTACCTCTCGCACGCGCACGCCCGTCTCCTGGGGGGACTCCTTCCCTTTCGCCTTGTCCCTCCGGAGCTCGCTCTCCCTCTGCCTCGCTTCTTTATCCAACTTGGTCAGCTCCTCCCACCGCAGGTTCCGCTCCTCGGAAGCCTTCTCCTTCGAGTCGAACATCTTCTCTTCTCGCCTCACGTGGACCGTCACCGGTCGGTTTCTCTCCGGCTCCCTCGCGGCCGGAGCTTCCGTTTTCTTCCCCAAAACGACGATCCTCTCCTCGGACCAGGTGCTTTGGGAAGCACCCGCCGCCCCTCGGTCCCCGCGGACGCGGTAGGGCTCCCGGGCGGGGCTGGCCTCTCTGGCTAGACGAGGCTTGGTGCCTTCCGTTCTCGGCCCCCCGGGGAACGTCTGCACAGGAACCTCAGCTTTCCTCGAGAGCCCCCCGTACATTGGAGAGAAAGTCCTGGAACTGGCCTGGCTGCTGGTGGTTTTCTCGTAGGCGGTCTCACGCCGGGTGGTGGTCAGGGCAGGAGATCCCGGGCCCGGGAAGCGTCTCCTGGCGGCGTGCCCCGTGGCTGTGGGCGGCGCGGGCCATGCCCAGCTGCGATGGACCCTCCCGGGAGGTGGCTTGTGCCTCAGAAACAGGTTCCTCTCGTTTTCCCTCATTTCCCTCTGGAACGCCGCGTTGGGGTACTGGTAGGCCGTGGTTCTGAGCTCTGTGGGAATCGAACGGTTCGTTAAAACGAGAATCATCGGAACCTTTTTCTATCATAAAAGCATCCCCCCAGGTCTAGCCATCCCATCCCATCCCATCCCATCCCATCCCATCCCAATAAACTATCACCACAGAACGATCGTCGTAAATAAGATAGTTTCAAATCTCCAAATGATGCTGTTACAGTAAAACACAGCACTATAGCCCTGGCTGGTGTTCTCGGTGGTTAGAGACCAGGGGTCCTCACACTTTTTAAACAGGGGGCCAGTTCACTGTCCCTCAGACCGTTGGAGGGCCGGACTATAGTTTAAAAAAAAACTATGAACAAATTCCTGTGCACACTGCACATATCTTATTTTGAAGTAAAAAAAACAAAACGGCAAAAACACCCGCATGTGGCCCGCGGGCCGTAGTTTGAGGACGCCTGGTATAGAGTGTTAGCCCACACACCTAAGGGTCTTGGGTTCGATTCCCAGTCAAGGGCCCCTACCTCGGTTGCAGGTTCGATCACCAACCCCCCAGTTGGGGCACGTGTAGGAGGCGACCCATCGATGTGTCTCTCACATAGATGTTCCTCTCTCTCTCTCACTCTCTCTGTCTCTGTCTCTCTCTCTCACCATCCACCCTGCGAGCATCCCCCTCCCACCCCAATGCTACCCACACCCCATCCTGCCTTCTCTCCCATCGGTTTCCATGGCAGCAAAGGCCAGGGGCCCCTTCGGGACAGATGCCAGGATACAGGAGAGAGATCAAGACAGGACCCTTTCTACAAAGATTCCTCTTTTGGGGTCAACAGGCTGATTCGCCACGGAGACGTCCCAGGCGGTGAATCCCTGGAAACGATGCGGGAACTGCCTGGTTGTTGAATGAGGGTTCACCGGGACATGCGCAGGAGCACAGGCCAGCTGTAGGCCCATCGTCTTGCGGGCAGGTGCCCCGCCTTATCCGACGCGCTATTACCACAGGAACAGGCGTGACAGACTCGCTGCCTGGGAACGCATCCGAACGCTCATCCGGGGAACAGCGCCATGGGCACCCATCCCGCTGGGTTACAGACCTCTCTGGAAGCTCAGAGCCTAACGAAGGAGTTCCGGAACAACCCTCTTTAGTCCAATCCTTCCTTCCTTTGGCCGCGATACCTAATGGCTACGATACATTTTAGTTTACAGACACTGCCTCTGGATCCCTGAAGGAGCTTGGAGAACCAGGAACGCATGAAACAAGGTGGCAGACGCCCGAATGCCTTCTTCCTGAGCTCTTCCCAGGATCCAAAGTCAGAGCCAGGAAAAGATTAGGGAGCCCCGGACCTAACCTGGGGTCCTCCTTGGAGTGTCTGGTCCTGCCTGGCCACTGTTTGCTCCCCCCGCGCCTCCCCCACCCCGCCTTCTTTCTAAGTCACGGGTGGGGAACCTTTTTTCTGTCCAGGGCCATTTGGATACTTAACCACATCATTCGAGGGCCCTACAAAATGATCCACTTATAGCCCTGACCGGTTTGGCTCAGTGGATAGAGCGTCGGCCTGCGGACTGGGGGGTCCCAGGTTCAATTCCGGTCAAGGGCATGTACCTTGGTTGTGGGCACATCCCCAGTAGGGGAGTGTGCAGGAGGCAGCTGATCGATATTTCTCTCTCATCAATGTTTCTGACTCTCTATCCCTCTCCCTTCCTCTCTGTAAAAAAATCAATAAAATATATATATATTTTTAAAAAAAGATCCACTTATAAATTGTCCGGCCCGAGGGCTGGAGAAGGCCCTGGAAATCCCTTGGCCTGGCCCTGCCAAGGCCTTAGGGGTGAGTCATGAGCTGTTTGACCACACAGAGCAGGGTCCTTCTGGATGGCCCCTGGCAGGAGAAAAGGTCCCCCACCCCTGAAAGCGATGGCCCGTTGGGTCACATCTATCAGGTACGTAAGAGGGGGTGAGCCACGGTGTTGCGACAAAATCGCATCTAAACCCCAGTGCCTCCGGATCAACGATGCTGTGCTGTTCACCCTTGGGCGGAAGCTGCTCAGATGGGAAGCTTCTTCAAGTTCAAGAATGAGCTTTTCTGGCCCTAACCGGTTTGGCTCAATGGATAGAGCGTCGGCCTGCAGACTGAAGGGTCCCAGGTTCGATTCCGGTCAAGGGCATGTACCTTGGTTGTGGGCACATCCCCAGTAGGGGAGTGTGCAGGAGGCAGCTGAATCGATGTTTCTCTCTCATCGATGTTTCTAACTCTCTATCCCTCTCCCTTCCTCTCTGTAAAACATCAATAAAATATATATTTTTTAAAAAGAATGAGCTTTTCTGGTCTTTACCTCGGGGCAGGTGTTCCAGGCGCTCCGCCAGGATCCGTATCTCTGGATTACTTTCTCCTTCCAATAAGGCTCTGCAGAAATAACAATAATAAATAATAATAATAATAGTAACTCGTTAGGAAATAGAGCACAAGCTGGGCTCTGTGAGCCGCACTGTGGCGTCCTCGGTCGATGACCACATTGTCACAGGCTCTGTGTCTGAGGACGCGCGTCCGAACGCAGACCTGGGGGCTAGAGCATCCATCCAACTGGAGGACAGACAAAATGAGGGTCTAGCCCTAGCTGGTTTTCAACAGTGGTTAGAGCATCGGCCCGGGGACGGAAGGGTCCTGGGTTCGATTCCGGTCAGGGGCATGTACCTCGGTGGCAGGCTCGATCCCTGGTCCCGGTCGGGACACGTGCGGGAGGCAATCCATCGATGTCTCTCTCTCTCACATTGATGTTTCTCTCTCTCTCTGTTGCTCCCCCTCCCTCCCACTCTCTCTAAAACAAACAAACACACAGAACAACGATAACAAAAGGAGGGTTTAGGGCTTTAGCACCACTGGCGAGCCCAGCCCTTCTAGAAAGCTCTTCCGAGCCCAGGGCCAGAAGGAGGAGACAGAGAGATGTGGGCCCAGGAGGGGACCTCAGGGGTCTGGCTTCTCTGGGAAGTGAGGAGGGGCCCATGCATGGCACGTCACCCTGGGCTCCGAACCCCTAAACAGTGATAATCCCCATGGAGTCTCTCTGGGGTCACGGGGTCAGGGGTTGCCCAGGGGCAGAGCAAGGCCTGACATGTGCTTATACATAGGCAGCCACTGTGCTTTTCAAACTGGGTTCCATGGAACATCTTAGAGATAGAGAGAGAGAGAGAGAGAGAGAGAGAGAGGAACCCGGCTGGGGTGGCTCAGTGGTTGAGCATCCATCTATGACCCAGGAGGTCACGCTTCGATTCCGGGTCAGGGCACATGCCCGGGTTGTGGGCTCCATCCCCAGTAGGGGGCGTGCAGGAGGCAGCCGATCCATGATCCTCATCATTGATGTTTCTCTCCCTTTCCCTTCCTCTCTGAAATCAATAAAAATATATATATATTAAAAAGAGATAGGAGAAGAGAGGAAAAGGAAGAATTGTGGGCCCCTCGCCCCCTTCTAGGCCCACCCAGAGCCATCATTTCATTCAGAAAAGCACCCTGTGAGCTCCTGGAGTAAAACTCGAAAAGCATTCGATCAGGTGACTTCTCTGGCCACGTCTAGCTCCAGAAGGCTAACGAACGGCAGCATCTTCATCGCGGTGTGATTCCCGTCGACAACGGAGGGCCCTGAGGACCGGGGTCGCCTCGCCAGCTGTGGGCCGGCGGACCGGGCGTGCTGGGGCTGGGTCGGCCCGGCATGTCCCTTGCTCGAGGAGACCCTAGGAAGCTGGCGGCTGCGGGCACAACAACTGTCGCGTTGCCAGAGCGATGCGGGACGTCACCGACGTCCCTTCCAAGAAATAACACCCTGTGGATGGCCACGGGCGGGCAGCAGCTGCCAATGACCGCTGAGAGCCGGGCACGGAAACAGAGGTGGGACGCCAGGGCCGGGCAGGGGGCCTGGCGCTTCAGGCGAACGGGAACCAGGTTCCGTGCCCACTGATTCCAAGGCTGGTGATTCCCACAGATACAGGAACCCCGTGGGCGGGGGGGCGGGGGAAAGCAAGCCAAGGGGAACCCCTTCTTTTTTTTTTTTTCTTAATATGTTTTTATTGATTTCAGAGAGGAAGGGAAGGGAGAGGGAGAGGGAGAGAAACATCAATGATGAGAGAGAATCAGGGATCGGCTGCCTCCTGCACACTGGGGATCGAGCCCACAATCGGGGCGTGTGCCCTGACTAGGAATGGAGACCTGACCTCCTGGTTCCTAGGTCGACACTCAACCACGGAGCCACGCCAGCCGGGCTCAAAGGACTGTTTTTAAGGAAGAGACTCTATGGCTTTAAGAAGTGGGTAGAGCTTCTCTGGTTATTCTGAGGCGAGGAAACCGGCCTTCGGGCCTTGGTAACTGTGAGATGCCAACCTCCTGACTCACCGGCTATTTGTGACCGTTTCATGTGGCTCCCCAGGTCGGCAGCCTCCGCAGCAAGAAAATAAGTGAACACGTGTGAGAAAACCAAGTCTCGGCCTCATTAACGAGTCGGGACAAGCCCAGCCGGTGTGGCTCAGAGGTTGAGCGTTGACCTTTGAACCAGGAGGTCACAGTTCGATTCCCAGTCAGGGCACATGCCCGGGTTGCGGGATCGATCCCCAGTGTGGGGCGTGCAGGAGGCAGCCGATCCATGATTCTCTCTCATCATGGATGTTTCTATCTCTCTCCCGCTCCCTTCCTCTCTGAAATCAATAAAAATATATGTAAAAATCAAAACCCCAGAGACAAAGCACGAAATCAGAGTCTCCTTAGTGCAGCCCAGAAAAACTATCCCAGAGAGGAAACAGGAAGATCCCTGCAGGGAAGAGACTGGCCCGGCATCCGGTGTTACCTAACACCGGCACAGAGGTGGGCTTTCCGGGCCGGCCCAGCATCCGCTCTACAGTGGTGCCAGGTCTGGGGCAGTTCCCACCCCAGCCTCAGTCCATGTGACTCACGAGGCACTTTGTCCCCTGGCCAGAGAGGGACACATGACCCAGGAGAGTCTGAGAGCTGGGCCCTGGAGTTCCACTGGGATGGCTGGGAAACAACCCCTCCTCTGTTGCTAGGACAACAGCCCCTCCTCCGTTGCCAGGACAACAGCCACTCCTCAGTTGCCAGGACCACAATCTCTCCTCCGTTGCCAGGACAACGGCCATTCCTCAGTTGCCAGGGCAACAGCCCCTCCTCTGTTGCCATGACAACGGCCCCTCCTCAGTTGCCAGGACAACGGCCTGGAGCTGCCTGGAGCCCATCCTTACCGATAGGTTGCCACCTCCAGGCTGAGGCTGGTCTTCACCTGCACCAGCTCCTGATGGTCCCGCAGGCGGTCGGCCATGGCCAAGGTGAGGGCAGCCTTCTCATCCTCCAGGCGGGCAATCGCACTCTAGAAAGATGGGAGGGTGCTTAGATCAAGGCCCGGAGCTTCGCTGGGTCCAACGTGCGGTACCAACAGCCCAGGACACAGAGAGATGAAAGCCCTCCAGGTTAAAGAGCCAGTCATGGCAAGGATGGTTCTAAGTGGTGTTTTGTTTTTTTATTACATATGGAGGATTTGTTTTTATCCTCACCCAAGGATATTTTTCATTTCTTTTTTCTTTCTTTCTTTTTTTTTTTTTTAGAGAGAGAATGGAAGGGAGGAAGGGGACAGAGAGAAACATCGATGTTAAAGAGACACACCAACTGATCGTCTCCAACCCGGCTGGGGATTGAGCCTGCAACTGAGGTATATGCCCCTTTTTTAAAATGAATGAATGAATTTAAAAATTTTTAAATATTTTTTATTGATTTCAGAGAGGAAGGGAAATAGAGATAGAAACATCCATGATGACAGAGAATCATGGATCAGCTGCCTCCTGCACGCCCCCCCCCTGGGGATCGAGCCCACAACCCGGGCATGTGCCCTGACCTGGAATCGAACTGTGACCTCCTGGTTCATAGGTCGACGGTCAACCACTGAGCCATGCCGGCCGGGCTAAATCTTCTTTTTTGACTGTACTTGTAGGACATCATTAATAGGGCACGTGCTCACATGACTCTTACAGCCCTTCTGCTTGTCAATCACATCTATCCATCTCTCTCGCTGTGCTTTTGTGTCGCCGCCTCTAGAAAAATGCCAACCACAAGCCAGCCAGCTGCACAGCAACCCGCTGATGACTACCGACTCAGCTACAAGGTTAGAGTATAGAACATAAACACATTGCTTCCTTCAACCATAAAACACTCAACCTAAATAGTCAAACCTCAGACTTTTAGTTTACTATTTTCAAAGAAGCTCACGTATTGTCAAGCTGCTTAGAAAAAAACAAACAAAAACACCAGATGCACTCAATTCTCCAACCACAGACCTCCTAAGCAGGTTAAGGTCTCCTGGCCAGGCCGAAGGGGTGTGGGTGAAGAATCGCTCCGCCCAGAAGGCACCCCCAAAACACAAAGAGGAAAATCAAGCCGCGTTGGAGTGAAAGGAAGTACTGTCCCACCCACATTTCCATGCGAGTCAGCTCTTCCAGAAACTGCCAGAGGGAAGTTTGACTTTTGAAAGCAGGGACGTAAGACTCATTGGCGCCCTAGGCGGTGTGGCTCAGTGGACAGTGTCAGCCTTCGGACTGAAGGGTCCCAGGTTCGATTCCGGTCAAGGGCACATGCCCGGGTTGCAGACTTGATCCCACTGTGGGGCGTGCAGGAGGCAGCCGATCCATGATGCTCTCTCATCATTGATGATGTGTCTCTCTCTCTCTCCCTCTCCCTTCCTGTCTGAAATCAATAATATATATATATATACATTTTTTAAAAGACTCATTGGCTCCCAACACTCTCCAGAAAAATTTTAACCCATCCCACTGATGGAATAAAGCTTCAGACTTGGGCCTGGCTGGCGTGGCTCAGTGGCTGAGCATGGACCTATGAACCAGTTCGATTCCTGGTCAGGGCACATGCCCAGGTCGATCCCCATTAGGGGGCGTGCAGGAGGCAGCCGATCCATGATGTTTCTCAGCAATGTTTCTATCTCTCTATCTCCCTCTCTCTTCAATCAACTTAAAAAAAAAAAAAAAGATTTAATTAGGGGGAAAGGGGTTCTTTCCACCCCTAAAAAAAATAAGACTGAAACCAGAGCTTCGAGGTCCGAGATGAGCCGAGTGAGCCGTGACGGCAAAGGAATGGCGAGGATTCAGCCCACACAACACGCCTCCGAGCAGCCTCTTCCAAACCCGCCCTTGCACCGCAACATCCCCCGATCACAAATCTTTAAACTCGGGGCTACACACTGTTCCCTTAAAAAAAAAAAAAAAAACACTTCTGAATTTATGGGCGTGTTATTTTAAGCCGTCCTCCTGGGAAGTACTGATAGGAGGATTTGGGAACATTTCCAGTTCTGTCCTAGACTGGGCAGGGTGCACAGACAGTAAATCACACACCGGTGACACCCGGGCGGTGTCCGAGGTTTGAGCCTGCGCTTCTCTGAAATAGCAACTGTTTACCTTACTCTGCACTTGTTATAACAGCCTGCCACCGGCCGCGTCCCCACGGCTTTTACACTCCCCAGAGACCTGGCTTCAGCTCCGACTGTGAAACACACACACACACACACACACACACACACACACACACACACATCTCTGTTCCTAGCTGGTCTGGCTCAGTGGATAGAGCATCTGCCTGCGGACTGAAGGGTCCCAGGTTCGATTCCCAGTCAGGGCACATGCCCGGGTTCTGGGCTCCATCCCCAGTAGGGGGTGTTCAGGAGGCAGCTGATCCATGATTCTCTCTCATCATTGATGTTTCTCTCTCTCTCCCTCTCCCTTCCTCTCTGAAGTCAATTTAAAAAAAATTTTTTTTAAGATGACAGGGACAGAGCTAGCCACCAGAACCTGGCACTTGGCACTGGCCCACGAGTCCATGGAGAGATGTTGGGACCCTGAGGTCCTGAGGCAGAGTAAGGGACCCCCCTTCAGTGTCCTGGCCCCAGGCTGTTTCAGGCACCCTCGGGGCCGACCCCACCCACGGGTGACGCCCGGTGAAGGCGCTGTGGGTTCGGGGAGACCCGCCGCTCCCCCACCCCCTGCAGGGCGCTCCAGGCCGGGGTGGGGGCCGGGATGGGGCCGGGATGGGGCCGGTCCCTGTGAACGGACCTGCCGCTCCTGGGCCTGCAGCTCGTAGGCCTCGCGCATCCGCAGCAGCTCGTCTTCCAGCAGCGCGCGCAGCTGCTCCAGCTCCAGCGCCTGGCGCTGCAGGGCTTCGGCCTCCTGCGCGCACAGCCGGCTCTCCTCCTCGGCCTGGCGCCGGCTCTCCTGGCCGCACCTCAGGGCCGCCTCCAGCTCGCGCACTTGGTCCTCGTACACCTGCACGGTGTCCCGCCACGACTCGGCCACCAGCAGCGAGTAGCTGTCCTGCACCTCCCGCAGGCGCGGCGGCGGGGGCGCGGCGGGGAGGAGGGCGCGGGCGCTGTAGCTCAGGGTCAGGCCGGCCGACAGCGCGCGCAGTTCCCGCAGGTCCCGCTCGTGGGCCGCGTCCAGGCCGCGGCGCTCGGCCTGCAGCCGGCCCAGCAGCGCCTCGAGGGCAGCGCGCGCGCCCAGGGCCTCCTGCAGCTCCCGCCGCTGCGCCCCCAGCTCGGCGTCCAGGCGGCGGCGGGCGGCGCGCGCCTCCTCCGCCAGCAGCCGCACCTCCCGCACCTCGCGCCGCAGGGCATCGCGCTCGCCCTCGGCCAGCGCCGTGGCCCAGCTCAGCTCGTCCAGCTGCTGCCGCAAGCCGCGCGCCTCCTCCGCCCAGCGGGCCTGGCCCTCGGCCTCGGGGCCCTGCAGCCCGTGCCGGCCGCGCAGCTCCTCTTCCAGGAGCAGGTTCTCGCGCTCCAGCTCGCGCACCCGGCACACGTAGTCGTAGAGCCGGGCGTTGAGCTCCTGCAGCTCGGCCTTCTCGGGGCCCGTGTGCAGCCGCCAGGACAGCATCGTTGCGGGTGTGCGGGGCGCTGCCGGCCGGCCTGTGCCCTCCTGTCCTGGTCTTGTCCCCTCCGATGCGCCGCTCCGGCCCCGCCGCCGCCGCCCGGGAGGCCCCGCAGACTGCGCCGGGAGCGGGCGAGCAGCCGCACTTAGGTCCCGGGCAGGGCGGGCGCAGGTGCGCAGCCAATCAGAGCGCAGCGCGGCGCGGCGCGCCCCGGGCGCGGGGGACGGACGCCGCGGGCTGTGGGGACGCACGGCGCCACCTGGTGCCCGAGCGGCCGCGGCGCCGAGCCGGTGCGCACCTCAGGGCCCGCGCGCCCGGGTCCTTGTCGCCGGCTGGCCGTCCGGTCCTTGTCGCCGGCCGAAGGGACGTGCGCAGGGCTCCCTGTTGCTGCCCTGCCGCGCGCACCGACGGCACCCCAGGGTCCGGGCCTTCGGGGACCGACCTAGACGCCGCCATGAGGTGAGAGGCTGGGTTTGGCAGGGAGGCCTCGGAGTTTGGAGGAATTTCTGTCTTTAAAAAGTAGACATACACGCGTCTAATACACGTATGTAATTTATCGTGTGCACTTACATGCACATCTTTATGCGGTACACGTTCCATTTTCACTTAACACAGGAGTACATACCCAGGTGCTGAAGTTCTGACGCACAAGCGGGACGTCTGAGACGGGGTTGCAGGAATCCCACGTTTGTCTTCTTGCCTAGAACCGTGGTCGGCAAACTCATGAGTCCACAGAGCCAAATACCAACAGTAAAAATTTCTTTGGAGAGCCGAATTTTTTAAACTGAAACTTCTTCTCACGCCACTTCTTCAACACAGACTCGCCCAGGCCGTGGTATTTTGGTGGAAGAGCCACACTCAAGGGGCCACAGAGCCGCATGTGGCTCGCGAGCTTCAGTTTGCCGACCACGGACCTAGAGGGTCGCAGGCTGCCCTTGAGACCTCGGTTTCTATCCTTTGGAGTGAGAGTTTGTGGCAAGCTCCGGGCGCAGGGTTTTCGTGGGCATCTAACATTTACCCACACTTTTTTTTTTGAGAGAGAGAGAGAAAATTATTTGCTTCCTTATATTGATTTCAGAGAGGAAGGGAGAGGGAGAGAGAAATAGAAACATCCATGAGGAGAGAGAGAATCATGGATTGGCTGCCTCCTGCACGCCCCACACTGGGTATCGAGCCTGCAACCCGGGCATGTGCCCTGACAGGGAATCGAACTGAGACCTCCTGGCTCCTAGGTGGACACTCAGCCACTGAGGCCAGGCCCATTGCAAGATTTTGGTAAAATAACCAGTAATGAGAGGCTCATGGTGTGAGTCCAATGGTCGGAACGATGCTATGGCTGACACTGAAGCAGTAAGTTCAGGTGAGAGGCAGGTGAGACACAGGTATCGTGTGCTCACTCTTAGCCTACCATGTCATATGTGTTACCTCCCTCCTGAACATGACAGGAAGACTCCGGCAGAATTGTGACTATGAGGCTTTAACGTGTGTAAATGAGACGACCTTAATGAATAAAGAACTAGAACAAGGCGCTTGTTACCCCAACTTTTCGCTAAAAATGGGGTGCTTTTTTGATGAGCAGAAGTTTTTTTTTTTCCACGTGGCCCCGCTCCCTTGTTCACTGACCACTCCAAGGTGTTCACGTAGCCCCGCCCTCTTGTTCACGGGACCACTCCCTCCCCTCCTTCATGTGGCCCCACCCCCTCGAGCCCTGGGATGCTCTCTGTTTGGGGGTGCCACCCCCCTGGCTGGCTGGCTGCTCCTGCCCTCACACCCATCCACAGTCCCCTTGCCAAAGTCCTTCCAGAAAATCGTTGGCCTGTGCCCTCTCTTTCCTGCTGGGACTGGGACCCCTGGGATTGCGGTCCCTCCAGAGTTCATGCGAGAGGTCCAGAGGGGCCCGTGCTGTCCCTGGAAGGCTGGGGGAGGAGAGGGGGGTGAGGCTGGGGTGCTGATTAAGGAGCGGAACGCCCCCAAGGCTAATGGGGCGCACACACCATCACCCTACCCTCCTGGGAGGAGCCGCTGTGGCCCATGGCTCAGGTGAGGCGACTGCAGCCCAGAGAGGGCGAGCGACTTCCTGGAGGGCACACAGCAGTCAAAGGGCGGAGCTAAAACCGGAACCCTGGGCGGCCCACAGCCTGTGTCTCCTTGACCTGCAACCTCTGGGTCAGCGGCCCCTCCCCCTGTGGCCATTTGCTCTGATGGGCTTCACCCTCCCCCACCCTGCCCCCAGCAGGCAGGGGCCCTGTCATCGCACCTGTGCCTCTGGGCGGACGTGCCTCTGTCATGGATCGGCTGCCTCCTGCACGCCCCCTCGTGGGGATCAAGCCCGCAACCCGGGCAAGTGCCATGACTGGGAATCGAACCGTGACCTCCTGGTGCGTAGGTCGGCGCTCAACCACTGAGCCACGAGATAAGGCCATGTGAAGATGTGAAGAGAGGCTGGACAGATGTGGCCACCAGAAGCTAGGGGAGGGTGAGGGGTGGGGGGTGGGGGGTGGGACCCTCCCCCAGAGCCTGCGAGGGCGCCCAGCCGTGCTGGCATCTGAATTTCAGACGTCTGGCTCCAGAACTGTCGGACAATGAGTTTTTTGTTGTTCTGAGCCACTAGGTTTGGGGTGGTGCATTATGGCAGCTCTAGGAAACACCGGAAGGCTGCTGGTTCGATTCCCAGTCAGGGCACATCCCCGGGTTGCGGGCTTGATCCCAGGTAGGGGGTGTACAGGAAGCAGCCGATCCATGGTTCCCTTTCACATTGATGTTTCCCCCTCACTCGCACTCCCTTCCTCTCTCTGTAAAAAATCAACTTAAAAATCTTTAAAAAGAAAAGAGATTTTCTTTACTTTCCCAGTTATGCACTATGAAGAATTCATTTATTCAGTGTTATCTTTTTAAAATATATATATATTTTTTAAAATATATTTTATTGATTTTTTTACAGAGAGGAAGGGAGAGGTAGAGAGAGCTAGAAACATCGATGAGAGAGAAACATCTGATCAGCTGCCTCCTGCACACCCCCTTCTGGGGATGTGCCTGCAACCAAGGTACATGCCCTTGACCTGAATCGAACTTGGGACCCTTGAGTCCACAGGCCAACGCTCTATCCACTGAGCCAAACCAGTTAGGGCTAAAATATATTTTTTATTGACATTTACAGAGAGGAAAGGAGAGGGAGAGAGTTAGAAACAGCAATGAGAGAGAAACATCGATCAGCTGCCTTCTGAATGCCTCTTACTGGGGATTGAGCCTGCAACCGAGGTACATGCCCTTGACCAGAATTCGAACCCGGGACCCTTCAGTCCGTGGGCCAACACTCTATCCACTGAGCCAAACCAATGAGGGTTCAACATTATCTTTTGAGAACCTATGTGTCTACACTCGTTGCAGAGCATCTGTAATAATCTATAATAATAAAAGCGTAATATGCTAATTAGACCAGACAGCCGAACAGCCTTCCGGATGAAGCCGGGGCTGCGAGGGCCAAGCCCCTTGGATGAATTTCGTGCACCAGGCCTCTAGTTTAGTACTGAACAGACAAAAGTCCTGCCCCCATGCAACTTAAATTCTAGCGGTGGCAGAGGCGGCATGCATGAAAATGAAGTGAAGTGTGTAGTGTGTTAGAGGCGGTAAGTGCTCAGGAGAAACGCAGGGGGTGGAATATGACTGTTCGTGCTGACTCTTTCTCCCCGCCCCTGTACACTCGCCTCATAATAGTGACATAGTCATCATACATGTACCTGAAATCTTCTATGAACACTTCTCTTTAAAAAAAAAATTTATTTCTATTGATTTCAGAGAGGAAGGGAGAGGGAGAGAGACAGAAACATCCAGGATGAGTCGATGAGAGAGAATCATCCATCGGCTGCCTCCTTCACGCCACCTACTGGGGATGGAGCCTGCAACCCGGGAATCGAACCGTGACCTCCTGGTTCGTAGGTCAACACTCAACCACAGAGCCACGCCAGTTGGGCCCATGAACACGTCTTACTTCAGTCCCTGCCAGCTTTTAGTCGTCTTGTCTTTGATCTGCTGGCACTTGCTGTCCATCCAAGGAAGCTACCTTCTGAAGAATAAATTTCATTTTAAATAGTGTTTGGTCTCACCTCCAAAATTCTGCACTATTGGGGCTCTTTTTTTTTTTTTTTAATCTTTTAAAGATATGTTTTTATTGACTCCAGGGAAAGGGAGGGGGAGGGAGAGAGAGATAGAAACATCAGTGAGAGAGAATCATGGTGGAGCTGCCTCCTGCACGCCTTCCCTCCCGCACTGGGGTTCAAGCCCCCAACCCAGTCATGTGTCCTGACTGGGAGTCGAACCGTGACCTCCTGGTTCATGGGTCTATGCTCAACCACAAGCCAGGCTTTTTAAAATTTATTTTTAATTCCTCTTTTTCCTTGCTGCTCAGTCTATCGTCCTTGGGTCATTGTTTCATTTCGTCTTGTTCGGCACAAATCACTTTTCTCAAATGCCTAGAAGCAGCCTCACTTTCTTCTCTCCATCCCCTTACAATTAGAGTACGTCCCACGGAATGCCATAAAACCTCTCTGAACTACAGTAACCCTCAATGTTGAAATCCAAATGACCACTGAATCCCGTGGCTACCGGCATCTTTTTTCTCTCTTTCTATAAAGGTGACTATATTGCTTGGCTATTTCGTCATAGAACCTCACCCCAAAGTCCCCCCCAGTCAAGGGAATGCCCGGGCAGCCGCTGGGATTCCGTTTGCCCTGTAAATGCTGCTAAAATGCAATGCAGTCAGCCCACACGGTGTGGCTCAGGGGTTGAGCATCGACCTATGAACCAGGAGGTCGCAGTTGGATTCCCAGTCAGGGCACATGCATGGAGTTGGGGGTGGGAGTGAAAGGGTGTAGGGTAGGGGGAAGGGGGAGGTGAGGGAGCGGGGGTTTGCAAGCTCCATTCCCAGTGTGGGGCATGCAGGAGGCAGCCAATCAATGATTCTCTCTCATCATTGATGTTTCCCTCTCTCTCTCTCTCCCTCCTTCTCTCTCTCTCTCTCCCTCCCTTCTCTCTCTCTCTCCCTCCCTCCCTCTTTCCCTCTCCCTTCCTCTCTGATCTCAATAAAAATATATTTTTAAAATGATCCAATTTTAAAGAAGGGGGGAACCCCCTTCTATACATAAAACTATTTTTATGAAATGTGTGACATGAAATATTTACAGGAGGCTTTTCTAGCTTGTCATGCCTCGTTTTGGTTGTGGAGCTCACCGGCTTCCAATTGGAGTTTTAGAAAATGCTGGTGCCCGGGTCCCACTCTCAGAAGTTCCGACTTCATTGGTACGGGGTGCAGCCCGGCCATCAGATTTTTTACACACCGCTCAGGGGATCGTAGCGGGTGGCAAAGTCTGAGAACCACTGGCATAGGTCATGTACCAGGCAGGTCTGAAGCCCAGTTTTTTGCAAATAGTTTGGTAGCTGACGTGGGAGGCTGTTTTTTGTGTGCAATTATCCTGTTGACCACTAGATGGAGCACTGACCCCGTGACAAGGATCTAGCAACCAGGATTTTTGCAAACATTCTTTGTAGGCGAAGTAGGAGGCAGCCAGGGAGCTCTGAGGGATGGAAGGGACTAGATGGGGACCAGGTATTTGTCCCCGGTTTTAAGCCTCACCCTGTAGTATGTAGTCAGCACCCGTCTCTTTTAAGTTCTAGGAAGAAAGCCACACGGTCTTTGAAGCCGGACTTTCCGTCAAGTCCGGGAGACACAGCTCTTTCATTTCCGCCCCCTCGCTGTGTCTTTTCTTGGGTGGGAAATGCAGAAAGTCACTCCGTGGAAAGGCCACACCCTCTGTTGTCTGGCCGTAAGGGTGAGATGGGACGAGGCTGTTTGGAAAGTACATATGGGCCCGGCTGGTGTGGCTCAGTGCTTGAGCGTCGACCTAGGAACCAGGAGGTCACGGTTCGATTCCCAGTCGGGACACGTGCCCGGGTTGCAGGCTCGATCCCCAGGAGGGGATGTGTAGGAGGCAGCCAGTCCATGCTTCTCTCTCATCATTGATGTTCTCTCTCTCTCTCTCTTCTTCTCCCTTCCTTTCTGAAAGCAATAAAGATATATTTTTTAAAAGGTACATAATGGCCCTAACTGGTTTGGCTCACTGGATAGAGCATTGGCCTGCGGACTGAAAGGTCCCAGGTTGGATTCAGGTCAAGGGCATGTACCTTGGTTGTGGGCACATCCCAAGTAGGGGGTGTGCAGGAGGCAGCTGATGGATGTTTCTCTCTCATCGATGTTTCTAACTCTCTCTCCCTCTCCCTTCCTCTCTGTAAAAAATCAATAAAATATATATTTTTTAAAAGGTACATAACGGACTGGGTAGTAAGTAGCCGGGGGTGGGGGCAATATTGAAACCCTATGTATAGATTCAGATGAGTAAATGGGAGAAAACAGTTACATTTTAAAAGACGGCTGCCTCCCTAACACACAGGCATGTGATTTTCCCAGAAGACAAGCACCCCTGGGCTTCGTTTCTCCCTCTTTGACTCCAAAGAAACACCAGCCTCCACGTGGCTGGGCCGTGCACTGTTGGGTCCTTAAAGGGCCATACGTTGGCTTCCTGGAAGTGCTTGCCTCGTTGTGATTAGGGGCAAAGTCAAGACACACGATGCAAGGAAAATTGTGCAAGAAAACCAGCCTCACCAACTGAGGTGTAACGACTGGGTCAGTGTTGACACCATTTGGACTCTTCCCGCCCCCCCCCCACCCCCCCACGGAACGTATACATCGTGTTCTTTGCGAAGGTACAGCTTACGTCCTTCCTAGAACAAAGAGCAGCAGCCCATGCAGGAATGAGACGCTGGCTGTGTCCCAGAGCAGGGGGTTCACGCGGGGGACCCGAGATTTCCGTCACAGCTATTCATCCACCACGCAGGCTCTGAACTCTGAGGTGCCGGGCACCACCCTATCCCACAAGTTGTACCAAGATCTGTGTGAGTCAGGGTTCCCAGAGAAGGAGAACTAACACACACACACACACACACACACACACACACACACACACACACGAGTGAGGCACTATATAACGACATTTTGGTCAAGGATGCACCACATATACGACAGTAGTCCCATAAGATTATAACAGAACTAAAAACTCCTATTGCCTGGTGACATCATAGTGGCTATGATGTCATAGCCACTATGATCTCGTAGCCACTGTGACGTCATAGCCACCATGATCTCGTAGCCACTGTGATCTTGTAGCCACTATGATGTTGTAGCCACTGTGATGTCATAGCCACTATGATGTCGTAGCCACTGTGATGTCATAGCCACTGTGATGTCATAGCCACTATGATGTCGTAGCCACTGTGATGTCATAGCCACTATGATGTCGCAGCCACTATGATGTCATAGATGCACTATGATGTCATAGTGCGATGCTGGTGTAAACACACCTACTGCGCTGCCAGTCGCATAAAAGTACAGCACATATACACTTACATGTAACAGCAAATAATATTGGATCATGATGATAAATGGCTACTTCCTGATTTATTATTTACTATATAATATGCTTAACATGTTTTATGTTTATTGATGTCAGAGAGGAAGGGAGAGGGAGGAGAGATAGAAACATCCATGATGAGAGAGCATCATTGATCGGCTGCCTCCTGCACGCCCCCACCCACCACCTCCCCGGGGATTGAGCCCGCAACCCGGGCATGTGCCCTGACCGGGAATCGAACCGTGACCTCCGGGTTCCTAGGTCGGCGCTCAACCCCTGAGTCACGCCGGCCGGGCAACAAGTTGGGTTTCAATCGTGCGGCAGGGTGCGGGGGTGCCAGGGGAGCCTCCCCTGGGAAATGGGATGATGCGGAGAGTCTGACATTCTGGAAACACGGCACACCTTTCCAGACACGTCCCCACAACCCCGCCGAGTCATCCTCATTAATATGAGAAGACACTCGCTGCCACTTTAAAAGATGACGCTTTGTCACGTGTCTGTCACTAGCATGGAGCACGTTCGTTTATTTCAGGTGGATGCATAGCAGCCGCGGGGGACGCTTCGTGCGGACGTCACGACCCACCCAGCGGGCGCCAGGGGGCCCCTCCTTCCTTCCCTGGGGACCTCGGACAGGGTAGGTCCTTGAGGAAGGTCTCTGTGCCATCGCCGGGGAGAGAGGAGCTGGCCCCTCTTACGTCTCTCCCAGGCACCTTCTCGAGCAAAAGACATCCATTGTCTTTAAGCACAAAACGAGGGGCTGGTTGTCTGTGTAGCGTTTTTGTTTATTTGTGTGTTTTCCGCAGACATGAGCCAATAGCCCGGCCATCCTATTCTGCGGCTTGTGCCGTCCTCATGGGTTCATACTCCTAATCCATTGATACACGTTTGGCCCCTGCCAAGGGCAAGGTGATGTGCGAAGGTCTAGGGCCGTGGTCGGCAAACCGCGGCTCGCGAGCCACCGGCGGCTCTTTGGCCCCTTGAGTGTGGCTCTTCCACAAAATGCCACGGCCTGGGCGAGTCTATTTTGAAGACGTGGCGTGAGAAGAAGTTTACGTTTAAAAAAATGTGGCTCTCCAAAGAAATGTCAGTCGTTGTGCTGTTGGTATTTGGCTCTGTGGACTCATGAGTTTGCCGACCACTGGGCTAGGGGACACACTGGAAACAGCTCAACAGCGTGTCCCTCTGTCTTGGAGTCGAACCTCTGCGGGCGACACGCGTGTGGGGTCACGTAGCTGATTATCTGTTCAGACATAGGGAGCGCGGGGAGCCGTCCCTTTCCACGTTGGGGACCAGGGAAGGCTTTGTGGAGAAGGTGGGACTCACGCGCAGATTTGACGCCCCAGGGTGACCGCAGTTAGCAATGCCACGGGGGGGGGGGGGGGGGGGGGTGCATCTGTGGGTCTCGTCATGTGCGCTGTTGTGCAACCAGCTGTCTTCGCTCAACGCTATGTCACGGACAGTTTTCCCGCGCCGGTCACTGCCAGTCTGTCTCCCCATGGCAGACGCTGGAGAGAGCTCCATGACAAGGACCTACTTACTCTAAAGCCGTGGTCGGCAAACCGCGGCTCGCGAGCCACCTGCGGCTCTTTGGCCCCTTGAGTGTGGCTCTTCCACAAAATGCCACGGCCTGGGCGAGTCTATTTTGAGGAAGCGGCGTGAGAAGAAGTTTACGTTTAAAAAATGTGGCTCTCCAAAGAAATTTCCGTCGTTGTGCTGTTGATATTTGGCTCTGTGGACTCATGAGTTTGCCGACCACTGGGCTAAAGCCATCAAATCCCCACTGGTAAGCATTTAGTGTTGAGGTCAAGGGCACACAGACGGGACCCCCCACGTCCAGGCCTAAATCCTGCCGCTGCCATTCAGCAGTTGGGTCACCCTGAGTGGAAATCAAACCTCTGAGCACAGGTGCCTCCTCGGTGAGACAGGGGCGTGAATAATACCCACTGCATAGGGATGATGTGAGTAGATATTTTCTTTTTAAAGATGTTTTTATTGATTTCAGAGAGGAAGGGAGAGGGGGAGAGAGAGAGAGAGAAACATCCATGATGAGAGAGAATCAGGGATCGGCTGCCTCCCGCACACCCCCTCACTGGGGATGGAGCCCGCAACCCGGACATGTGCCCTTGACCGGGAATCGAACCCTGACCTCCTGGTTCCTAGGTCGACGCTCAACCACTGCGCCACGCCGGTTGGGCGTGAGTGGGTATTTGTCTAAAACATGGATGACACTGTCTAGCACATTGTCCGTGCTCAACTAAAGCCAACTGTTGCCGCCACGAGCAGGGCGGTGACCATGCTCTGAGTATGAAGCTTAGATGTCCAAGGAAATAGCCAACGATAAACCTGTTGGAGATCCTGAGAACTATCGTCCCATTGCTCATCCCGCCGGGGAGCAGGAGGGTCTGTGTGTGGCAGGAGGCGGTGAGAGGGGGCTGGGACGGGGCGCTGGAGACCCTTACCCGTCCTCACCCGCCACAAACCAGCCAGCCAGGCCTTCTGACCTGCCCCGCCCTGCGGCTGGCATTCTGCAATAGAGCGGGTGCTCAGCCCGCCAGGGCCAGGTCCGGACGCTCTCCTGTTGATTTCTAGAAGGAAAGAAACCCGGAGCCGAGTCCAGACTCGAAAATATAGGTCACATCTCGGTTTCTGTGGTTACCAGATCCTGTCAGCCACCAGGGACGCCCTCCCTCGGGGGCGATGCCAAGGTCCTGAGGCCTGGCCGCCTGAACTGGGGGTTCTGCATCTGCACCCCCCACCCCCCAAGCCCGCGGGCCTGCATGGGGCAGGGGGGCCCTTTGCACTTCCACTCCTCCAGGGGTGAAGGGCTCCGTGGCACCGCCGATTGGGGCTCTGAGGACCCCAGCGTCCAGGGCTGCAGGGAGCGCCCCCCCCCCTCCTGGGCTGGGGCAGTTGCCCGCCCAGAGGAGGAGGGTGGAGGCCAGCGGGCGGCCTCGGGGAGGAACAATGCGGTCGGTTGTTTTGCGGACTGTCAGCCTCGTTCCCGGATCTTCCTTTCCACGCCCCTTTGGCCTCCCCGCCACAGGCCGGGCGCGCCGAGGAAAGAGCCCCCTTATTTGGTGCTGGAGAGAAGGGGGGACGGTGAACCCACATGCCTGCGGCATTGGGTCATCCGCCCGCCCGCCCGCAGGGGTGGGCCGGCACGCGGTGCAGCGCCGGCTCCTGCCGCCAGGTGGCGGCGCTGAGCAGCCGTCTGGCGGGGAGGCCGCCCCGAGTGGTAAACAATCCCGCAGGTCTGGCACCTCCGTCTGGTCTGGGGGGCCCTCCTTTGTGTGCGCGCTGCAAGGGAGGTGGGGGCGGCCGGAGCGGGGGATGGAGGGGACGGCAGAGGAGCAGGAAAAGAAAAAGAAAAAAAAAACCACCAAAAAACCAGAGCCTTTTGAGTAAGATAGGCAAGGCTGAGGTTGGAGGGTGTGACTTGGATGCGTCCATTTCCCGGGTCCCTTTTGCGAGTGCGCAAAGCGAGGCGGACGCGTCTCACGCCCCGTTGGGATGCACAGTCTTCGAGGAACACAAGGGAGGTGCCATGTGAGGAGGGTTCCAGCTTCTTACGGGGGTTCCTTTCCTTTCCTTCCTCTCCCCCATCCCCCCTCGCCTCCCCTCCCCACCCCACGTGCCAGACCCTCAGGTGAGCTGGTGAGCTGGACGCCTGCCGCCTACCTGCCTTCTTGGGGCCTGAACAGGATGCAGAGGGAGGTCCCCACGCGCTGAGCATGCGCAGGCCGGCCTTGCTCACCCTTCTGAAGGGTCCTTCCACCAGCAGCACAGCAGCTCTCCTCTCCGCTTTATTTTTTATTTTTTAAATATTTGTATTGATTTCAGAGAGGAAGGGAGAGGGAGAGGGAGATAGAAACATCCATGATGAGAGAGGATCATGGATAGGCTGCCTCCTGCACGCCCCACACTGGGGTTGGAGCCCACAACCTGGGCATGTGGCCTCACGGGGAATCGAACCTTGACCTCTGGTTCATAGGTCGATGCTCCACCACGGAGCCAGGCCGGCCCGGCTAGATTTCCTTTTCCTGTCCCATCAGGGCAGTGGTTCTCAACCTTCCTGATGCCGCGACCCTTCGATACAGCTCCTCACGTTGTGGTGACCCCCAACCATAAAGTTATTTTCGTTGCTACTTCATAACTGTGATTTTGCTACTGTTAATGAATCGTGATGTAAATATCTGTGTTTTCCGATGGTCTTAGGCGACCCTGCTAGCGGTTCTCAACCTGTGGGTCGCGACCGTCGGAAAACACAGATGTTTACATCCCGATTCATTAACAGTAGCAAAATGACAGTTATGAAGTAGCAATGAAAATGATTTTATGGTTGGGGGTCACCACAACGTGAGGAGCTGTATCGAAGGGTCGCGGCATCAGGAAGGTTGAGAACCACTGCATCAGGGGCATGGCAGAGTCCATTTCCCTGCGTGTCCTTCGGTGCTGAGGGCCGGGTATTAGATCGGTGGGGAGCTGTGCTCTCTCAGACTCAAAACAAGGGGCCACCCTGCCCGGCTTTCTCGCTCACCCTCACATCCTCGGTGAAGTTCGTTTCCACAACCTCAGCTTCCATTTGGAACTCTGCTATTTTAAGGCAAGCATTAAAAATAATAATAAAAAAAAAATGGAATGCTGCCCCAGCCTGTTTGGCTCAGTGGATAGAGCAGCGGCCTGCGGACTGAAGGGTCCCAGGTTCGATTCCCGGTCAAGGGCACGTACCTGGGTTGCAGGTTCGATCCCCCAGCCCTGGCCGGGGCACGTGCGGGAGGCAACCCATCGATGTGTCTCTCTCACATCGATGTTTCTCTCTGTCTCTCCCTGTCCCTTCCACTCTCTCTCTAAAAATCAGTGGGAACATATCCTCCAGGGGAGGATTAACCAAAGACGGGAGGGGGAAGGAATGCTTTCCTCTAGCTCATCTTCAGAACCTTTGGGGAAGGAGTGTCCCCAGTGGACACGCTTGGTTGGGGTGCTGTTTGAAGCCACCTCGCAGAGAGCGAGAGCCCCGCCCTGCTCCCCAACTCCTGGCAGGGGGTGGCGCTGGCTTCTCCATCACCATCTTCTCCTGGCCCCGCCCACTCCAGGCATTTCTCTCTCTCTCCACCACATTTTTGCAACCCCCTCCCCAACCTTTTTTTTTTCTTTTTTTTTTTTCCATCCCTCAGTGAATAGACTGGTGGGGCTCCAGGATTCCTGAGAAAGGTGTCAGCCGCCATCTGTTCAGTCGCTTTTCAACCCAGGAACACGAGGCGTCAGCTCGACATGGGTGCGAGATGCTGGCGGGGCTCAGGCGCGGGGCGGGGTGTCCGCCGCCTTTGCAAGGGTCCGCCTTCGACAGCGGCGAAATGCGGAGCCTCCTTGCCGTGTGCCGGGGCTGCTTCGGGGGCGGGGGAGGGGGGAGTCACACCGCACAGGGATCCCCGATGATAGCAAAAACCAGGCCCGGCCGGTGTTGCTCAGTGGTTAGAGCGCCCCCCCTATGAACCAGGAGGTCAAGGGCACAGGCCCGGGTTGCTGGCTCGATCCCCGGCGGGGGGCGTGCAGGAGGCAGCCGATCCATGATTCTCTCTCATCATGGATGTGTGTATGTCTCTCTCTCCTTCTCCCTTCCTCTCTGACATCAATAAAAATATATTAAAAAAAAAAAAAGATCCCCAGCCCCAGAAAAGTCTACACCAGAACCTGCTCTACACGCCACTGGGCCATGGGATCCAAACACAGGATCATAAAACAGGCAGGCGCTGGCCTCCTGTCACGAACCCTGTTGGGCAATAGTTCCCTCTGGCCTGGGAAGGACACTCCGTATTCCTCTTCTCTCCGTGGGGAGCCAGGACCCGCGTGGGGGAGGGCGCCCACCCTGACCGTGAGCGGGCCCACCCACCGGCGGGAGGGAGATCGGTCCTTCCCTCCCGTGTTGGAGCTTCCAGAGAGACGCGTCGTTCCCCCGTGGTTGCGAGTTTCTCGTGGTTTAGGGGTGAGTCAGAGATGCCAGGAGCTGATAACGTGTGTAATGCCTCTATAAAAACCGATGGGGCAATCGCAACTTCGCACCCAAGCGTTTGTCCTCTGCTGATGAAGGAATGAAATCGCCGCCCACGGAACCCTCTCTCCTCTCTCTCTCTCTCTCTCTCTCTCTCTTCTCTCTCTCTCTCTGTCTCTCTGTCTCTCTGTCTCTCTGTCTCTCTCTCTCTCTCCTCCTGTCCCCTAATCGAAAGGCCTCTGTTTTCCCTACAGCGTCTCTGTTTTCGTTTCTTCCTTCCCGGGATCTGGGCGCGTGCGACTTTTCCTCTCCCCGCCTCACTTTCTCCGAAATGCCTGTTTGCATTAGATCAGGGGCCAAGTGCAAACAGTGTAGGTTTTGCGCGATCTCCGTGGTTAACGACTCCCCTCGGCTGAGTGTTAGCACGCAAGCCGCCACAGATGGTCCCCCCAACCAAATGCACGTCGCTGCGTTTCCAAGTAAAACTTTATTTCTTTTTTAAATATTTTTTTTTTATTGATGTCAGAGAGGAAGGGAGAGGGAGAGAGAGAGAAACATCAGTGATGAGAGAGAATCATGGATGGGCTGCCTCCTGCACGCCCCCTACTGGGGATGGAGCCCGCCACCCGGGCATGTGCCCTGATCAGGAATCGAACCGTGATCTCTTGGTTCCTAGGTTGATGCTCAACCACTGAGCCACGCTGGCGGGGCCACCATTCTGACTGCAGGAGGCAGTCAATCAATGATTCTCTCTCATCATTGATGTTTCTATCTCTCTCCCTTCCGCTCTGAAATCAATCTATCTACACACACACACACACACACACACACACACACACTGAGTGGCCAGATTATTATGTGTTCAGAGATCGTAATAATCTGGCCTCTCGGTGTATATTTTAAAAGAAGGAGCTGGGAGGCCGCCGTGACAGATCCTGCACGGCAGGCCTCGCCCGCACGCTAATCGAGCCGCGCCCATCGGGTTGCTGTGGGCTTTTGCGTGCCCAGGTGCCCAGCCCTGCGAGGCAGAAGGGCTGGTTCCCCGAGGTCACCTGCGCTGCAGGCGCCACCGGGCGCCCGTGGAGGCAGTGGCAGGTCGGAGGCGCCCAGGGTCAGAGCTGGCGAAACCGCAATTGCTGGAAAGCCTCGGAGATCCAAGCCAGACAGACTCGGGAACCAAAGAAGGGCGGAGAGCGGGGGCGGGGAGGCACCTGCAGGGACCCAGGGCGCGTCACCTCGCTCTCCTGTGTTGGGCAGAGCATGCATTCCCGTGAACGAAGGAGAATCACAGGCGTGGCAGAAACCACTGCACGTGCTCGGGGCGGTCGGTTTCTTCTGTAAAAGTGTCAGGGCGGCCAGCCAGCGCTGACCAGGGTGCCCCACGGGGACCTGTTCTTAAAAAAATATATACTATTGATTTTTATACAGAGAGGAAGGGAGAGGGAGAGAGAGCTAGAAACATCGATGAGAGAGAAACATCGATCAGCTGCCTCCTGCATGCCTCCTACTGGGGATGTGCCCGCAACCAAGGTACATGCCCTTGACCGGAATCGAACCTGGGACCCTTCAGTCTGTAGGCCGACGCTCTATCCACTGAGCCACACCGGTTAGGGCTCCACGGGGATCTTTTTAGAATGATTTTTTTTAGCCCTGGCCGGTGTAGATCGAGCACCAGCCTGCAGACTGAAAGGTCCCGAGTTCCATTCCCGGTCAAGGGCACAGGCCCGGGTTGCAGGCTTGATCCCCAGTAGGGGGCGTGTGGGAGGCAGCCGATCTCTCTCATCATTGATGTTTCTTATCTCTCTCTCTCCCTCTCCCTTTCTCTCTGAAATCAATAAAAAAAAATTTTTTTTTTAATAAATAAAAACAAAACGATGTTTATTTATTAAATGGATTCGGGTGACATTGGCCAACATGAAGGTATATTTAAAAAAAACAACACACAACAGAAAACATTTTAATTGATTTTTTTCTTTGTTAGAGAGGAAGGGAGAGAGAGAGGAAGACAGAGAAACTCCCATGAGAGAGGACTTTGGTCGGCTGGCTCCTGCACGCCCCTTTCCCGGGGGTGGAGCCCACACCCTGGGTATGTGTCCTGACCGGGTACGGAACCAGCGACCTCTTGGTGCCTGGATCGACGCTCAACCACTGAGCCACATAAGCTGGCTCCTCAGGAGTCTTGAGGTCCACTGTGGTTAACGTCTCTGCTCGCCCCCATATGTTAATGTCTTAGCACAATAAAGCGCTCCTCTGGCTATTCAGCCGCCCAATGTCAGAGTTCCTGCTCGGCAGGCATCTTCCCATGCAGCTCCAGCCTCCTGTAGACTCTACTGTTCGTTAAATAAACCTATTGAAGAAATGTGCTCAGGAACCGGCCGTGGTGGCTCCGGGCTTGAGCGTGGACCTATGAACCAGGCGGTCACGGTTCCATTCCCGGTCAGGGCACAGGCCCCGGTTGCTGGCTCCATCCCCAGTAGGGGGCGTGCAGGAGGCAGCCGATCCATGATTCTCTCTCATCATGGATGTTTCTCTCTCTCTCTCCCTCTCCCTTCCTCTCTGAAATCCATAAAAATATATATTTGTTAAAAAGGGAGCGACCTCCCTCTGCCCCCGGAGTCCCACAGATCCTAGTCTGGGACCGCCCCCTCCGCCCCCCGGCGGTCCCCAGGTGCCTGAGAGCCGTGCTTGCTGTCCAGGCATCGCTCCCACGAGGGGACGAGAGGGAGCAGGCTTCCCCGGATCCTGGCCACAGTCGGGAAGGGGGACCCCGGCCTCATGCAAGAGGAACGGCAAGGAAGGAGCAAAGGGCAGGGGGATTCGGGCTGTGCCGTACCCCGTTTTATTTTCCTATTTTATTTTGTTTTTGTTTTTTTTAATTTTCCGATGAATAATTCAGTGGCTGCGCCAAGGTTGAAATATTGCTCTGTTTTCAGCGAGACGTGAGAGGAGAAACGAATCTCAATGAAATGTTTTGGTTTACTCTATGCGGTGGGATTCCCACGCCCCAAACAGACGTTGGCTGCTTCATCCTCCTGCCTGGGAAAGGCGAGAGGCAGTCCCCTCCCACCCCCCCACTTCCCCGATCGATCGGAAGAGCTGCCGGTGAGCACCCAGCTGGTAGGAACTGGAATCCAGGAGAATTTCAGAGAACGAAAATGACGAGAGTGAGCCCGGCCGGTGTGGCTCAGTGGTTGAGCGTCCACCTAGGAACCAGGAGGTCACGGTTCGATTCCCGGTCAGGGCACAGGCCCGGGTTGCGGGCTAGATCCCCAGTAGGGGGCGTGCAGGAGGCAGCCGGTCCGTGATGCTCTCTCATCATGGATGTTTCTCTCTCTCTCTCTCCCTCTCCCTCTCTGAAATCAACACAAATATATTTTTTAAAAAGCAGTCCCAGCCCTCCGGGTTACCCCCCTTGCCCTCCCCAGTCATTAAGAGAGGCGGACACCTTGGCCTTTATCAAGAAATCGCGTTCCCTAAGTGGTGATGCGGAGTCATTAGCTCAGCGTGCAATCAACGCCACGATCTTCTTCAAAGCAATTTGCACGGAAGATACGCATTTTTAAAGGTAGATGACACGTTCAAGAGGAGCCTCTTAAACCCGGCCAGAATGCATTTACAGCTCACCTGGGGCGAGGACGCCTGCCTGGGGCCTGGGGTTCTCTCTCCTCAGGCCTCACTTCTTTGAGTCAAGCCTACATGGTCGTTTTGGGGTCGTCCCCAAACGAACCCCTCTTCTCTCAAGGCAGGTGTGCCCTGACCCAGCGCTACAGGTAAATAAAGCCACTCCCCCAGAACTCGGGCTCTCCTTTCAAAAGCTGCCACCCAACTTCATTTGTTTTAGTTGTTTTTTGTTTTTTAATGTGTTTATGGATTTTAAAAAATATGTATTGCCTCCTACTGTCATTTTAGTTTAGTTTTGAGGAAAGAAGTTCAACATGTACAATGTGTCATTTCAATGGCAACTTCTCTTTTTAAAAAATATATTTTTATTTGATTTCAGAGAGAAAGAGAGAGAGAGAAACATCTGTGATGAGAGAGAATCATGGATCGGCTGCCTCCTGCACGCCCCCTGCTGGGGATTGAGCTTGCAACCCGGGCATGTGCCCTGACCAGGAATTGAACTGTGACCTCCTGGTTCATGGGGTCGAGGCTCAACCACTGAGCCACGCCGGCCATGCTCTCCTGCTTTTTAAAACGGACGTTTCTAATTGTTGGGGGCCAGGGGAACGTGTTAGGTATATCACTCCCAGTGCTGACCCTGAAGCCCCCTACTGCCGGGAACCAATTCATGATTACAAGAGTTTCATCAAAAGGTTGATGGGACTTGGGCTCAACAAGGGCTGAGTCGCATGTAATTATCTGTTGGAAAAAGGCATTTCCCCCAAACCTGAATAGGATTGTTTACTGCCAGACAGCTCGAGAGCATCTTAAATCTGCATGTTAGTGCCTCCTGTTGGCCAAACACCTGAACAGCTGTAGGCTGTCCCCCAAACGGACAATGATTCTGTAAACCTTACCCTTTGACGTGTATGTCTCCACCTTTGCCTTAGGACAAATTGTGTTAATAAATAGCACGGGGTCCTTAGACAAGGGGTAGTCTGCAGTTCCTTTCTCCAGATTGCTGAACCCTTTGTAAGGCTGGGGGGCAAGAACCCCGGCAACCCACCTTGGCTGCCCCAGGGCAAATTCCCTCGGGACGAATGAATCTTTGAAACTTAAGTCCGGAGCTTAATATCGGCCCCCAGACGGGAGATATTGGCCCCTAAACGGATTCCCCTGTATTTTTCTGCAAACAGGGCTGCTAGTCGCACCCTTGCGCCTGCCCCACCAAACCTTCCCAGAGACCCCCGGCTGCTTGGAGAGTCACAGATGGGAAAGGGATTTGGGGGGGGGGGGGGGCGGGGAGAGAAGGAGGAAAAGCAGTTAGTCAGTAATCAGGGTGGGTAAGCTGGGGACACAGAGCCCAGCGTGGCACAGAGCGCCCCCGTGGGGACCCGGGGACGTGGCATTTGCTTTCCCACTGGACACGAGATGCTGGATTGCTCCTGGCCTCCCCGGGGCTCCGTTCCCCCGCGGTGGACGCCTCGCACCTCGCTCCATCCCATCCCATCGCATCGAAGCTTCAGTGAGAAATCACAGCCCGTGCTCACGCATGAGGCAGCCACTCACCCATTGCTCTTGGCGTTGGCGCCGAAGTTCTGTGAGGGGGAAAATCTTCTTTCCCACGCAACCCCGCTGCAAGTCAGTGTCAACAGGCACTTCCAAAGGAGACCCCTGTTACTGTAACCGCCATTGCGACCCCTGAGGCTTTTACATTGTCGCTACAGCCCTGCCCGCGTGGCTCAGTGGTTGAGCGTTGACCTATGAACCAGGAGGTCATGGGTTCGGTTCCCAGTCAGGGCACATGCCCGGGTTGCAGGCTCGATCCCCAGTAGGGGGCGTGCAAGAGGCAGCCGATCCATGATTCTCTCTCATCCCTGATGCTTCTCTCTCTCCTTCTACCTTCCTCTCTGAAATCAATCAAAATGATTTTAAAAAAGTAAATTGTATGCCGAAACTGGTTTGGCTCAGTGGATAGAGCGTCGGCCTGCGGACTGAAGGGTCCCAGGTTCGATTCCGGTCAAGGGCATGTACCTTGGTTGCGGGCACATCCCCAATAGGAGGTGTGCAGGAGGCAGCTAATCGATGTTTCTCTCTCATCGATGTTTCTAACTCTCTATCCCCCTCTCTCCTCTCTGTAAAAAATCAATAAAATATATTTTTTAAAAAAAAGTAAATTGTAGCAATGCACAGAACAAGTTTGGAGCTGGTGATTTTAATCCTGAGAATTTGTGTCTTTTCCATATTGTTTTTCCCCTCCCCCACCTTCCCCCCCTCATCTCCAACCCAGCTTGGATTCAGCCTTCAGCTTTATTTCATCATTGCTCTGCTTTTTTAATCCCTCTCCCTATCTGAGACACACTTGGCCTTGAATTTCCACTCTGCTTCCCCTAGTTGGTTGGGTTACGAAACCACAACAACCTAGTTTTAAAATCCAACCAGGCGCACTGAGATTTGTGTGCCTAACGTGTCCGCAGGTAGGTGGCATCTGTAACTAGATAGGAATCTATTCTAATCGGCGTGCGAGTCTGAATATTTTATTCGGGGTTTTCTCAAGTTATGGCCACAGCAGTCACTCCTTTCATCTTGATATTTTCCTCTCGAGTCAGTAACTCTTTTTAAAAATATATATATTTTATTGATTTTTTTACTGAAATGAAGGGAGAGGGATAGAGAGCTAGAAATATCGATGAGAGAAACATCGATCAGCTGCCTCCTGCACACCCCCCGACTGGGGATGTGCCCGCAACCAAGGTACATGCCCTTGACCGGAATCGAACCTGGGACCCTTCAGTCCGCAGGCTGATGCTCTGTCCACTGAGCCAAACTGGTCAGGGCTCTTTCTTTTTTTTAAATTTATTTTTATTGATTTCAGAGAGAGAAAACGGGGCAGGTGGGGGAGGGGGAGAGAAACATCAGTGAGGAGAGAGAATCATGGATCGGCTGCCTCCTGCACGCCCCCTACTGGGGATGGAGCCCACAACCCGGGCATCTGCCCTGATGGGGGAATTGAACCGTGACCTCCGTGACCTCCTGGTTCATAGGTCAATGCTCAACCACTGAGCCACACCTGCCGGGCATTCGGTCAGTAACTCTTGTAACGTGTCCTTGGGTACTTTGATAGAAAGATTTTTTAAAAAAATATATTTTTATTGACTTCAGAGAGGTAAGGAGAGGTAGAGAGAGAAACATCCATGATGAGAGAGAATCACGGATCGGCTGCCTTCTGCACGCCCCTCACACTGGGGATGGAGCCCACAACCTGGATATGTGTCCTGACCAGGGAATCGAACCTTGACCTCCTGGTTCATGGGTCGATGCTCAACCCCTGAGCCACGCCGGCCAGGCCTGGCGGGGTTGACCTAACACTAAAACAATTGCTCTCTTGGCTCCCTTTCCCGGTTACGGCACGATCGTCTCTCTTGGGTTCATCACTTGGGCGTTAAACGCATTTTCTTATCCAGCAAACGTAACGGAGACCCTCGAGTGCCAGGCCTCATGCTCCTTTGGGGAATGTTGTGGTGGTGGCAACATGTGGACAGATCTGGTCTGTCACCGCGCCAGGAGGGGAAGCAGTGCCAAGGGCTAGGGAGGCCAGAGAAGGGGCCTCTGATCTGCCTGTGGGAATCCAGGAGGGCTTTCCAGGGGAGGTGGCCACTCAGGGCAGCCCGTTCCCACAGAGCCTGAAAGCACTCTCGATATCCATTAGCATCTTGTCTGTCTGCAAACAGCAGAGATGCACCATGCGTGGCTGGCACCGGGAGAGGTTGGTTTCTCGCTCGCCTATCCCGAGCCCAGCGGTGATACGGAAGCTCTGTAGGCGGCGGCAGCCTGCGGCGCTTCCGTCCTGCGGCACTGCCAGGCTCGACCTCCGTACCTGGATTGCAGGTTCAATCCCACCCTCCCCTGGCCCCCATGGTCTGAGTGTGTGCAGGAAGCAACCAATCTATGTGTCTCTCCCACATCGATGTTTCTCTCTCTCTTCCCCCCTCCCTTCCACTCTTTCTAAAAAAAAAAAAAAAATCAATGGGGCCCTAGCTGGTTTGGCTCTGTGGATAGAGCGTCGGCCTGCGGACTGAAGGGTCCTGGGTTCGAATCCAATCAAGGGCACGTGCGTTGGTTGCAGGCTCGATACCCGGCCCTGGTCAGGGTGTGCGGAGGGAAACCAATTAATGTGTCTCTCTCTCACATCGATGTTTCTCTCTCTGTCTCTTCCCCCTCTCTTCCACTCCCTCCAAAAACCAATGGGAAACATATCCTCGGGTGAGGATTAGCAAATAAATAAAATAAAAATAAATGAATAAAATAAATCAATAAAAATCTATTACCTTGGCCTGGCTACAGTTGGCTCAGTGGTTGAGCATCGACCTAGGAACCAGGAGGTCACGGTTCTATTGCCAGTCATGGTACATGTCCAGGTGGCAGGCTCCATCCCCAGTAGGGGGGCGTGCAGGAGGCAGCCGATCCATGATTCTCTCTCATCATTGATGTCTCTATCTTTCTCCCCCTCTCCCTTCCTCTCTGAAATCAATAAAAAGATATATTTTTTAAAATCGATCACTTGGTTCCACATAGCTGCAAGGGAACCGAGGGAATGAGGGCCTTAACTCCACGGCAACATGCCTCGGTAGAGTTGGTTGGGGTTGTTACTAAGGAAGAAGGGGAAGATTGGGAGGCAACCCGCTGTCTAGGTCAGAGTGGTGATGGTGGTTGGAGTGGCAGCTCTGTGAGCAAAGGAGGGGAAGGGAAGCTTATCTCGTTTCAAGGAATAGATAACGATAAGTAGGTCAATTTGCCCTAGAGTTTGGTTTGCCAGGAGATAAGGCTGGAGAAACACGCAGATGCTGGGTTATGGGAGGTCTTGAACGCCGTGCCCTGTGGAGGAGCTGGATTTTAGCCTGAGGACCACGGGGAGCGATGGAAGGCGTTTCATCCTCGACGTAGAGGAGAGGTGAGGGCAGGGACATCCTTCGGAGGTGATCATAGCCTTTCAGGAAAAACGAGGACAGCCAGTGACTTCAGGGACGTGGAGACGTGAACAGATGGAAGAGATCCTGGAGAGGCAGAACTGGTCGGATGTAGGTGGGGAGAGAGACGTGGCCACAGGTGGCTGACAGCCTGGCCTGTGGCGGGTCTGACCCCACTGGCAGAGACCACAGGGAAGGCTGGAGGAGGCAGGGGGAGAAGGTGAGCTTGGTGTGGATATTTGTCCCGGACGTTCTATCCACACACACCGTTTGGGTTGATGCATTTTTGAAAATACATCTTTATTGATTTCAGAGAGGAAGGGAGAGAGAGAGAGAGAGAGATCAATGATGAGAGAGAATCATGGATCGGCTGCCTCCTGCACAGCCCCCTACTGGGGATCGAGACCACAACTGGGCATGTGCCCTGACCGGGAATCAAACCTGGTTCATAGGTCAACGCTAACCACTGAGCCACGCCGGCTTGGTGATCTCTCTTTGTTTTTTAGGGCGCAGGGTCGCCCTCCTCTGCCTGTACCCCTGGGTCCGGTGCCTCCACCTCACACATGGACTCAGGTTGTTTTCTGGGGGGCCCTCCCTGGACTCCGTGAAAATTACGTTACCTCCTACCTCTGACGTGCTGAATACCAATGTGCATTATTAACCGGTACACCCACTGCGCATATAATCATTAACCAGTACACCAACTGTGCATATAACTATTAACCAGTACACCAGCTGTGCATATAACTATTTTTTTAAATATATTTTATTGACTTTTTACAGAGAGGAAGAGAGGGATAGAGAGTCAGAAACATCGATGAGAGAGAAACATCGATCAGCTGCCTCCTGCACACCTCCTACTGGGGATGTGCCCGCAACCAAGGTACATGCCCTTGACCGGGATCGAACCTGGGACCCTTGAGTCCGAAGGCCGACGCTCTATCCACTGAGCCAAACCGGTTTCGGCTGTGCATGTAACTATTAACCAGTACACCAGCTGTGCATTATTAACTGGTACACCAAATCCGCATTAAAAACCGGCACATCAAATCCGCATTATTAAATGGTAAGCCAACTCCGCATTTTTAAACGGTACCCCAAATCCGCATTACTAAACGGTATATCAGATCCGAATTAAAAACCGGTACCCCTAATGTGCATTGGCTGAAAGGCTCCGGGGAGACCGGGGCTCAGCGGTTAGGCCGAAGGCTTCCTGTTAGTGGCGATGAGCCTTATTGAACCCGCGCGAGGACACCTGGGTGCGGAGTCCCCGGTTTTATTCCTCGGAAGACGGTTCAATCCGGAACCCCTTTTCTCAGTCCTCGGCGTGAGGCTCCGTAGAGATTCCGGAAGTCTCTCAGACTCCACTTCAGTCAGATCTACCTTGAGGGACGTCAGGATTTCTTAATTAGTCGCTAACGCCATTCACGCTCCGAAGCCTAAGAGATGAGAATCTCGGGGGCCACTTTCTCCTCTGCCCCCCTAACTGTCTCAGAGCAGACAGGATTCCAAGGGGCTTTAGGCTGAGGTGTGGCTCTAACCCATCTCCACCCCTCAAAGGGGGCTTCTCTGTGGTTTTAACCTCCCTGATCTTCCTGTCACTTCCAAAGACAGGAAAAGAGATGGGAGTCACACAAGCTTGAACAACCATTGGACCAGCCTGCCCGGCGTGGCTCCGTGGTCGAGCGTCCACCTAGGAACCAGGAGCTCACGGTTCGATTCCCGGTCAGGGCCCATGCCCAGGGTTGTGGGCTCTATCCCCAGTAGGGGGCGTGCAGGAGGCGGCCGATCGATGAGTCACTCTCATCATGGATGTTTCTCTCTCCCTTTCCCATCCTCTCTGAGATCAATTAAACAACAACAACAACATTGTATCACATATTCTGATTCAGCTTTCTGCCCGTTGCAGCTCGTGGAAATCCCTGCACACTCTCTCGAGGTGGGGGGGGAGGGACAGAGAGGGGTTACCACCTGTTCCTTCACCCTCTCCCCCAAATATTCCTTGAGAATCTACTGTGTGCCAGGCTCTGGGCTGGCCACAGGGAACCCAGCAGTGCCAAGATGAGAAAGGTCGGTCCGGCCAGCATTGCTCAGGGGTTGAGCGTCCACCTAGGAACCAGGAGGTCACGGTTTCGATTCCCGGTCAGGGCACAGGCCCGAGTTGTGGGCTCCATCCCCAGTAGTGGGGCGTGCAGGAGGCAGCCGATCCATGATGCTCTCTCATCATGGATGTTTCTATCTCTCTGTCCCTCTCCCTTCCTCTCTGAAAAAATAAATAAAGGACAGGGAAGATGACTGCATCCTGGGGCTGGCATGCTGGCGGGGCAGGACACAGAATTTCGGGGGGGGGGTGAGGGAAGGCAGTAACGCAGGCGGGTGAGCTGACGAGTGCCTGGGGTCGGGGGACATCTGCTCAGAGGGGTCATCACAGAGGCCTTTCAGAGGGGGAGGTGGAATTGACTGGGAGCCTCGAAGGGAGAGGAGGGGGCAGCTGAGGTCAGGAGGGGGACCCTGCCAGAGACAGGACCCAAGAGAGGACACAGCTTGGCACGCTCCAGCCCCTGGACGGGGGCCCGCTTGGGCGGCCGCGCGGTCTGGGGAGAGAGCGGTGTTGTGCAACGGGGCGACGGGCAGGCGGCATCCTGCGGCCCGCTCACCTGTAGCCCCGGGTCAGACTTTGGGACTCTATCCTCGGAGCCACGAAGGGTCAGGGTCGCTGGAGGGCTCGAAGCAGGTGACAGACAGCACGTGTGATGCCCTTTGGGGTCCCTCAGGCTGCTGCGTGGAGGCCGGAGAGGGGTCGGGGCGGGAGAGGCCACAGGGAGCCAGGCCAGGAGGGAAATGGGGAAAACAGGCCAGGCATGTCCGTGGCTCTGGTGTGGACGGAGTTGAGGGGACATCTCCCCCAACTCGGAATCGGAGCTCCCCCCTGAGGTCTCACAGCGACCAGAGAGGCCCTCAGGGTCCCAGGAGGCGTGGTGAGCGGGCCAGTTTACTTCCGTCCATCACAGTGGCATCATGGTGGCCCCGTCATGAGCGCTGTGAGATCCCTGCAAGGTGCCTGTCAGTTTCAGTAGAATTGTTTGCTCTGGGAGCGTCAGCAGAGGCGGTCCAGCTTCCCCAAGACCCCCAAGAACCTATCCTTCCCTTTATTTTTTTATTTTTAATATATTTTTTATTGATTTCAAGAGAGAAAGGGAGGGGGAGAGGAGAGAGAGAGAGAGAAACATAGATGATGAGAGAGAATCATGGATCGGCTGCCTCCTGCACGCCCCCTACTGGGGATGGAGCCCGCAACCCGGGCATGTGCCCTGACCTGGGAATCGAACCGTGACCTCCTGGTTCCTAGGTCGACGCTCAACTACTTGAGGCACGTCGGCCGGGCCCAAATGTATTATTATTTCTACTAGAGGCCCGGTGCACAAAATTTGTGCACTTGGGTGGGTGGGGTCCCTCAGCCTGGCCTGCGCCCTCTCGCAGTCGGGGAGCCCGGAGGGGATGTCCGACGGACGGCTTAGGCCCACTAAGTGCCACACAGGTGGGAGAGGCTCCCACCACCGCCCCTGTGCTCGCCAGCCATGAGCCCGGCTTCTGGCTGAGCAGCGCTCCCCCTGTGGGAGCGCACGGACCCCCACCGGGCAGCTCCTGCGTTGAGTGTCTGCCCCCTGGTGGTCAGTGTGCATCATAGTGATGGGTGGTTCCACCATCTGGTCATTTGCATATTAGCCTTTTATGATATAGGATTATTTTTCTACAAGACTGGCAGGCTGGGGAGAACAGGAGAAGGGAGAGGGAAAAGGGAAGCGGGCTAAGAGCCAGGCAGGACTGAGGACCATTTTGGCACGGTTAGGGTTGGGTAACACCCCCCACGCGCCCCCCCCATCCACCTGCAAACAGCCCAGATCAGCTCTCAGGGCAGGGCAGCCCATAAGCCCGCACGAAGCACACACAGCTCTCTCCGCCTGAAAAGGGACAAAATAAGTCGATTCCGGTGCACACAAGGCTTTCTGAGCTTCGAGTCCGGGTGGATGGGGACCCACCGTGGCAAGGTGGGGCCCACAGGGAAGGCGTCAGAGGAGCCCCCCTCCCATGTCGGGGTGCTCGCTGCAGCCGGAAGGCCGGGCAGGGCTGCTGCTGCTGAGTGAGGGCGTGGGTGTCACCCAGGGGTCCTAGGAAGCGGGCGGCTCTGGGCCCTGCCCCTGGAGCGGAATGGTATCCGCTCGGTCCCGCTCTCGGCGACGTGACGTGGTGGCATCCCTCCCCGGCACCACCGACAACACTAATAAAAATAGACGACGTATTTTTAAAAAGCCGACAGCAGATTGTCATGGCGATAAATAATTGTATCGCGGTGCTGTCATGGCAACCAAGTCTGTGTCACCGAGACCAATCAAGTCGATGTAAACTTCGTCTAAATTTAGGTGTTTGAAAAGAGTTAAAATAGCCGATAGGCACGGAGAGGTACGTGGAACGTGTTTGGAAGATCTTGGTTGGAGGAAATATTTTTAGTCGTTGGGAAAAAAAAATCTGAATTGCTTATTGTTGTGGTTCTCCATGCTCTTCAAATTATAAGTCTCAACTTCCTTTTTTTTGTCAAAGATATTAATATTAAGTGTTACATATATTCTTAAAGGCTTTAATGAGCAGCACAAGACTAGAGAGTCTCTCTCTCTCTCTCTCTCTCTCTCTCTCTCTCTCTCTCTCTGTGTCTCATTCTTTCACTCTCTCTTCTTCCAAAGTAATGTAGTCCTAGCCGGTTTGGCTCAGTGGGTAGAGCATCAGCCCGTGGACTGAAGGGTCCCGGGTTCGATTCCAGTGGGGGCGGGCGGGGGGTGGGGGGGGGGGCGCATGCAGGAGGCAACCCATCGAGGTGTGTCTCTCACATCCATCTTTCTCGCCGTGTGTCTTTCCCTCTCTCTTGCACTCTCTCTAAAAATCAATGGGAAAATATCCTCGGGTGAGGATTTAAAAAAAAAGAAAAATGAAAGGAAGTAATTTACAAGGCGGAACACCATCATTCTTGTACCTTTCCCCACTTGCCGCTAACGACACAGTACTAATGGGATAACAAGTCACATTAGCGAAACCGCGCCACGCCGGATGAATCGCTCCTTTCCATACTCCTGGCATCGTTCCCCCCCCCGCCCCCCCCCCCGAGCGTTTGTGACTGCATCTCGGCGAGTGTGTGACCAGGAACCCCAGACTCCCACACCTCCCTGGGGTTCCCTCCTGACTTCAGCTCCGTTCTACCGAAATGTCAAAGACGTGGCCTCGCCCCCAGCGGGGGACAAAGCTGTTTTTTTTCACAGATGGGTAAGTCTTGGGCCATGGAAGAGACACCTCCAAGTCCAAGGTAATGACATGGAAACATGCTGCCGGTGACAAAACAAGACCTCTGTCCCCTCCCCCCTCCCTCTTTCCTTTGGTTTTGTTGAAATAAAAATGTCTTTAAAAAATTTTTTTTTTAGCCCTGACCGGTTTGGCTCAGTGAATAGAGCGTCGGCCTGCGGACTCAAGGGTCCCGGGTTCGATTCCGGTCAAGGGCACGTACCTTGGTTGCGGGCACATCCCCAGTAGGGGGTGTGCAGGAGGCAGCTGATCGATGTTTCTCTCTCATCGATGTTTCTAACTCTCTCTCCCTCTCCCTTCCTCTCTGTAAAAATATCAATAAAATATATTTTTTAAAAATTGGGAAAAGAACATGCCGAAGTCATGGGCCAGCAGCTGTATCCTTAGTAACAATCACTAAAATATATTTAAAAAAAATTTTTTTTAATTGATTTCAGAGAGGAAGGGAGGTGGGAGAGAGAGAGAGAGAATCATCCATGACGAGAGAGAATCATGGATCTGCTGCCTCCTGCACGCCCCCTACTGGGGATCAAGCCCACAACCCGGGCGTGTGCCCTGACCGGGAATCGAACTGTGACCTCCAGGTTCAGAGGTTGATGCTCAACCACCGAGCCACGCCTGCCGGGCAAGAGTTAATACCTTTATTCTATAAGGAGCTCAGGCACATTGCTAATAGCAACGTGACACCCCAGCAGATAAAAGGAGCAACACCTTCTCCTTGTATATGTTCAATGGCTGAGAAAAGAAATATTTCCAGCAGGAAATATAGAAATGGCTGCTCAAACGTTGCATTTTTTGCTCGGCCTCCCGATAGCCAAAGCAATTCAGTTTCGGCCAGATTGGGGCAAGACACTTACCAAAACAAGCATTTAAAAAAAATACAAACTCAGCGTCTTCGATGGTGACAGCTATTTATTTTGAGAGTCAATATCCATCAATATCTATTTTTTATAAAATGCATTAGAAGCCATCCAAAGGTCCTGTCATGCTTCGGTGTTCAGGCAATGATTACATATTTGGAAAACACACGAGGACATTTGTCATGTGTAAAGGGACTCTGTAGTAGTGTGGGGAAATGCTCCCCATGAAATGCATACCGGGGGGAAAAAATTGCTTGTACTCTCTGAGTAGAATGACTTCAAAATAAATGTGGGAAAATGATGGACAGAGACATCTGGATAGCAGTGATTGCGGGCTTTTTATTTATTTATCTTTATTATTTCTATATCTGTATATCTATATTATATCTATCTCTATCTATATATTATATCTATATCTCTATCTATATTATATCTATATTTATATCTATATCTATATCTATATCTATATCTATATTATATCTATATATCTATATCTATATATCTGTATCTATCTATAGTGTATCTATATCTATATATCTATATCTATATTTATCTATATCTCTATAGCTATAGCTATAGCTATATTTATCTATATCTACTTATTTATTTTTTAACATTCTTTCTTTTCCCCAAATAGTAATTGTGGGAATTTTTCTCTTTTCATTTTTATTTAATTCTTAAAATTAAATAACAATTATTTATTTAATAATTAGTACTATTCTTTAGAAAAAAAAATAAAAATTAGATCACAGTAGGGGGTTTGCAGGAGGCGGCCGATCGGGGATTCTCTCTCATCGTTGATTTTTCTCTTCTAATTTTCATGCATCATTTAATTGTTACCCTTTCTCCTTTTTCCTCTCCGTGTTTTAATGCAAACACGTAGCCACGGGCCGTCCTCACCTGCAGCCCGGGGTGTGGGTCTGGCGCACGACAGATGTGATGGCACGCAAACCAGAATCTCCCTCTAGGTTTAAAGATGTTTAAGCGCCGCCGAATCGAGCACTAGAGACCCGCCGTGGTTTTCTATGGGGCATCGCCGTCTGACTGTGTCCCCGCCGTCTGGACAGCAGAGTCCCGGAAATGCTTTTACTCCTTCACCATTTAAAGATTTCTGTAGAGGGTGATTCCGAGAATTAGCTATTTGAACAGAAGTCACCTTTTACACAGACCCGGGTGATCAAGTCCTGCTTGAGTTTAGTTCTCGAGAAAGTTTTTACAGGAGTAGTTTCATTTGTAAGCTCTCTTTTATTTTTATTTAGTTTTTTTTTTAAAGATTTTTTAATTAAATGGGGGGAGGGTCAGATGGAGGGAGGGAAGGAGGGAGGGAGAGAGAAACATCCATGTGAGATTGAAATATAAATTGGCCCGGCCGGCGTGGCTCAGTGGTTGAGCGTCAACCTATGAACCAGGAGGTCACGGTTCAATTCCTGGTCAGGGCACATGCCCGGGTTGTGGGCTCCATTCCCAGTGGCGGGGGGCAGGGGGCGGGGGGGGGCCATGCAGGAGGCAGCTGATCCATGATTCTCTCTCATCATTGATGTTCTCTCTCTCTCTCTCTCTCTTCCTTTCTGAAATCATATATATATATATATATATATATATATATATATATATATATATATATATATATACTAGAGGCCCGGTGCACGAAATTCGTGCACGGAGGGGGGTTGTCCCTCAGCCCAGCCTGTACCCTCTCCAATATGGGACCCCTCGAGGGATGTCCGACTGCCCGTTTAGGCCCGATCCCAGGGATCGGGCCTAAACGGGCAGTCGGACATCCCTCTCACAATCCAGGACTGCTGGCTCCCAACTGCTTGCCTGCCTGCCTTCCTGATTGCCCCTAACCGATTCTACCTGCCAGCCTGATCACCCCCTAACCACTCTGCTGCCAGCCTGTTTGCCCCCAACTTTCCTCCTCTGCCGGCCTGGTCACCCCTAACTGCCCTATCCTGCAGGGTTGATCACCTCCAACTGCCCTCCCTTGCAGGCCTGGTCCTTCTCAACTGCCCTCCCTTGCAGGCCGGGTGCCTCCCAACTGCCCTCTCCTGCTGGCCATCTTGTGGTGGCCATCTTGTGTCCACATGGGGGCAGGATCTTTGACCACATGGGGGCAGCTATATTGTGTGTTGCAGTGATGATCAATCTGCATAGTACTCTTTTATTAGATAGGATTTTTTTTTTTAAGAAACATAAATCGACTGCCTCCTGCACCGCCCCTCCCCCCACTCACCAGGGATGGAGCTGACAACCCAGGTATGTGCCCTGACCAGGTATCGAACCGGCAACCTTTCGGTGCATGGGACGATGCTCAACCAGCTGAGCTACACCGGCCAGGGCTGTAAACTCTCTTCTTTAAAAAAAAAAAAAAAAAAAAAAGAGCCCTAACCGGTGTGGCTCAGTGGATAGAGCGTCGGCCTTCGGACTGAAAGGTCCCAGATTCCGGTCAAGGGCATGTACCTTGGTTGCGGGCACATCCCCAGTAGGAGGTGTGCAGGAGGCAGCTGATGGATGTTTCTCTCTCATCGATGTTTCTAACTCTCTATCCCTCTCCCTTCTTCTCTGTAAAAAAATCAATAAAATATATTAAAAAAAAAAAAAAGCAACAAAACCACCCCCCTCCCTCCAAAAATCAAACAAAAAAAACAATAACTCCGTAACTCCGTGTCCTGGACCAGAACTTTTTCTTCTTTTTCTTTTTTATCTGTTACCCCCGAGTTGCCCGGGAGCTGCGGGCCAAGGCATTGCCTATCTGGCTGTCATCAGCCCCGAACATCTCCGCCTTCTGTTTCCTCCAGGTTATCTGTGTCCTGTGGTTTCGCCGCTTTGATGTTTTCGTCTTGAAGTTTCCTCAGAAGTCGTTAGGTACAGGAATGGAAAATAAACGCACAAAGAAAAGGGTTTTGTGATCGAAACAGAACAGACTCATTGTGTGTGTGTGTGTGTGTGATTTTTTTTTTTATAAAGATGCAAATCTTTATAAAGTCTTCCCCAGGGGCAACTCAGATAGAGTATATGTTTTTATATCTATGAACAGACAAGCTCGCCCCGCCCCCTTCTAAATAATGAATGACACTGAAACTTTGTTTATAACACCGAGTTTAAAGTACGATTGGAATTTAAAAATATATATTTTCAGTTTATTTAAAACACACACACACACACACACACACAACAAAAAAACAGAGGGTGAGGACCTAGCCGGTATGGCTCAGTGGATAGAGCGTCAGCCTGAGGACTGAAGAGTCCCGGGGTCACTCTTGGTCAAGGGCATGTATTTCGGTTGTAGGTTCAATCCCCGGCCCTGGTTGGGACACCTGTGGGAAGCAACCAATCGATGTGTCTCTCTCACATCAATGTTCTCTCTCTCTCTCTCTCTCTTGCTCTCTCTCTCTCTCCCTTCCTCCTTCTCTCCCTCCCTTCTACGTAGGATATCATTGCTCACAGTTCCAAGCAGCTGGGGTACAAATAGTTTAGATGTGTTTTACAGAAAAGGAATTACGTGCTGTGTGGCAGACGAACTGATGTTTTACATAGAGATTAAGAAATGACCGATAAAAAAAAAAAGAAAGAAAAGAAATGACTCATATCCAAATATTGAATCGAGCGCATTTCGGAAGAAATCTGAGCTGCTTCGATTCGCAAATTCAGATGAAACCTTTTTGGAAAAATAAGGGAGGAGCTCCCCGCGCCCCCCCCCCCCCGTGGTGGTTTTCGTGTCTGGCTGTGGGTGTTGGTCACTGTGTGGATGGAGCCTGTTCCTCTGGAAATGGGCCTTCGGTGCCGAGCGTTCGGACACGTGATGAGAAGCAGCGCTTTCCGGAGGCTGCGTTGGGCAAGGTCTCCCCCCATCGCCTTGTTCCCAAAAGGAAACGCCCAGTGACCCCTGGGCCCAGCCTCTGAGACTTAACTCCCTGAACTTCTGCTTCAAAAGGAGCCAACCCTTTTTATAATAACAAAGAAGTGAAAGAATTCCTTTTTAAAATATATATATTGATTGATTTCAGAGCGGACAGGAGAGGGGGAGAGAGAGAGAGAGAAACATCAATGAGGAGAGAGAATCATGGATCGGATGCTTCCTGCACGCCCCCTACTGGGGATCAAGCCTACAACCGGGGCATGTGCCCTTGACCAGGAATTGAACCCTGACCTTCTGGTTCATAAGTCGATGCTCAACTACTGAGGCACGCTGGCTGGGCTCGTTTTTTTAATTTATTGATTTGGGAGAGAGAGAGAGGAAGGGGAGGAAGAGAGAAAAACAACAACATCGATGTGTTGTTCCACGTACTGATGTATTCATTGGTTGATCCATTCTTGCATGTGCCCTGCCTGGGGATCGAACCGGCCACCTTGGTGTATCAGAAGGACACTCTCACCAAGTGAGCCACCCGGCCAGGGCCGCAGAATTCTTAGGGATTTTAGTTGTCAATGATAGAAAGACAACTAGACAACGAGGATATGCAACTAGGATATGAAAATGTTCAGAGTCAACTTTGAAAGCTCAAAGAAAAAAAAATTTAAATTCATCTCATATGCATAATAAAGAAAGTTACCAAAGGTTTCTATGAATGTTTCATAGGAAATAATCTGAATTTTAAAAAAATTCCTCCCAGAAATATTAAGGGGAATGTTCAATCAGAATTATTTATTTCTTTTCGGTGTAGTACTTACAGGCAAAGAGCAAGCTTGCAATTTGCCAAAAATGGATAATTGCGTTATTTCAAATTAATGGAAATAGAACAACTCGAGGTGGGGTTGTGTTATTTAAATGACTATTGATGATTTTAAATTATTTTTAATGAAAACATAGGGTGTTATCCCTGTTAAAACAAGAAATTACTTAATCGTTAATTTCTTCCATCTGCAAGGGAGCTGAAAAAGTCGGCCGCACTTACAAAAGAGGTGTTTCATTTATTTAAAAGGCTGCAGGGTTTTTTTTTTTTGTAGGGTAGTTATTAGACCTAATAATTTAAAATTCTGTTGGAATGCTAGCTGGACAAATTGCACTAAAGGAGTGGGGTTAGGATATCCTGTTTGCCGACAGGAAACGCGTCCCAAATCAGGAGTATTTGTAAAGTAGGTGCAAAAGCGAACCAAACAATGTTTATGGGAAGTCCTCCTGCGAACACATAGTTTTCATCGGACACAAAGACAATCTGTGTTTTTCTGTTTAATCCTCACTCAAGGGTGTTTTATTGACTTGAGAGAGAGAGAGAGAGAGAGAGGGAGGGAGGTAGAGAGAGAAGCATCGATCGGTTGACTCCTGTACTCTCCCCTACGGGAGGTGGAACCTGAAACCTTTTTGGTGAAACCACTGAGCCGCCCCGCCAGGGCCAAAGACAGCCTCTCTATCTCATGATGTCTGATACTCGTTTTAGGTTATAACCAGGGGCTGCCATGATTCAGAAAAGCTTCCTTCAAACCACCACATCTGAACACACACACACACCCCCCACATCTTAAGAGCAAAGTGTTCTTTTACATTCGAGTTTTAAACGTTTGTATAAAGGAAGTTTCAAAAATGCATTTGAGTTTCAAAATTCAGCGGATTTCACTCTTAAAAATTGTATTATTTTATTTTTTTAAAATATATTTATTTTTTAAAATATATTTTTATTGACTTCAGAGAGGAAGGGAGAGGGAGAGAGATAGAAACATCCATGATGAGAGAGAATCATGGATCGGCTGCCTCCTGCACGCCCCCCACTGGAGATCGAGCCCACAACCCAGGCATGCGCCCTTGACCAGAATCAAACCAGGTACCGTTCCATCTGCAGGCCGAGGCTCTATCTGCTGAGCTAAACTGGCTAGGGCTAAAATATATTTTTATTGATGTCAGAGAGGAAGGGAGAGGGAGAGAGAGAGAAACATCAATGATGATAGAGAAGCATTGATCGGCTGACTCCCGAACGCGCCCTACTGGGGATGGAGCCTGCAAACCCGGGCATGTGCCCCGACCAGGAATCCATCCGTGACCTCCTGGTTCATAGGTCGATGCTCAATCACTGAGCCACAGTGGCGGGGCAAAAAAAAAAAAAAAAAAAGCCTTCATTTTAAAATCTTAATTATTAAAACGGTGATATATTCCACTCTCTCCACTTTCCCATAGATTTGGGCATTTTAATAAAAACATTGAAAATTAAGTAATACAGCCTTGGGCCTCCTTCCCTTGTGTCTCCTCTCCAGAAACCACCCGGTTGGATCCCCACACGTCGATCCTGCAAAGCTGGGCCCCACCCCACCGCTGGTGACTTAGGTGAGGGGCCAGGGGAAGCACCTTCTCCCGCTGGGAACGTGGCCGCCGCCCATGACCTGGCCCGAGCTGAGCCGCCTGCGTGAGCACCTCCCGCCAGCATCGCGCAGTCCAGATGCAGCACCGTGACCTCACTGAGCCCCGATTCTCACCGGAGGTACGTGCATGACGCCCTGTGCCTGGCGGGTTGGAACAGAGGCTCACAGGGTGTTGCTCTGTGTTTATATGTGGGAACATGGTCCTACAGCGCCTGGACCCATGACAGCAGCCTCGCTGAAGCCGGGGCCCTGGAGGTCCCAGCAGCCAGCCAGGTCCATGGGCCCTGGGCGGAGCTTTGTGGAATGATGTCAATCACATGGTGGAATGAGTCCATGTAGATGGAGATGTCAATCAAATGGTGGAATGAGTCCACGTAGATGGAGATGTCAATCAAATGGTGGAATGAGTCCATGTAGAAGGAGATGTCAATCAAATGGTGGAATGAGTCCATGTAGGCAGAGATGTCAATCAAATGGTGGAATGAGTCCATGTAGATGGAGATGTCAATCACATGGTGGAATGAGTCCATGTAGATGGAGATGTCAATCAAATGGTGGAATGAGTCCATGTAGAAGGAGATGTCAATCACATGGTGGAATGAGTCCATGTAGATGGAGATGTCAATCAAATGGTGGAATGAGTCCATGTAGATGGAGATGTCAATCAAATGGTGGATACATGGAGATGTCAATCACATGGTGGAATGAGTCCATGTAGATGGAGATGTCAATCAAATGGTGGAATGAGTCCATGTAGATGGAGATGTCAATCACATGGTGGAATGAGTCCATGTAGATGGAGATGTCAATCAAATGGTGGAATGAGTCCATGTAGAGGGAGCTGTCAATCACATGGTGGAATGAGTCCATGTAGACGGAGATGTCAATCAAGTGGTGGAAGGTGGCCTGTTTTTGTAGTTCCCATTGAGGGGGACATGGATGTCACAGGTTGTGTTTAGGATCCTGGGGCTTTGCAGGGCTTGTGGTTGGTGGTGGGTATGGGGGTACCAGCCAGGTGCTGGTCATGCAGGGGTGTTCAGTGTGCTGTATGCTGATGGTTTACCCCAAATGGTGTCCTCTGATAGAAGCATTAGAAATTACACAGCCCAGCTGGTGTGGCTCAGGGGTTGAGTATTGACCTATGAACCAGGAGATCCTGGTTCAATTCCCGGTCAGGGCACATGCTCGGGTTGCGGGGTCGATCCCCAGTGTGGAGCGCACAGGAGGCAGCCGATCCATGATTCTCTCTCCTCATTGATGTTTCTCTCTCTCTCTCTCTCTCTCCCTCTCCTTCTCTGAAATCAATAAAAAAATATTTAAAGAAAAAGAAATTTTACACACACACACACACACACACACACACACTCACAGATTGCTACAAATGGCTAACAGTTGTTACTTCTCAGATGGTTAGATTTTGAGCACTTTTTTCTCCCCCTTTGTACTTTACTGCATTGTTCAAATATTTAACCGTGAGCAGGTATCGTTTTACAAAAATAATAGATTTTTTTTTTTTTAAATGAAGTCGGGCCCTGACTGGTTTGGCTCAGTGGGTAGAGCGTCGGCCTGCGGACTGAAGGGTTCCACGTTCTATTCTGGTCAAGGGCATGTACCTTGGTTGCGGGCACATCCCCAGTAGGAGGTGTGCAGGAGGCAGCTGATTGATGTTTCTCTCTCATCGATGTTTCTAACTCTCGATCCCTCTCCCTTCCTCTCTGTAAAAAATCAATAAAATATATATATATATATATATATGTGTGTGTGTGTGTGTGTGTGTGTGTGTGTGTGTGTATATATTTTTATATTTTTTTTTTAAGGAAGTCCAGAAGGAGAAAGTTAGGGCAGAGGAAGACAGAGGAAGAGGAGAAACGTTTTCTTGTTTATCAGCTGGTGTCCTGTAGTTATTAGAAAGCAAATGGTCATTATTCGGTGTGTGTTTCGTCTTCGTTTTTGTTTTGAGTCCTGTCCACCCTCTACCCAGAGAGAAGGTATCTGTTTTCTCCCCTCCCCTGCCTGCCGAGGCCACAGGGATGGGCGCGCCCAGAGGGCTGGGCTATACAGCCGCCTCGATCAGTGTGAGCAAGGCCTTGCCTTTTAAGGTGATACCCAGGCTCGGCCGGCGCGGCTCAGTGGCTGAGCATCGACCTAGGAACCAGGAGGTCACGGTTCGATTCCCGCTCAGGGCACATGCCCCGGTTGGGGGCTCGATCCCCAATAGGGGGCGTGCAGGAGGCAGCCGATCCATGATTCTCTCCCACCATGGATGCTTCTCTCTCTCTCCCCCTCTCCCTTCCTCTCTGAGATCAATAAAGATATATTGTTGAAAAAAGGCTTTTGATCATATGAGAGCCGGGCACGATCTCGGGCTTTCCTAAAAAGAAAAATGGAAAGGAAAGGGGTTCCTTGAAAGTTATCGACCGGGTTCAGTAGCAGAAAATGCTGCGTGTGCTCCCTGGCCCTGAGCGCCCCCTTCAGACAGCATTTCCAACGTCATGGCAACAGACAGCCAGCATCAGGGACAGAAAAGTTCCAAAAAAAAAAAAATGTTTTTAAACGATTTCTCTCAGCTACACGTGCTGTGAGGAATGGGAGAAGGAACGAGGCAAGGGGAGGCATAAAGTCAGGAATGCAAAATTCAGCCCTGGCCGGTTTGGCTCCGTGGATAGAGCGTCGGCCTGCGGACTGAGGGGTCCCAGGTTCGATTCCGGTCAAGGGCATGTACCTTGACTGCGGGCACATCCCCAGTAGGGAGGTGTGCAGGAGGCAGCTGATCGATGTTTCTCTCTCATCCGATGTTTCTAACTCGACATCCCTCCCCCTTCCTCTCTGTAAAAAATAAATCAATAAAATATAAAAAAAGAGTGCAAAATTCAAAGTATCCAATTTTTCCCGTTATTACTCTATATTTATAAATGGACCATTTTTTCCTATTTCTTTTTAGAATCACGTGAAGTAAAAGAAACCTAAATAGACTTTCCCAAGTGAAGAAACAAAGAATAAAAAAAAATAGAGAATAATAAAAATAAAAATACGTTGCAATTATTTAAATACAACACTGTGAAAGTACATGCCAACGGATTAAATTTTCCTACATTAAAAAATTTTTCAGGTTCTATTTAAGAAAAATATACAAGTATATCTTACTTAAAAATACAAGAATATTCTGCAAGATGCAGAAAGAGTAAAAATAATTGGTTGAAAATAGCAAGCAGCCCTAACTGGTTTGGCTCAGTGGATAGAGCGTCGGCCTGCGGACTGAAGGGTCCCAGGTTCGATTCCGGTCAAGGGCATGTACCTTGGTTGCGGGCACATCCCCAGTAGGGAGTGTGCAGGAGGCAGCTGATCGATGTTTCTCTCTCATCATTGATGTTTCTAACTGTCTATCCCTCTCCCTTCCTCTCTGTAAAAAATCAATAAAATATATTTTTAAAAAGAAAAGAAAATAGCAAGCAAACATGATATCAAAGCAGAATGCAATCAAAAAGGATGAAACAATAAGAGTTAGTTTATTATGTGACAGTAAAAGGTAAAAGAATTAGTAAAAAACGAAAACGTTTAAATTTATAGGCACTAAAAAACATTTGAATTGTAAGATAAAATTGTAAGAAGCAGAGTTATAGCAGAAATCCTATTCCACCATAACAAGCAGATGAAGTAGGGGAAAAAATATAAGATTTTTTTACAAAATGTCAATTTACAAAATGACAATGAATAAGGTTGAATGAGCAATTTTAAGGTGCAAAGTTGGAAGGAAAACACGAAACATGGAAAACGTTTACAGAAAAACATTAACAAGAAATTCCAATAAAGAAAAAGATACCGAAAACTATATAGACGCTACATTGTATAATATCACTGCAAAAAGTTCACATTTCATTTTAAAAAATTCAAAAAATAACTAAATAGCAATGAAACGAATACATGGTCAGAGAAGAAACTTGAAGTACAGTAACAAACCATTTTAAAACGTGGAAGACAAAGGTAGTACCCATCAAATCCCTGAACTTAAGGAAAAAATGTGTTTCGTGCTGACTGGTGTGGCTCAGTGGTTGGGCGTTTTCCCACGCACTGAGAGATTGCTGGTTCGATTCTCTGTCAGGGCACATGCCTGGGTGGCGGGCTTGATCCCCAGTAGGGGTGTGCAGGAGGCAGCCAGTCCATGTTTTACTCTCACATGGATGTTTCTCTCTCGCTCCCTCTCTTTCCTCTCTCTCTAAAAAGCAGTCAAAATATTTTTTAAACTTAAAAAGGAAAAAAAAATGTGTTCAGAGAAATCTCACTGCTTTAAATGACTTTATTAAGAAGAAAAGCAAATTTTCAACAACTAGAACTATACTTCTAAAAAAGAAGAAGAAGAAGCAAGCAAAAACCTTCAGGAAAAAAAATATCCATGCAGAACGAAACAATTGGGACAAGAAATATTTTCTGAAATACTAAGCAGAGATCTCTTACTTACAAAAGACTGAAAATAAAATTAAATCCACTAGCAAATTCAATAAAATTTTTTTTTTTTTTTTTTTTAGAAACCAGTGAAAATTTAAAAATCAACAAAAAGAGACTAAAAATCATTAGGGAGTATGTTGCCCATTTACAATGGTGATACATTTGGACAGCCAAGTAAAAGAAATGATTTTACTAAAGTTACAGCATTTAAGTGAATAGACCAAGAACTACAGAAGGAGTTAGAGTTAGCCACGTGGCTGCTTTTCGTGCTACAATGTCACAAACGAGTTAACTGGAAATTTAAACTAAAGCCTAAATTGTAACTCGTAAAATATTTAATTGAACTATTTCCGTTTATTCTAGCAGGCAAAAACGGATTCTGTTCTTTTAAAAAAAATTTTTTTTAAATTATTGATTTCAGAGAGGGAGCGAGAGAGAGAAACATCAAAGATGAGAGAGAATCATTGATCCACTGCCTCCTGCACGCCCCCTACTGGGGATGGAGCCCACAGCCTGGGCATGTGCCCTGTGTGTTTAGGGAATTGAACTGTGACCTCCTGGTTCCTAGGTAGATGCTCAACCACTGAGCCATGCCAGCCGGGCTGATTCTGTTCTTGAAGATGATAACACTGTGAAGGAAATCTCTCTCCAGATGAAGCTCCGTATAAATGTGAAAATATCTGTAAATAGAATATGACACTATTTTGAAAGTATTTTTACCATGAAAGTTATCTACCGGGTTTATCGTAGGGTTTATCATAGCAATCTGTCCAGGTTAATGTAAATAAGGTTATGAATAAAATCCCCAACTTAAATAACTTCAGGAACAAAGTTTTATATGGCCTTAATAAAAGGCTAAAATATTTGATAAAGTTTAATGGTCTTTTCTCCTAAAAAATATTTTAAAACAGAAATAGAAAAACATTTTTTTTACACGATAAAACCTACCAGTCTTTAATGAGAAACTTTTGAAACATTCTGTTGAAAAACAAGTAAAACAAAGAATTTTTTTGGTTAAATTTTTAAGCCTATCTTTGGAGGTTCTTGTTATCCTAATAACGTGTCCAAAAGGCACTAAACATCACCATTGTAAAAATTATTAAAAATTGTTATTTTAAGCTGCACCAGAAGAAACTAAAAATTCCAATGAAAAATATTAGAAATAAAAAGGAAGCTTTTGAAAGTGTCCAGTAAAGGCTAAATCCACGAAACGCCGAAGTTTTTTCTGGTAAAAACCAGCACGCAACTGGAAATTGGTTTGAGGCAATCCCATTCACAATACTTGAAAAAATATATAATATTCCAGAATGACGCTAATTCAAGTTGTGCAAAAACTCAGAAAGGCTAAACTTTAAAAAGAGATGTAAAGAAAAACAACCAAATCAAGTGATGGGGGGAAAAAAAGAATGTATTTTCTCACATGTTAATTTTTAGATCTGATTTGATTTCAGTTAAACCTATAAAAATACTTATAAAAATCTGAAAAAAAAATCTATCCCAATGTTAGGTCTCAAAAATAACTATGCCTGAATGGTAAATACTATTTTAACCATGTTTCCTCATGATGAAATATCAAAATCAAATAAAAATAAAATGTATGGTTATGGGAAAAGTTTAGAATGCACAGATTAGTGACAATCAGAAAGTAAAAATAGTTATGGTCTTGGTTAAAAAACAGAAACAGATTTAAACACCATAGAGAGTGGAGGAGTAGACGGTAATATATAAGAATTTGGTGAATGATAAATACTAACAGAGCAAGTGGAGAGGGAATGATTATTTGATGAAGGCTTTAGAGATAATCAGAAATCAAAATAAAGAAAAAAATTAACTTAGACCCCGACCTTAAATCCATAACAAACAGTGAGCAGATTAAATGGTAACGTAATAAGAAGAATAATTATTATAGGAACGGGAAGAGAAAACAGAATAGTACTCTTTATGAAAATAGCTTTGGTTATGCAAGCCAGGGGAAACGTGGATTGACAGAATTTTATTTTTTAAAAATAGTATAAGATAAAAAAAAATCATGTAAGATGAAAAAATAAGATAGAGGGTAGGTAAATGCTTATTCCCTAAAATAGACTACCGATGTATATACATTCATTAGGACAGAACAACGTTCAGGAGGCAAACGTGAAAAGAAAAGGAATCGCTTCATCAACACGCAGCCCTCGTAGGAAGCCAACATCTGATGGACTCACCACTGCTTCTGAAACGTAAAGACGTCCTTCGACTTTAATTTAAAGTCAACGTGTCATTTCACAACCCATTCGGTCCGTGTAAAGGAAGGCACACGACAGACCCCATTGCTGGCTGGTGGGGAAGACACAGGACCCTGGTCTGTTGGTGGCAATAAAAATGGGTTCGTTTCTTCGGAAGAGGAACTTGACAAGGCATATCCCACACAAACAAAAGAACTTCCACTCGGGGAAAAATCTGCCTTTCAGAGTTATCCTGATGAAATTAATTTTTTTAAAAAAGTATAGACAGCCCTAGCCGGTTTGGCTCAGTGGATAGAGCATCAGCCTGCGGATTGAAGGGTCCCAGATTCGATTCCGGCCAGGGGCACATGCCTGGGTTGTGGGCTCGATCCCCAGTAGGAGGCGGCCGATCGATGAGTCTCTCTCATCATTGATGTCTCTCTCTCCCCCTCTCCCTCTTCCTTCCTCTCTGAAATCAATAAAGAAATATATATATTTTTTAAAAAGTATAGACGAAGTTACTTATCATAGCTTTGTTAATGGATTCCATCACGGAAAGCAGTTTAATTCTATAGGAAAGGGACGTTGGACGTGCTGGCATGAGCTACCACAGTGGCTGGTCCTCGGCTGGCGGGTAACCCAGCAAACCATATAGGGTTTTGTTCGGTGGAAGAATTATTTTACTAAAGGAAGCTGGAGAGCCACTCCTTTTCAGGAAAAAAAAAAAATTTTTTTTAAAGGGGATTGTAGCTACATTGAAAAATGTGTAAAGAAAAAACAATGAAAAGTGGCCAGAGCAGAACATAAAAGTGTATAAATGTTATGAATAAAGTTATGAATAAATGTATAAAACAGATAAAGGGGTGTGAAATTCATCACCCTGTGGATAAAAAAATCAGCAAAGGGCTTAACATAATATCCATAGTTGAATGGTATCCTCAAGAAGGTGAGGATTGTTTTGGGATTGTTTTATGAATGAGTAACATGAGCATTGGAGGTTGGAAAGTAGGAAAGAAAGGAACGTGTCCTTAAACTTGATGTCGCTAGGCGTCTCTCAGATCACACCCTAGCAAGACCCCCTCCGGAAATCAGCGGTACGTTACCCCGTGAACGTGAAGGGACAAAGCAAAGGAATATCACTTCTGATCCGGATCTTGGCTACTTCTGTCATTCTCATCCCACGGACATTTTTCCTTGAACAGAAAACCTCAAAGAAGTGTGAGTTGGTCAAGCAACCTTGAATGAAGCCTTATTGGTTGATACTCGTATTATGTCAGTGTCTAGGTTGTTATTTCTGGTATCAGTTAATGGAATATTTAGTGACACATCTTTATGATATATTTTTAAAAATATATATTTTGTTGATTTTTTTACAGAGAGGAAGGGAGCGGGAGAGAGAGTTAGAAACATCAATGAGAAAGAAACATCCATCAGCTGCCTCCTGTACACCTCCTACCGGGGATGTGCCCGCAACCAAGGTACATGCCCTTGACCGGAATCGAACCTGGGACCCTTGAGTCCGCAGGCCGACGCTCTGTACACTGAGCCACACCGGTTAGGGCTCTTTATGATATTTTTTGCTTAAAGAGTAAAACAAACATTTCAATCAAAAACAACACATCCTTCCACTCTCTTATTAATGTGTGTGTGTGTGTGTGTGTGTGTGTGTGTGTGTGTGTGTGTGTGTGTTTCCTTCTAGGAGCACGTGGGAGAGAGTCGGCATCTTTTGGCCGGTAATTCTGGCTTGCTCCAAGGAGGTTTTTAAAAAATATATATATCTTTATTGATTTCAGAGAGGAAGGGAGAGGGAGAGAGAGATGGAAACATCAATGATGAGAGAGAATCATGGATCGGCTGCCTCTTGCACACCCCCTACCTGGGATCGAGCCCACAACCCTGGGCATGTGCCCTGAGCGGGAATCGAACCGTGACCTCCTGGTTCATAGGTCAACGCTCAATCGCAGGCGGCTGGGCCCATTTTAACCATTTTTAAGTGTACAATTCACTGGCGTTAATTACACCCACAGTGTTGTGCAGCCACTATTTCCAAAACGTTTTCGTTTTCCCCAAAGAGAAACTCTGTACCCGTGGTTCAATAGCTCCCCATCCCTCTCTCCTCCCAGACCCTGGTCAGCTTTGATCAACTTTCTGTGTCTATGAATTTGCACGTTCTAGGTGTTTCAGAGGAGTGGAATCATACAACAGTTCCCCTTTCCTATCTGTTTTATTTCACTTCGTCCATTCATGTTGTAGCAGGTGTCGGAATTTCCTCCTTTTTTTTTTTTTTTCTTTTTATTGATTTCAGAGAGGAAGGGAGAGAGAGAAACATCCATGATGAGAATCATGGATCGGCTGCCTCCTGCACGCCCCCTGCTGGGGATGGAGCCCACCACCCAGGCAGGTGCCCTGACCGGGAATTGAACTGTGAGCTCCTGGTTCATGGGTTGATGCTCAGCCCCTGAGGCACGCTGGCCGGGCAGCATTCCGTCCTTGTAAAGGTGGCGTCATAGTCTATTGGATGGATGTACCACAATGTGTTTATCTAGCCATCAGTCAGTAGACCCTGCGTTGTTGTGAAGCATGGTGCCATGGGTATGGCTGTACAGATACCTCTTCAAGTCTTTGCTTTCCATTCTTTTGGAGTATATTCCTAGGAGTGGGGTTGCTGGGTCACATGGTGGTTCTGAGATTCATTTTTAAAGAATCTGCTGGGGGGAGGGGGGATTCATCAGAAAAAAAAAAAGACATATTTTATTATTTTTTTAAAAATATTTTTTTATTGACTTCAGAGAAGAAGAGAGAGAAGCATCCATGATGAGAGAGAATCATGGACCGGCTGCCTCCTGCACGCCCCACACTGGGGATGGGAGCCTGCAACCTGGGCATGTGCCCTGATCAGAATCGAACTGCGACCTCCTGGTTCCTAGGTCGGTGCTCAACCACTGAGCCACACTGGCCGGGCAAAAATGACATTTAAAATCTCAATGTGATTCAGCTTTCAAGATTATCGGGTAGGCCCTCTCCCTTCCTCTCTGTAAAAAATCAATAAAAATGTATTTAAAAAAAAAAAAAAAGCCGAAGCCGGTTTGGCTCAGTGGATAGAGCGTCGGCCCGCGGACTGAAGGGTCCCGGGTTCGATTCCGGTCAAGGGCATGTACATTGGTTGCGGGCACATCCTCGGTAGGGGGTGTGCAGGAGGCAGCTGGTCGATGTTTCTCTCTCATCGATGTTTCTAGCTCTCTATCCCTCTCCCTTCCTCTCTGTAAAAAATCAATAAAATGTATTAAAAAAGAAAAAGAAAAAGAACATCGGGTAGGAAGGGACATGAATTCATGCACCTGGCCAACCGCCCCGGTGCATGAATTCGTGCATGGGTGGGGTCCGGACAGCCTGGCCAGGGGGAGGGGACATGGGCGGTTGGCGAGCCTGCCTGCTGGTCGAACTCCTGGTCGAGGGGACAATTTGCATATTAGCCTTTTATTATATACGATATGCACTGAGTGGCCAGGTTATTATGCGTTCAGAGATCATAATAGTCTGGCCACTCAGTGTATATTTTAAAAAGAAGAGAACTTAGAGTACAATGAGGAAAAAAATCATCTCATATTAAGAAAAGAAAAAAAAGATCAGAGTGTCACTTTTTGAAATTTATTCTGAAATTCAATTTCGTTTATTTTTAAGGAGGTTTTTCTTAGGTAACTTGTCGGAAAAGCATGATTGATTGCTTGTGACTTGACTATTTTAAAAATGAGGATCCTGGAATTTAATAAAGTGTATTGTTTTCTCATGGGCTTAAGACATCGACAAAAGATCCCATTCAAATGTGATGTTTAACCTTTTCTATTTTCCCCATACAAATCTTATTAAGCCGGCAAAAGAAGTAAATTTGGCCAACAATTTTCAAGGCAGGGGCTATCTCTTTGTCTGCTTTGAAAACTCTTGCACACACAGAGACGTTTCCATAAATAGGAGAATGGATAAAGCATGGATAGGAAAATCAGAAATTTCATAGACATCTGAGTTTCAAACCTTTCCAGTTGTACAACTTAATTGTATAATCTAAAGCCACAGCCTGGCCGCGGTGGCTCAGTGGTTGAGTGTCAACCTATGAGCAAGGAGGTCACGGTTTGATTCCCGGTCAGGGCAGATGCCGGGGAGTGAGGGCTCGATCCCCAATAGGGGGCGAGCAGGAAGCAGCCGATCCATGATTCTCTCTCATCATTGATGTTTCTCTCTCTCTCTCCGTCTCCCTTCCTCTCTGAAATCAATAAAAATATTTTAAAAAAATAAGTATAATAAAATAAAACCACAGGTACCTAGGATCTATTCATAAAATATATATGGCTTTTTGTGTGTTTTATTTTATTTTATTTATTATTTTTTAAATATATATTTTATTGATTTTTTCACAGAGAGGAAGGGAGAGGGGATAGAGAGTTAGAAACATCGATGAGAGAGAAACATTGGTCAGCTGCCTCCTGCACACGTCCCACTGGGGATGTGCCCGCAACCAAGGTACATGCCCCGGACTGGAATCGAACCTGGGACCCTTGAGTCCACAGGCAGACGCTCTATCCACTGAGCCAAACCAGTTAGGGCTGTGTTTTGTTTGTTTTTTAAATATATTTTTATTGATTGTAGAGAGGAAAGGAGAGGGAGAAAGAGGCAAAGACATCAACAATGAGAATCATGCAGCGGCTGCCTCCTGCCTGCCCCTGACTGGGGATCGAGCCCACAACCAGGGCATGTGCCCTGACCGGGAATCGAACCTGGGACCTCCTGGTTCCTAGGTCGACGCTCAACCACGGAGCCACGCCGGCCGGGCAAAACATATGGGGTTTTTATAGTTGAGCAGAAACATAAAAAAATAGACTCATATAGAGAGTGGGGACTTTGAGAGGTAGGACATAAAAGTAGAAATTGAACAGGCAAAGGATTCCTATTTAGATTGCCTAAAGAATTCCTCTAAATCAATAAGGAAGAGAGACCAAAGAACCCGTCTTAAAAATTGACGAGGCATTCAACTGGTGATACCCAGAAGAGGAAGCCGGAATGGCCAGGAAGCACAGGAAGATTCTCTCAGCTCCGAGAGCTGCGGGGGAAATGCCACTGAAAACAGTCCTGAGGAGGCGTTTTATACGCGTGAAATTCGTCAAAATAAGGTCTAACAGCATCGGGTCGGAAGCAGAAAGCAAAGGCTGTCCTCTCCCGGTAGGGGTGTGAATTTGGGAAGCCCCACGTTGACGAGTAATTTGGGAAAATCTAGGGAAGCTGAAGAGGTACCTTCCCTGTATATACTCCAGAGGAACTCTGACACACACGCTTCAGGAGAGAGGTGCAAATTCCTCCACTGAAAACAGCACATCTGGCCCAGCCAGGGTGGCTCAGGGGTTGAGCGTCAACCTAGGAACCAGGAGGTCAGGGTTCGATTCCTGGTCAGGGCACATGCATGGGTTGCGGGCTCCATCCCCAGTGAGGGGCGTACAGGAGGCAGCGGATTCATGATTCTCCCTCATCATGGATGCTTCTATCTCTCTCTCTCCCTCTCTTTCTCTCTCTCCCTCTCCCTTCCTCTCTGAAATCATTAAAAATATCTTTTTTTTAAAAAAATTAGCACGTCTTACGGGGCAAACACTCCACAGCCGTGGAATTTTGTCACGCAGGAACTCACAGAAACAAAAGGATTTTAAAAAACCGTAACAGAAACCTAACACCGTTACCCCACTGCTGTGATCTGCCCCTAGAGTTCCAGATGCCAGTCCTCTGTGACCCCTTCCTTCTTGGGCAGGGACGCGTGGGAGTCCCGGAGCAGAAACTACCTTCATAAAAGTGAAAAATACATAGAGAGGCGGGTACGGGAGGTTTATTGCACCACTGCGACATTCTTTGGAGTTAATAAAACTAACCTTAATTATCGTCACCTTCCTGCCTTTTTCCATATGAACAACTGTAAACCTACTCTAAAATATATATATATATAGATACATATATAAATATATATATACACATATCTATCTATATCTATCTATCTATATATCTATATATATAGATATTGATTTCAGAGAGGAAGGGAGAGTTAGAATCATCAGTGATGAGAGAGAATCATGGATCGGCTGCCTCCCACACGCCCCCTACTGGGGATGGAGCCACAGTGCAACCCGGGCCTGTGCCCTGACCGGGAAGCGAACCGTGACCTCCTGGTTCCTAGGTCGATGCTCACTCAACCCCTGAGCCACACTGGCAGGGCTGTAAGCCTACCTTTGCCCACCCCTGCAGGGCCCTGGTATGTAACAGCCTTTTTTTGTGATCGCCTTGCTTTCATACAGGGGGGAAACGCTTCCGATTTCCTGTTTTCTTCATCTGTACTCCTCGCATCAGCAGGTCATTGGCTAGTGGAAATCCCGGTGGCCCCCGAAGCCACCACACCTGTCACTCTTGGCTCTGGAGGTAGACGTCCCTGTTTGTTTCCAGCTCGGGGCTCCCTCCCTTCATGGCGAAGGCTGGCGCTTCCAAACAGTGACATGTTGGGGAACATGACCTATGAGCCAACACCACGACCACGTTCTGCCCACATCCTTCCCCCTCTTGACCAACGGTGTGTTAGACAATGTGCACGCGGCGTAACCCGCGTTGTAAGGAGGATGTTTATGACAGCCGTGTTGGTCAGAGTGAGGAGTTGGGCAAGGGGGCCCTAAATGCCTCTGTCTCGGGAGGTGTGAGGTGACCTTCAGACGCTGGGCAGCTCAGACCGACCTTGTCCTTCCTCCTCCTGTCGGCCAGGTGCTTTACGGCTCATTTCAGCTCCTCTCAGCCTCTCCAAAGCTGGCAGACCCGCACCAACATCACCGGGGCTCTGGCTGAGATGCAGCTGTCTATCTAGGCTTGGCCCCCTAGGATTCTATCTGGCAAAGAAAGGTCTATGCTCAGCCGGTGTGGCTCAGTGGTTGAGCGGGTCGACCTAGGAACCAGGAGGTCACGGTTCCATTCCCGGTCAGGGGCACATGCCTGGGTTGCGGGCTCGATCCCCAGTTAGGGGGTGTGCAGGAGGCAGCTGATCCACGATTCTCTGTCATCATGGATGCTTCTCTCTCTCTCTCTCCCTCTCCCTTCCTCTTTGAAATCAATAAAAACATATCTTTAAAAAATTATAAGTGGAGCAATAGGTACACGGATGGCAGGTGGGGTCATGCAGGTGTCTAGGTTGGGGCGGAGGCCAGAGGCGGAGGTCAGAATGACACCGGCGTGGATGGGGACTCAGAAGGAGACGCCAGCGTAACGTCATGTGTAATTTAATCTAGATACACGAGCAAGTACACAGGTTACTCCACACACGTGTTTCCTTGCTCGGACAGCTAAGGGGGCCCAGAAGCAATGACGCCCCAGTGACAACCAGCACTCTCGTACCCAGATTTCGGTTCCTAAGAGAAGGAACCAGGGCTCTTGGAGAAATGACCGATTCCAGGACTGGGGCAGGAGATGTGAGATGAGCCGGGGGTGTCTTGTAGTGCTAGAAAAGAAGAAAGAACTCAAAAACCAAACCAAACGGAACAGAATGGCCTGGCTGCAGTGGCTCCGTGGTTGAGCATCGACCTAGGAACCAGGAAGTCACGGTTCGATTCCTGGTCAGGACACATGCCGGGGTTGCAGGAGGCAGTCAATCCATGATTCTCTCTTATCATTGACTAGAGGCCCGGTGCACAAAATTCATGCACTGGTGCGGGTTGGGGGGGGTGGTCCCCTCAGCCCAGCCTGCACCCTCTCCAATCCAGGATCCCCCTCACAATCCGGGACCACTGACTCCTAACTGCTCACCTTCCTGTTGGCCTGGTCGCCCCCAACTGCCCGCCCCCCCCCTGCCAGCCTGGTCACCCCACGCAGCCTGCTGTTTGGTTGTTACTGTGAGGGCGTCCTGGCCAATTTGCATATTACCCTTTTATTAGTATAGATGTTTCTATCTCCCTCTCCCTCTCTCTCTCCCATCCTCCCTGAAATCAATAAAAATATATTTTAAAAAAGCATTAGCCACGGTAGGGTATTTATACAAGGGAAATTGACAGTCTCTTCAAATCAGGCCCCTCCCTCAGAGCCTACATTGCACATTTGCCGCTAACCCCCCAGCACACGTTGTCTTAGCCTCTCCCTGTCTCCCACCTGCTTCACCCATCTCCCGCAGGGTGGTGGGTGTGAAAGCAATCTCCGGCCTCCCCACGTGACTCTTTGGCCTGTTGGAACCAGGCCTCGCACCTCTTCCCGGAGCAATTTCATCGGGGTTTCTGTAACAGAAGCAGAAGTCCATGCTGTCTCGTGAGACAGATGCATCTTCGTTGTTGAGGGTGATCGCTGTTCAAGCGCCTTCCCTGGCCCCTAGACACAGCAGGCCCCATGGAGATGGAATTGAAACGCCCGGTGATCCCGGAATCGGAGGGGACCTCAGAGGCCACCCTGGCCTCCTCCCGGCCACCCCAGGGATTTTTTTTGGACAATTTCTCCAGAGGGTGTGGACCTAGTCTCTGCCCGGACACCCGATGACTTCGAGCTCTTGCCACACGAGGTGAAGAACTACGCGGTAACCCTGGTTATTTGTTTCTATTGGAAAAGAAGAAACATTCTTTTTAAAAAAATATATATTTTATTGATTTTTTTTACAGAGAGGAAGGGAGAGGGATAGAGAGCTAGAAACATCTATCAGCTGCCTCCTGCACCCCTCCCACTGGGGATGCGCCTGCAACCAAGGTGCATGCCCTTGACCGGAATCAAACCCAGGACCCTTGAGTCCACAGGCTGACGCTCTATCCACTGAGCCACACCGGCTAGGGCAAGAAACATTCTTTTATATGTATATATGCTAGAGGCCTGGTGCATGACATTCATGCACTCACAGGTGGGGGGGGGGCAGGTCTCTCAGCCAGGCCTGTGCCCTTTTGCAGTCTGAGAGCCCTCGGGGGATGTCCAACTGATGGCTTGATTGGTCAGTCGGACATTCTTAGCACGGCAATGGGGGCGGGAGAAACTCCTGCCACCTCCACTGCGCTTGCCAGACATCAGCCCAGCTTCTGGCTCCGCGGAGCTCTCCCTGCTGGAGCGCACTGACCACCAGGGGGAAGTTCCTGAGTTGAGCGTCTGCCCCCTGGTGATCAGTATGCGTCATAGCGACCAGTTGTTCCGCCGATTGGTTGATTTGCATATTACCCTTTTATTATATAGGATTTATTTATTTATTTATTTATTTATTTATTTATTGACTTCAGAGAGGAAGGGAGAGGGAGAGAGAAACATCAATGATGAGAGAGAACCATGGATCGGCTGCCTCCTGCACGCCCCCTACTGGGGATCGAGGCCAGCAACCCAGGCATGTGCCCTGACCCGGAATCGAACTCTGACCTCCTGGTTCATAGGTTGGTGCTCAACCACTGAGCCACACTGGCTGGGCCATATTTTCATTTCTTTCGGTTAAATTGCAATGCGTAGAGTTGCTGGATTATAGGCTCGCTGCCCGTCTAACCTCACAGGAAACTGCCGGACGGTTTACATAATGCCTTCTCTATTAGGGACTCTCAGGACCTGTGAGGGGAATTCGTGCGCATGCCTTTTGTCGCGGGGTTGGGTTCCGTCTGGAATCGTGTTGAGCGGATGTGAGCGCACCGCTCTCTGGAGTGTCTGCGGAAGGATGAGACTATCATTTTCCCGGTTCTTTGGAGTCGCTTCCACGGAGAGCTTGGAATCTGGCAGCATCCCATTGGAAAACTGGGATGGTCTCCTCTGTGGCTTTCCTCCGTGTATATATGTATTTTAAATACATTTTATTGATTTTTTACAGAGAGAGGAAGAGAGGGAGAGAGAGTTAGAAACATCGATGAGAGAGAAACACCGATCAGCTGCCTCCTGCACACCCCCGACTGGGGATGTGCCCGCAACCAAGGTACATGCCCTTGACCGGAATCGAACCTGGGACCTTTCAGTCTGCAGACCAACGCTCCATCCACTGAGCCAAACCGGTTAGGGCCCATGTATATATTTTTTTTATCACCTTCTTTCATAGGTTGGACATACAAAGATGTGTGTAACACGTGTGTTGGTTGTGAAGCATAACTCGAGCATGGGAAGTGGAAACGCACCACCCGGTCTGGGGATGTGCGTGTTTCTAAGAATATTCCATTGCCTGTGGGCTTCTCCCCCGTCCCTCCCAGACGGGACCAGGGTCCTGGATTTTGCCTTCTTTATGAACCCTCTTGCTAAAACAGAACACCCCAAATACATCTGACCATGCATGTCATTCTTTTGCTTCAAAAAATTTGCCACCTGTGTTTCTTGTCCTTGCTTTTTTTTTTTTTTCCAAAGTTTTTTATTGATTTCAGAGAGGAAGAGAGAGAAACGATGATGAGAGAATCATGGATGGGCCGCCTCGTGCACGCCCCCTAGTGGGGATGGAGCCACCACCTGGGCCTGGGCCCCGACCGGGAATCGAACCGTGACCTCCTGGTTCAGAGGTCGATGCTCAACCACTGAGCCACGCCGGCCGGGCTGCTGTCCTTGCTTTTAAGAGCTTTATCAAAATGCTGTCTGTCATTTGTGCAGTGTTTCAAAACTTGCATTTTTTTTTAAAAAAAGTTTTTGTTTTTTTTTTCTCTCTTATCATTGTGTTTCAAAGATCTTCTGCCACGTGTGGCTGTGTTTTGCTCAGCGTTGCTGCTGAATAGCATTGCCTTCTGGGAATAGGACACAATGCATTGTGTTTCTACTAAGACTTGTCAATTGTCAGTTGTGCTATGCCTCATATTTTCCCTTCTTATAGATTGCATTTCGGGGGGGGTGGGGGACGGCGGGAGGGGTCGGGTGCGTTGAGCAGAATGGTTTCACGTACAGCTGCTTTCGGGCAAACAGTGTGTAACCAATGAAGAGTGCGTAGGAAAATCCCCGCAGCATTCACGAGGAGAATGGTGAAGAAACAGCACATTTCGGTGCCTTATCAGTGGGGTGGGGTGGTGAAGCAAAGCCTCCACGCAGCACTGTGGTATGGCTCCACGGTTTCCTTTCCAAGGTTGAAAAACTAAGTTTGACTTCGGCAGGGAGAGTGGAATCATTGGGGGGAAGAAAAAAAAAATCGCCTTCTTTGTCCATGTGATCGAGAGTTCCAGCTGAAAGACAAACTCCATTTTGAGTCTTTCCCCCATCAACATGAATCTATCTAATGAGTGTTTAACTTCACTGTCTACAATAGCTTAATCTTACTGATTTCCTACTACTTTAGGGAAAACACGGACATTAAAAAATATATATATATAAAGGGGGAAAGTTTTTTTTTGTTAAATAAACAAACACCGCCTACAATGGAAATAAGTAAGGATTTCTCCTTATTTATGTATCTCCTGTCCTTAGGGACCTCTGAGTGGGAGTTTTTATTACTAATACTAAAACTATATTGTGTAGCATTTAAAGATTTTTATATTAGCATTAGTCTTTTAAAAGTCAGCTCTAAACTTCTGCCTGGATTTACAAGTACGTGCTTTAAAAAAAAAAAAAATGCTAAACACCAAATGTAGCGAGACTATAAGAATATTGATTTTTCCTTTTCACTCAAGTGCCGGATGGCTCCATACGCGTCCAGACCAGCCTCGCGCAGGGAGCCCTCGGAAGAAATATTTAAAAATCCGTCGACTTGAATTTTAATCATTCCCACGTCGTCCCCACTTTCTAAACGACACAGGCTACAGTGTAACTTTCTCTTCTTAAAAGATTCTAATAGACTTGTTCCTTGGTGAGTGTCCAGATCATCGAAAACTGGAACATTTAGTGAAGAAAAAAAAAAAATGAAGCTGAATTTCAGTCAGGCAAAAACAATCCCATATGCATAGCTCTCTTCAGAAAAAGAAGAAAAAAAAGTTCCACTTTCCTTCTATACAACTGACTCACTGAATTGAGCTAAAAATTGATCCAGAGGGTAAATAGTGTGTGTGTGTGTGGGGGGGGGGGGGGGGGCAGGGCTCCATGGTGATAGCTTTTGACTTGTGTTCAGGTCTGAATTTAAAAAAAAAAAATCACAAAACGATGGGCTGCATCGTGGACCTCGGAACTCTTTTCGTATCCCTTTTCTTTAGAGCAGAGAAGCGTCTGGCCAGACAGACAGCCTGGCTGCGGAGCAGACAAACACCTCCATCTAGAACTCCAGGGCTTGGGATTAGCCACCTTCTTTTTATTTATTATTGACATCCATGAGCCCGAGTCCTGGAACCCCATCACATGGAAGGCGCCGCGGGCTCCTCTCACTTTTTTTTTTTTTTTTTTTTTCAGTCCACGTCTTTCGAACTCCCTTTCTCCAGCCATGGCTGGTCGGTCGGTCTCCGCCGCCTTGAATCGTTAGGTGGCAGCCCTGGGGCGCTCTGGCTTTTGGGGAACCCTCTCCTTGGGGACGTTCTAGGACCCCCCCCCAGAGGAGACCTGGGCTGGGTGCTGGGGGCTGGTCCCTTCCACAGCAAAGGAAGCCAGAGGGAGGTGCCCGCAGGGCCTGGGGCAGGTGCGGGAGGGTTTCCGCCGTGACCGCTGATCACGCGCCTGTGCAGCGGGTTCCAAGGTCCCCACTCCAACCAGGAGACAGGTCCCCGGCCGAGGCTCCCCCCACACCCCGGACCTCTGCCTTTGGGGCCCCCTAGGACACACCCCCTAGCCTCGGGGCCACCGCAGCCCGCACCGTGCACGCGCTTCGGCCGCTCCCCGCAGCCGTCCACGTGGTGGAGCGCCGAGCAGCGCGAGGAGCATTCGGGGAGGACCGTGGGTCCTGGAGGCCCCGCCAGCGCGACCCAAGCGCGCCGGGCCCCTAGTCCGGGCCCCCACATTTCCTCTCGGGGAGGGAGGCGACACTCCGAGGGCAAGCCTGCCAGGGCGGCCGCTGCGCCCCCTGGCGGTCGGCGCCGGCACGCGCCCTGGGCGCGCGGGGCAGCCTGTCTGAGCCTCCCTCCACCCCCCCTTCCCCAGCTGCGGGTCGTCTCCCCTCGCATCCCCAGGCCGAGCCCCACGGGCCGCGCCCTTCCCCCGTCAGCTCCCCGCGAGCCCCGCAACTCGGGGCTTCCCAGTCGCGACGCCGCGGCCGCCCCAGCCTTGCGGGAAAGCGCCCGCCTTGGGAGCCTCGGGGGTCCCCTTTCTCCCAGGTGTGCCCCTCCCGCCTCGTTCGGGCTTCCCAGCGGGCTGCGAAAAAAAATGCCGCATGCACGCACTTCTTTATTTATTTTGCAACAGCTGCAAGAAACAATGAGGCTTTTCAAGAACGAGGGAGACGCGCTTTCCAACCGCGCTGTTGTTTTTCAATGAACCTCTCGGGCCCCGCACTCCCCGCCCACCCCACTCCCTCCCCTTCGCCTCTCCCCGCTCGGCCCCCTCTCCCGAGCCCGGACTGGCGCCTGGGACATTGTTTTTGGAGTCTTGCGGGAGGGGAGGGCGCGTGCAGAGTGGCCCGCGCAGTGCGGGTGGGGGCGAGAGCGGGGAGGGGGCGCGCGCGCGCGCGCGAGCGGGCGTCTGGGTGCGCGCGGGCGGGGGGCGGGGGCGGTGCCTCTCCGCCTTGCACCTCGCGCTCCGGCTCCGCTCCGCACGTCCCTGGGATCCAGGGCTCCGGCTCTTGGCGCGCGCCGGGCTGGGCCGGGCCCTGGGCGCGCCGCGGCTGCGGCGGTGGCGGCTCCCGGGGGCGCGCGGGAGCGTGTGCGCGGACCCAGGCGCGAGCGCGCCAGCCCCCAGTGTGTGGCAGCGGCGGCGGCGGCAGCAGCGCGGCGAGGCTGAGGCTCTTGTTTACCAGCATTAACTCCGCTCCGCGGAGGAAAAAAAAAAAGGGAAAAAACCTGAGGACACGCGAGCGCACCGGGCGAGCTCGAGAGAGGCGGGCGAGCCAGGGGGACGCAGCCCGTGCGTCTGCCCCCGGCGCGCCCGTGCGGGTGCCTGCAGCCCCTCGGCCCCGCTCCCCGGGCCCTCCACGCCCCTCCCGCGCCGGGGGAGCTCCACGGCGCGCCGCGCGCCTCGGCTTTGACCTTCAGCTTAGCCGGAGCCCCCACGCGCGGAGCCGGCGGCGGCAGGCGGGGGCCGACGCGGGGCGGGCAGCGGGAGCGCTGAGCGCGGCGCGGGCGGCCCGCCGCTTTGTGTGCGCCCTGGATTTGGGCAGGAGCTCGCGGCGGCGGCGCTGAGGGAGGCGGCGGCGGCGAGCCCGCAGGACCAGCCGGAGCGGAGCCGCTCATTCATTTTTGACTCCGCATCTCGGCCTCGCCCGCGCCCGGCACTTCGGGCAAAGCTTGCGAACTGCATCGCGCCCTCCCGCCGCCGAAGCTCAGGCAGCGGACAGCCTCCCCCTGGGGTCGGGGTCGGGTTTGTGGAGCCGGAGCCGGGACGGATTTGGGCTTTGCCCCCTCTCGGTGCAGTTGCCACCCCCCCCCCCCCCGCCTCTCTCTGCTTTGAAAATGGAGGCCGACGCCGCCGAGCGCCCGCCCCGGTGCGCCCCGGGTTCCCCAGTGCGCCCAGCCCTCGGCCGCCGCTGAGCGGCCCCCCGCGCCGCCCGCCCCGTCCGCTCCGCCTTGGGGAGTCCTGTTTCCTTCGCCCTCGCCTTCGGAAAAGGGGGCGAAGACTGCGCTGGTGACTTTTCCTTGCCCTCCCCATCCCTTTTTTATTTTTGAGAAAGGAGAGTTTTGTCCTCAGCCGCAGGGATGAAGTCCGCCCTCGGAGGGGGGTCCCTGGCCTCGCTGTGGGCGCTCCTGTTTGTCGCCGCCGTGTTCGCCGTCTGGCCGACGAGCGGAGAAAGTGAGTATCTGCCCGCCCGCCCGCCCGCCCGCCCGCAGCCGCCGCGGGAACTTTTCCGTGGACGGGCTGCGCCCTGTTTGCGAAATCCGAGGGGTCGTGGCTATCGCTCCCCCTCCCCCCCCCCCGCGCGGGTGGGGCGCAGAGGGGCTCGGCGCGGGGGCCCGGGCTGGTGACTTACACCCCCCCGCGCGCCCTGGCTCAGCGCTTCCCCCCCGCAAGAAGGGCCTTGGGGGCTTTCTCTCCCGATGTCCCGAGCGCCCTGCCCCGCGGCCAGCGCGTCTCCGAAGCGCTCAGTGCCCCGCGAGGCGCTGGGACTCGATCGGGGAAGTTTGCGCCCGGCCGCACCCCGCCACCCGCACCTCGTCCCCCTCCGGGCGCGCGGAGAGGATCGGCGGCCGCCGTGGCCCCAGCGCAGCGCACGGACGGCGGGGACTGCGCTCCCGCGGGCGCGCCGAGCCCTGGCAGCGGGGCAGACTCGGTGTCTGGTGGCGGGGAGCCCACTGGCCCGGCGCGGGGGGGGGGGGGGGCGGGGAGCGGTGCAAGTTCTTCTCAGTGGAGAGTTGCCCGGCGGCGGAGAGGACCCGCACCCCAGCACACCTTCCCAAACATCTCAGCGCGGCCTCCTGTCTGGCGACGCGCTGGGCACCCCTCGGCGCTTTAGCTTTTTGGCCTTTCCCGTCACTTTCGCTCGCTCCGCCGCGGGCGACCCGCCCCCGGCTTCCCTGGGCTGCGCGGTGTGGCTCGGAGGTGCGGGGAGCGGTCCAGCCGAGTTCCGCATCCCGCCGTGCAGCCCCGGGGAAAGGGGGCGGGGGGAGAAGGTGCGAAGGCGGGGGTGCCCTGCGCCAACTCCGCGCTTCTGGGGAGCGCGTCCCGCCCGAGCGCCGAGGGCTCTGAGACCTCCCACTTTGTAGCCGTCCGGTGGCCGCTCGCCGCCTCCGGGCCCGGCTGGAGAGGGGGTGGTTACGCGGCACCCGAGTGCGCGAGTGGGTGTGTGGCCGGAGCCGACGTGCAGTTCCACGCCGGTGCGTGCCACGTGGGGGTGTCGCCGCCGCCACACGGCCGCGCCGCGCGGGGACCCCTGGATACCGAGGCTCCGGCCAGAGCGCGAGGCTCCGCGGCGGCGGCGGAGGAGGAGAGAGGAGAGAGGAGCGTGTTCTGTTTTGCGAGCGCGCAGCCCTGGCCTTGGCTTTGAGGCCAGAACAGTGTGGCGCGCCCCCCCCCCCCCCACCCCCGCGCCCGCCCCGCACTTCCTTTGTACATAGTTAATAAGCAATATCGCTCCACACGCGCTATCGCTTGCAATCTGATAGCTTTTGTTTGGGTAGCGTCGGGTAGGGGTAGGGAAGAGCGAGGAGAGGGGAAGGAGGGAGGGAGGGAGGGGAAAAGAAGTGACGGCCCCCCCCACCACCACCACCACCCCCATGGGCTGCGGAGGGCGGTGAGGAGGGGGTCCTGGAACTCTCAGGGAATGACAGAGGCGGCGGCTGCTACATGGTTGAAGGTAAGGTGACTTGGTGGCGGTTAAAAAGTTTCCATGCAGGCGCAGGAAGCGGCGAGGGCGCGCCGGTGAGCTCACGGTTGCCAAGGGTAGGTATGCAGGTGGCGCCACTTAAAAAACCACCCCTGAGCCCTGATGAGCGAAGGGGAGAATCCAGAGGCATCGGGCGCTGCCTGGCCCGGTCCAGGGCGCAATTTCAATTCGGAAAGGCTGTCTGTCCGTCTAAACACACCCTCCTGCCAGGCCCGGTAAGCCGTGCGTCCCTGGCGCAGGGAGAGCAGGTTTTTTATTTTTTTTATTTTATTTTATCGAATTTGCGTGTCGGCTGCGTGGAGTTCAGACGCGCGCCTCGAGGCCCGCCAGACCTGGCCCGATCAGAGCCCCCCTGCTCTTTTGTTTTCTCCACTTTCAGCTCATTGGGTGGGGCGAGAGGCTTGGGGCTCACCGACCCGCATTTTGGGGTGTGAGGAGGGGGGAAGGGGGGGGTTTCTTAGCCTTGAAAAGCGACAGTAAAGTTTGGAAAACGCCGGGACCCCGGGCTGCGGCTCTGGTTTTGTGATTTCACGTGAGTAACTTCTGAAATTCACAAAAGGAGGGATGGCCTGGCCTCGTCCCAGGAGGCCTGGAGGCAGGCGTGTGTGCCCTGTTGCTGGGAGCGTCTTCAGGAAAATACATTCTTTCGGCCAGGCGGGTTTTTGTTTTTTATCTTTTCTTTCTGTCTTTTTTTTTTTTTTTTTTCCCCTTGAGAAAACAGGCGGGAGGGGGAGGGGGCGTCATGGGTGTTTCCAATCCCGCAGAGCCAAAGCCTGGCTCCAGGAGGAGGCCTTGAAAGGGTGGCCACCTGAGGCCGCCAGGCACCGGATATGCCCGGTTTTGTGGACCCTCGAACCCAGCACCTGCCCCTCCCTGCAGCTCTGGGGTTTTCAGGGTACCTACCCAGGATACCCCAGAGCGGGCATCCATTCCGTTTTTTGTGGTTTTTTTTTTTTTTGCCCAGAAATGCTGATACAATACCCATGGTCCAGGGCAGTCATAAAGAGTGGGGTCCCCTCTTGTGTTGGCCTACTCTGGGTTCGTGGTTCCTCTTGCTGCCAGCCATAGGATGAGCTTTAAAAACACACACACACACACACACACACAAAACACCCCTCGAACTTGGACAACTGAGACGTGTTGGGAGGCGGTTTCCCATCCATCGAGGATGGACAGAGCGTCTCCATGAGGTTGGGGCGCTAGGCGTGGTGGCCAGCTGATCGGATGGTTCTAAAAAAAAAAAATAATAATGAAGTGCACTTTTAAACATGTCGTGGCCATGTCGATTTTTATTCAGTCCTTTTTTTTTTTTTTTTGCCCCAGACACAGGCATGGCCTCCGGTCAGGTGTGGGACGGGTGCGTGAAGGAGTTGGGGGCGAGCCCAGTAGCACAGGCTGGTGTGCGGACGCCTCAGGGGGAGGTGGCCCAGGACACGGGCCTTTTGCTTGGTTGGATGTGCCGGGAGGATGGGAGAAGTCCGAGCTTGGGAAGTAGGGGCAGGTGGGCCCCCGAGAGCCTTAAAAACACGCAAAGCGAAAGAAGTCAGGCCCAAAGGATCACGTATCGTGTGGTCTGATTCCACGTATGCAGAGCTCAGGGGGAGCCAACCCATAGAGAGAGAGGAGACCGGGAGTGTGTGTGTGTGTGTGTGTGTGTGTGTGTGTGAGAGAGAGAGAGAGAGAGAGAGAGAGAGAGAGAGAGAGAGAGAAGGGGAGGCGGGGGTCAGTGGGGAAGGGTACCCAGTTTCTTTTTGGGGGGCGGTGAAAATGTGCTGTCGTACAGCCCTCTGAATATACGGAACATGAGTGACTTTTATGGTATGTGACTTCTATTTCAACAAACCGGTTCTTTCTTTCTTTTCAAAGAAATACGCGAAGGCGGGCAAGAACGCACTGTCACCTAGGGGGTTAGATTGACATTCTTGAGTACATTCGGCCACCAGGTGGGTGCCCGGCTGTGCCTGTGTGACGGAAGGAGTTTTGCCATAATTCCAGTGACACCCCCAACGGGTCATCGAAGCTTGACGCTTGAGGGTGATAGTCCAGTAATCGGATGGCCTTTTTTGAAAAAAAAAAAAAAAAAAAAATCACATGCATTTCCCACCCTGTGGCCATTTCGTGAAAAGAATCCGGGAGACATGGACAGCCAGGGGAACACAGAGTTCAAATTCAAGATGGAGGGGCTGGATGGAAACACACACACACACACGCGCGCGCACACGCACGCACACACACACACGCACACACACACAAATGCTACTCAGGTTTGTAGCAGGAAAATTCTTCACTGAACCCGAAACACTGTTGGTCTTTCCAAGACGAGAGTTTAGAAGCTGAGTCCGGATGGCTTTTTTTTTTTTTTTTTTTTTAATATTTCCAGCTCTTTCCATATGTTTTCCAACACAGAACTAACGGGGTGTTGTCAGAGGGGTCAGGAATTTTCACTTTCTTTTCTGATATTCCACCGGAACCACCACTGAGAGTATAAAGACGGAATGAAGATGAGCTGTTCATTTGAATGTAGTGGGGTTGTTTTTTGTTTTTGTTTTTTTGTTGTTTTGTTTTGTGTTTTTTTTTTTTATCCCTTTATTGCTTATTTTATTTCTTGCACAGCTTTAGCATCTGAGCTGGGGAAAAGCATCTTTGTAACCTGCAGTAGCTAGGCAGGCATACCGTCCTTAAAAAAAAAAAAGTTTCTTAAGGAGCAAAAGATTTTTACAGTCCAACCAAGGCATATTTGTGTGTGTGTGTGTGTGTGTGTGTGTGTGGTTGCCACACTTTTCTGCCCTTTCCAAATTTACCTTGGCCCTTTCCTAGGAAGGGATGCAGGGAAGAATTGTTGTTTACGTTTGTTTTGAGTCTTTGTTTTGGCTGAGTTCACCGAGGAAGAATGTGTATCCTCTCTCTCTCATTACTGTTGCAAGAGCCGGGGCAGTAAATGCAAATGAAATGGATCATTTTCACTTGTTGCCTTGTGAGTGGAGCCAGGGGGGGGATCCCTGAGGGATGGCCGCTTCCCTTCCAACCCGGGTTTCCATTGGTTTTGTGAGAACGTGCCAGTTGCGGGTGAGGAGCCACGAGAAGCCACAGGGACAGGCACAGCCAGCGCCGAGTGGGCGCCTGCTGTATGCAGTGTGGCCGGGCCCCTGCCTGAGCTCGCCGCAGCAAGAGAGGACTTTGCTTGGTGTCCTCGGGGGGCATCTGAGCGACTCGGGCCTGAAACAGAGTTGCCTGCAAACGGTTACACGATACATTGTTTTCAAGGAGACTGCAAACAGCATTTTTTTATTTTTTTTTTAAATAGGCCCTTAAAGGACCTTGCTGTAGACTTAAGATAATGAAGCTAAACCTGTTGATCTTGTGAAGGCCTGTGCTGGAGGCACCCTCTGCCTCGGGGGGTGCCGTGTCACACTGCGGGCCATGGCCTAAAAGGAGACATTCGCCCCGTCACGGTCGGCCACCCTGCCTTCTTTATACCGTGGGCGGTTTTGACGGTTTGGGTTTAAAATGCGCAGCGCTGGAGCTCCCTTTTGCCAAAACGCCAGGAGTCACAGGTGTGTGCCCGCGTGGCACGTGGCACGTCCCGAGTTGCAGGGGCCGTGGGACTTCTGGCAAGACGCCTCTGCATTCACCCTGGCCGCTGTGGCTCAGTGGTTAGAGCGCCGCGCCCCCCCACCCCCCGCCCCAAAGGTTTGTGGGTTCCAGTCCCTGTCAAGGGCGTGCTAGGGTTGCAGGTTCGATCCCAGCCCACCAGGTCCAGGCTCCTGCGGGAGGCAACCCGTTGATGGGTCTCTCTGACATCGAGGTTTCTCTTTCCCCTCGTCTCCCTCCCTCTCATCTTCTCTCTCTAAAAAAAATAAAAGAAAATCCATGGGAAAAAATATCCTCAGGTGAGGATTAACAACAACAACAGCCGCCACCAAACCTTTTCCGCTTTTTTACGCATCGCTTAATTAGCCTTCTGCAAATCGGGACACTTTTCTCATTTGGAGACTTTGTCTAATTTCCACTAATTTGCTGCCTTTAAAGGCGTGCGAGGGTAAAAATGAAATTGAGGCGGCAATTAACGCTGGAAGCATATTTCTTAATCATAAAAGCGCACCAGCGCCACGTTCCTCCGGCTTGTGATTTTCTTCGATTTGTTTTCAAAACTCAATTAAAAAAAAAAAAAAAATCAGCCCAAGTTCACGGAGGAGGTATCCGTGCCCGCGGGCCAGCTCGCTCTGAGCTGCCCTCCTCCACCAGCTCCTGGCAGGTGCTCCCTGAGGCCGGGGGGATGCGCGGCTCTCAATCTCCTAAACGCGCGATAATTGCACGTGCGCTCCGGGGGCAGTTTCTTGATTTCTCTGAGATGCTCCTCAGCGAGATGCAGGCAACAACGTGAATAAACGAGTCCAGGGCTCTCTGACCCTGCCTTCAAAATGGTGTTTGGCACCGAGAGGGAGTTTTCTAGTTCTTGGTAAAAATGGGATTTGAATGAAACTAAGAAGGGGGAGCCCGGGCAGTGTGGCTCAGTGGTTTGAGCATCGACCTAGGAACCAGGAGGCCACGGTTCCATTCCCGGTCAGGGCACATGCCCGGGTTGCAGGCTCCATCCCCAGTAGGGGGCGTGCAGGAGGCAGCCGATCCATGATTCTCTCTCCTCATGGATGTTTCTCTCTCTCTCTCTCTCTCCCCCCCCCTTCCTCGCTGACATCAATAAAAATATATTTAAAGCAAAAACACCAAACTGATGTGTTCTGAGGAAGGGACACATGTTTGGGACAAAAAGGGGAATAAACAAGTGAGGCTGTTAGCGGAATAGAAGCCTGGTCCCTCCGCACCAGGGAGTGGCTTTTGTTAAATCGCTTTGGTCTTCTCTGACCCAAAATATTAACAATAGCTTTGATTTCAAACCTTCGAAGGCCACATGGTTTCGTGTTTTTCAACCATCAGTTTTACTCCGATTGTAGAGAGCCAGATCCCCCCCCACACACACACACACATATTCCCATTACACTTAGGGCTTAGGAAATCAATTAATTTCACAATCTCAAGGGAATATTGATATTTCTAGACTTGAGCTGAGAACTACTTTTTTTTCTCCTTGTTTTTTATTGGAATGAGTTCTCCTCCTCCTCCTCTTCCTCCTCCTCCTCCTTTTTTTTTTTTTTTTTTTGTTGTTACCCTCACCTGAGAGTATTTTCCCCACTGATTTCTTAGAGAGAGTGGGAGGGAGAGGGAAAATCAGAGAGAGAAACATCGATGCGAGAGAAACACATCAATTGGTTGCCTCCTGCACACGTCCCGACCAGGGCCCGGACCAAGGAGGAGTGTGCAAACGAGGTACCTCCCCTGGACCGGAATCGAACCCGGGACCCTTCAGTCCGCAGGCCGACGCTCTAGCCACTGAGCCACACTGGCTAGGGCTGGACTGAGTTCTTAAGTTAAAAAAAAAAAAATTCATGCTCATACCATAAAATGCCTTACACATTTTTTTTTAACCTTACATAAGTTTTGAAGGCCCTGAGTCAAACCGTAGAAATTATTTGCTGTGCTTACATAAAGCACCAGAGAACCACATGCCAGCGGCTTCCATTTTCTCCTCCTCCCTCCCTCCTGCCCCGGACTGGGGGGGTTTCTTAGACGTGTGGGCTGCTATTCAGATTGTACCGGAACACAGCGGAAAGTCACTTCTTCTACAATGCCTATGGTTCCGGTCACTTTTACAGTTATATGGCCCTAATTTAAAAAAAAAAAATTTTATTGATTTCAGAGAGAGGAAGGGAGAGGGGAGAGAGAGATCGAAACATCCATGATGAGAGAGAATCACTGATCGGCTGCCTCCTGCACGCCCCCTACTGGGGGTCGAGCCCACAACCCCGGGCATGTACCCTTGACCGGAACGGAACCCGGGGGACCCTTCAGTCTGCAGGCTGACGCTCTAACCACCGAGCAACACCGGCTAGGCTGAAACTGTCATTTTAATAGAACCTACTTAAAAATTAAATGAGTTACTCTATACACCAAGTGTTTAGGATAGAGGCTGGCATATACTAAGCCCCTCCAACCTAAACTTGCTACTGCTCTTTTTTAAAAAAAATATATATAATTTTTTTATTGATTTCAGAGCAGAAGGGAGAGAGGGAAAGAGAGAGATGGAAACCTCAATGATGAGAGAGAATCATGGATCGGCTGCCTCCTGCACGCCCCCTACTGGGGGTCGAGCCCGCACCCTGGGCATGTGCCCCTGACCGGGAATCAAACCAGTGACCTCCTGGTTTATAGGTTGATGCTCAACCACTGAGCCACACCAGCCGGGCATTACTGCTCTTAGGGATGTGATGCGCTCTTTGCAGAGTGCCGGGAAGACAGGACACGCTTGATGCTTGACTGCCCTGGCCATGTCAGTGTGCTAGGCTTGGCATCGTAGGTGGTCAGTCGAATACAACTTCATTTTCTTAAGGTTCTTGAACGGGATTGCATTTTGCGTGTGAAGCCCAGCTGTGTGATTTTACTCCCCGTTTTCCCTCCTCCCCCCCCCCCCCCCCCAGTAAACAGTGACCAGCCCCAGCAGTTCGCCTTCCGTTTGGGAGATCGGTTTCGTATGCTCTTCCCCTCGATGCTTTTTTATTTGTCCGTTTCTGCCGGAGTCTGAGGTTACAGGTCCGGTGGACACACTTTGCCCACCTCACCAATGCGGACGCGCCACCTAGCGGCCAGCCGGGAAATGCAGCCTCTTGGGTGACAGTGAACTGTTCCCCAAGGAGGAAGATAGCGGGGCCACCACCCCCCCACCCCCCCCCCCACCCCCCATAGATTTTGCTTTCTGGCTCCGCTCCTGGGAACCAGTTGCAGGAAGATGTGCAGGCTGGCGGCAGGCTTCGGTAGCAACTCCCGGGAGGTGGCCCGGGATTAAGATGATCAGACCGTGTTGAGCATGAGGGTCTTAAGTTCTCGCTAAGCAATGTGAACAGTTTGGGGAGAGTTAACGCCATGCAGGGTGCTTTCTACAGCGTGGGATTTAAGATGTCATTACGGGACTTTAATACGTGAGAAGTCCCACACTATGTCTTCTGAGATGAGAGATTTAAAAAAAAAAACAAAAAAACAGCCCTGGCCGGTTTGGCTCAGTGGATAGAGCGTCAGCCTGCAGACTCAAGGGTCCCAGGTTCGATTCCGGTCAAGGGCATGTGCCATGGTTGTGGGCACATCCCCAGTGGGAGGTGTGCAGGAGGCAGCTGATCGATGTTTCTCTCTCTTCGATGTTTCTAACTCTCTATCCTTCTTCCTTCCTCTCTGTAAAAAATCAATAAAATATATTAAAATAAAATAAAATAAAATAAAAAACACCAAAAAAAAACCCCAAACACACACACACACATACACACACACACCCCTCCTGATTCATGCTGAGAAAAAGAAACCGAGGTGTTTACTTGCCATCGCTCCGTTTAAACACGCGGTTCCACGTTAATTATCCTTCTCCCAGGAGTCCCCTTGGGCGAGCGGAGGTCATTAGGATGCTCGCCGGTGAGAAATCCGAATAGAGACCCACAGCCCTTCCTGGCGGGGGCTCGCCTCGGCTGCATCGTGTGGGAGAGTTTTGTGTGTGTGTGTGTGTGTGTGTGTGTTTTTGTACTCGGTTTCATACCTTCTCGGTATTTTCAGAATCCACTTTCTCGCTTTTTTTCGCTGAGGCTACGCTCCATGCTCAGGTGGTTCTTCAGGTTCACATTTAGAAAGTTTTATTCATTTTATATGTTTTTTTTTATTGATTTCAGAAGGGAAGGGGGAGTGAGAGAGAGAGACATCCATGATGAGAGAGAATCACGGATCAGCTGCCTCCTGCGCACACCACACCGGGGACCCAGCCCCCCACCCCCCAGGTTCTATTCAGGTCAAGGCCTTTGTCGCCCTCATTGAAGGTAAAGCCTGCCCCCCTTGCCCCCCCCCAGGAAGTTCGCTTGTCTGGGACAGTGTGAAGAGGAGTCCTGAATGTGGTTCACACCTCCGAAATGATCATTCAAAGCAGCGTGCTCCCGGGAAGACCTGGGAGCTGGGGTATTTCTTACCGAAAATGTAAACACAATCATTTGAACTTGGCATGTTCCCTTGGAGCTTAGCTTGTAAAAGAGAATCTTGTAAAAAAACAAAACAAAACAAAACAAAACGCCGTGTGCATGTGGAACGGGGTGGATGGGAACTCGCCGGGACAGGCCTGGACAGCGCCTGCCTTTCATCCGCCAGGGTCAGGGGGGGTCGCTTGTGCGCGGCGCTGCCTTTGAAGGCTCGTCCTCAAACACCTCGCTGCCTCCCTGTCTCGGGGGCAGTGAGGCACGGGGAAAGGGAGCTACAGGCCTCAGTGTTCCCATCTGTAGGTTGGGATAATAACACTGTATCAGGGACGCTGTTAGGACTGGCAACAATGTAACCAGGATCTGCAACAATGTATCTGGGTCGGCAACAATGCACCTGAGGCAGAACTGACAGGTAGGAAGCATCCAAGGAATGGGGGCTTTTTACCTGTGTCCTCTCCACATGCCCCGTTGGCCCTGCTGGCCTCTCTCTCTCTGGGGGCCCAGGCCTCCCCCCAGCTCTGAGCATTGTCATCTGCAAGGATAGACCTTCCGGAAGTTCAGGGAAGATTTGAACTCAGGAAGCCTGAGCTCACGTCGGCTGCCCTGGACCCTCACAGGAGGGTCCATCATGTCCCCACCTGAGGACAAGGGGGCGGGGGGGAGGTGAGCGATGGGGAGGATACAGGTCCTGCTTTTGGTTCCAAGGAGAGCATGTGAAAATCAGGCAAGATTTTTTTTAAAAAAATTTTTTTATTGATTTCAGAGAGGGAGGGAGAGGAGAGAGAGAGAGAGAAACATCAACGATGAGAGAGAATCACTGATTGGCTGCCTCCTGCACGCCCCCGACTGGGGATCGAGCCCACACTGGGGCATGCGCCCTGACCGGGAATCGAACCCGGGATCCTTCAGTGTTCAGGCCAACGCTCTGTCCACACCAGCTAGGGCCAGGCAAGGTTGTTTTCCTCTCTCCTCAAGGCGCTTGCTGGCCTGTTGGGAGAAGTTAAGTGAATGGTGAGCGGTCCCAGGAAATACGGGTTCAGTGTTGAGTTATGGGAGCCTAAGGGTTTGGGGAAAGGCGGGGGCCGGAAGCTCTGGCGTCCTCCAGCTGCTGGAGGGCGGACGTCTGACCTTAGTCAGGGCGCCTGGGATGCTGGGCCCGAGGGGACAGCACCTGGGAGCCGGGGCCTGAGCACTGGAGCGCCCCTGATGGAGGTAAGCGGGGGGTCGACGTGGTGTCTTGAGGGGGTGAGTGTTGAGGGGAGCAGAGGTAGAAACACCAGTGGGAATCGGGCCATGCTGGACCTTAGAAAGGCTCCACGCAGGAGCGGGGGGGGGGGGGGGGGGGGGGGGGGGGGGGGGGGCACCTGCTTCAGTTGTGGGCTCCATCCCTGGTAGGGGGCGTGCAGGAGGCAGCCTGTCATCAATCATGTTTCTCTTTCTCCCTCTTTAAAAAAAATAAAAAATAAATAGTTAAGCCAGCCTTTGTGGCTCCCTGGCTGAGTGTCAACCTATGAACCAGGAGGTCACGGTTCAATTCCCGGTCAGGGCACAGGCCCGGGATGCGGGCTCCATCCCCAGTGTGGGGCGCGCAGGAGGCAGCCGGTCCATGATTCTCTCTCACCATGGATGTTTCTCTCTCTCTCTCCCTCTCCCTTCCTCTCTGAAGTCAATTTAAAAAAATATTTTTTAAAAAAAATGGTTACAATGGGAAATCTTAACCCGTGTTTATTGCACCACAGTGAAAAAAATGAAACATTTCTTGATTCCTTCCGCGGTGAGTGTGTACCACGTGAGGTGGGGAGGGAGACGGGTTTTAGGCGAACCCCTGCCTGAGGGGCCACGGCCTTGCAGGTCGAGGGTGTCCCGGGAGCCCGGAGGCGGCCGCGTGAGGTCAGGGCGGCCACACCAGGAAGCGAGCGGCGCTGAGTCACCAGGCAGGGGTTTGTTTTCCATAGCGAGGCCTGGCCGGTGCCGGTCACGCTCCCCCGTCAGGGAAAGCGAGTCAGGGTCCGGGCCCTGCGTGCCACCCCGGCCCAATCAGCCCTGGGACGTGCCATTGCGTTTTCATCATCTTATTTTTTCTCCAGAAGAGGGATTTGTTTGGCTGTCGGCTTCCCTCGCTGATGAGACTGAAAGTCTTTTGTTTTGACAGCTCCATTTAAAAAAGAAAAAATGTTTTTATGGATATCAGAGAGGAAGGGCGAGGGAGAGAGGGAGAGAGAGAAACATCAGTGATGAGAGAGAATCATGGATCGGCTGCCTTCCGCACGCCCCCTCCTGGGGATGGAGCCCGCAACCTGGGCATGTGCCCTTGTTGGGAATCGAACCCAGGACCCTTCAGTCTGCAGGCCCACGCTCTATCCACTGAGCCACACCAGCTAGGGCGGACTCCCCGGTCCCAGAGGGAGCCTTGGAGGAGAGGGATTGGCCCCCGGAGGCAAGAGTGGTTTCAGGCAGGAGAGGAAACTGAGGCTGAGAGAACCCCGGAAGCGTGCTGTCTGTGTGCCTGCCTGCCTGTCTGTCTGTCTGTCTGTCTGTCGCAGGCCAGGTCTGCCCGTCCGCCCTTCCCGCCGCCACTCTCTGGGGCCGGTTCTTTGCGCTGAGGTTTCCGCCAGGAGTCGGGGCTCAGGCCTGGACCTGCTGGATTCCGACGGGGCTGCGAGGTAGCTGAGCCTGTCTGGCCAAGCGAGGCTCTCTCCCCGCCCCCTGGGGGGAGCAGCCTTTGTGGGCCGGGGCCCGGGGGAGGACGCCACTGGCTGCCAGCAGCCCCCCTCGGTTTGGAAGTGGGACTGGCCTTCCCCCCGCGTCTCGGGAGCCAGCCCCGGACCATGCTTGTCTCTCCCTGGGCAGGAAGCATGGCCGCGGGACAAGCGGGAGGCGGGCCCGTGCCCCAGGCGGCGATGCCCTCTGGCAGAGCTGGAGAAACAGACAAGCAGACGCTCACCGCTCCCAGGTCTGAGGCTGGAGGGCCAAGGTCAAGCAAGGTCAAGGTGCTCGGCATCGGGTTTGCCGGTGGCCATCGTCTGCGAGGAAGATCTGATCTCTTTTTTTTGTTTGCTTTAAACATCTGACTTTTTATTGATTTTATTGACGTATTTTTTTAATTGATTTTAGAGAGAGGAAAGGAGCAAGAGAGAAACATGGAGGCGAGAGAGAAACAGTCATTGATCAGTTGCCTCCCGCATGTGCATCGACCAGGGATCGAACCCACAACCCGGGCTTGTGCCCTGCCCGGGAATCGAACCGTCACCTCCTGGTTCATAGGTTGATGCTCAACCCCTGAGCCACACTGGCCAGGCCAGCCGGAAGCCTAGTTTCTCAGTGGGCGCGCACCTATTGGATGGATGGATGGATGGATGGATGGAATTCAGTTTTGCAAGCCTGACGCCACCATCGGTGGGGCGGGGGGGGGGGGCGGATTGCGACTGCTGGGATAGACCTGCCTGTGCAGCTCCTCCCAGAATGCTTAGCGGGACGGTCTCAGCAAACCCAGCAGGCCGGGAAGCCCAATGGTTATCGCGTGGCGGCATTACGTGTGTCCAACTCCTAGTTGCTCTTTTAAATCTGACCCTGCTATTACGTTGCCTGGTCTCTGTTCCCGGATGCGTTGTAAGCTGGGTAGGATTTGCCGGTGAGTCCCTCCCCTGACGGTAAGAGCGGTATTGATCAGGCCTTCCCGTTAATCCCGTGAGCAGTTGAGACACGGATGAGCCCGTCTTAGGGTTCCTGCGACCCAGCGCGGCCCTGAAACCCGCACAGGGCGTTGATGGCACCTGAGCGCGGGGCACACGGACGTGACGGGGGTGCCTGCCGCCAGGGGTGGGGCGTGCTCCCTGCACTCCGCGTGTGCGTGCTAGAAGTCACGTCCTCTTACGGAAGGCCAGTCTGCCACCTTCTTCTGGTCTCGGGCAGACGGTGGCCCTGCAGGTCCCTGGCGGGCCGCTGTGCGTTCTTCCCTGCTGAGGGGTGGGGGGATGAGGGCTAGGTATCTGGGCAGCAAGTCGGGCACAGCACGCCAGCCAGGACCCTGGAAACCTCCTCTTACTGTTTTTTTTTTGTTGTTAGCCCTCACCTGGGGGTATTTTTCCTTTTTTTTTTTAATGTATTTTTATTGATTTCAGAGAGGAAGGGAGATGGGGAGAGAGAGAAACATCAATGATGAGAGAGAATCATGGATCGGCTGCCTCATGCACGCCCCCGACTGGGGATGGAGCCCGCAACCTGGGCATGTGCCCTGACCGGGAACTGAACAGTGACCTCCTGGTTCCTAGGTTGATGCTCAACCACTGAGCCACACCAGCCTGGCAGAAGCTATTTTTTCCATTGATTTTTGGAGACAGTGGGAGGCAGAGAGAGAGAGAGAGAGAGAGAAACATCGAGGAGAGAGAGACACATCGATTGGTTGCCCCCTGCCTGTGTCCCCACAGGTTCCTTGAAATGTGAGATGTTTAGGGTCCCACGCCCATGGGGGGTTCATCCTTGGGAAGGGCAGAGGAGGCTAAGCTGGGGGCGGGGGGGGGGCGGGGCAGGCCTTGGGGACGCCGCGAGCCATCTCAGCCCCTTCTCAGCTGCATCTTAAAGCAAAACCCCATTTGCCGAGCCTTCCCTTACGGGGGCCGGGTAGGCCCGGGGGTGGGGGTCACGGCGCGAGGGGCTTACCTACCGGTTCCTGTTCCCTGGTCTTCCTGTCTCTCACTTCTCAGCTCCCGTGAGATTCAGAAAATAACGCAACATGCCTGAGATTTCTGAAATTCCCGGCCTGGGAGGCCTGACTCCGTGGAGGAGGCGGCCATTTCGGCCTCAGCCATTTCCCCAGCGCCCAAGATTTGTAATGCCTGAAGCGTACATCTCTCTCTCTCTCTCCTCTCCCTCCCTTCCTCCCTCCTTCTCTCTTCTTGAAAAGCAGCCATTGAAAGAAAAAAGAAATAGCAAAATCCCCATCTTGGGAGTCCCACTTCCTGTGGTCCTTCTTGAGCTCTGAAAAAATAGCTTTTTGCAAGTCAGGGCTCTGGCTTGGCCTCTTTCAAAGGCATTCTTCCCACCTCTTTGTTGGGGCCAGGCTGGGTGAGGGCGACGAGTTAGAAGAGCGCGCTTTTCATCAGCCCGGACGCACGCAGGCCTACATTTTAAGTTCCTCCCTCGCTCGGTGGTGCGTGTGGGAATACCGTCCAAGCCACCGCGAGGTAGCCGGACACTTCCCACCATGCCGATGGCTTCCCTCCTCGCGTTAAGGTTGATTTTTAAAAGACTCGCTCAGGTACAAATGGTACTTTGTGGGTGTTAGAAAAGTGGGAACGGCCGCCGGCCGGCGTGGCTCAGTGGTTGAGCATTGACCTAGGAACCAGGAGGTCAGGGTTTGATTCCCAGTCAGGACACGTGCCCGGGGTGAGGGCTCCATCTCCAGTGTGGGGCGTGCAGGAGGCAGCCGGCCATGATTCTCTCTCCTCATTGATGTTTCTATCTCTCCCTCTCCCTTCCTCTCTGAAATCAGTTAAAAAATAACACATGTATATATGTATATGTATCTACACTACTAAAAGAGTAAGATGCAAATTGACCGTACCTTCACGACGCCCAGCAGCCAATCAGGAGTGAGTATGCAAATCAACCCAACAAAGACGGCAGGTTAATTTGCATATGCAGGTGCTGAGTGGCCGGGGGTGTTTCACACCGCCCCAGCCACTCCAGACCTCTGGGCAGCGTGGGAAGGTGGAAAGGCGGCTCCTGCCAGAGCGAAGGCGGTGCCGGCAGCCAGGGGAAGGAAGGCCCATTCTTGCACAAATCTTCATGCATCGGGCCTCTAGTGTGTGTGTGTGTGTGTGTGTGTGTGTGTATCAAAGAAAGTCCCTTTTCAAGGGTACGTGCCCCCGCCCCCCGTGATCCCGCAAGTGACCTGCTTCTTTATTTTGGGGGTTTGAACGGTAAAGAGTTCTGTGTAGCAGGTCAAGTCTCTCACAACCTGGGCTTACCCAGTTCTGTCGACATTCCTCCATGGTCCCCCATGGGGGGGCTCTTCCCGCTCGAAAGGCAGGGAGGTGGATCCAGGCGTGTCCCAGGCCTTTGCAGGGGGACGTGTGCCCGCGTGGGCACCGCCTCGCTGGGTCCCCACTTGCTCGCTGCCTCCGGTGGGTCAGGGACGAGGTCACCCGAGCTCAGCTCCGTTGAATGCGCCGCCGTTCTGTTGGTGGGGGCAGCCGCCGTCTGTTGGGGTTTTTGAAGATGGGGGGCACGTCACGCCCTGCAACCAAGGGGGTGCCCTCTCCTCTGGGTGCATCTGACGAGCCGACTCCCCACGCACGTCTCATTAGTCACGGTCGGATGGCGAGGTTTATTGTTTAAAGTTTCTCGGTGCCTCTTTTTTTTTTTTTTTTTAATAGTAGGGAAAGGAAGCTTCTATATAGAAACCAAATGGGTTCGGAGACCAGGAGGCACGGGAGGCGTGGCTGTTTGGGACCCTGGACGTGATTCCCCGTCCCTCTTCCGCTTACCGTCTGGTCTCGGGGACACGGAGGCAGCTGTTAACGGAACGACTTGTTCAAAATACCCAGAGGGCCCGGCCGGCGTGGCTCAGGGGTTGAGCATTGAACTATGAACCAGGAGGTCACAGTTTGATGCCTGGTCAGTGCACATGCCCAGGTTGTGGGCTCAACCCCCAGTAGGGGGCGTGCAGGAGGCAGCCAATCAGTGATTCTCTATCATCATTGATGTTTCTCTCTCTCTCTATCCCTCTCCCTTCCTCTCTGAGATCAATAAAATCTATTTTAAAAAATATAGATAGGGCCTGGCTGGCGTGGCTCAGTGGATGAGCATTGACCTATGAGCGAGGAGGCCACGGTTTGATTCCAGGTCAGGGCACATGCCTGGGTTGCGAGTTGGATCCCCAGTAGGGGGCATGCAGGAGGCAGCCGGTCCGTGATTCTCTCGCATCATTGATGTCTCTCTCTCTCTCTCTCTCTCTCTCTCTCCATCCCTCTCCCTTCTGCTCTGAAATCAATCAATCAATCAGTAAAAAATACGGAGAGGCAATGGAATATGCCTGTTGTGCCCACCTGGCCGGTATGGGTCCCCGGGATCGTCCAGGAACCCGCCAAGGCCACTCTGAGCGGCATCTCGACCCACCTGCCCCCCTCAACCCTCCCCTCCCCTGCACTGGGCCACACGCCTGGTTCGCTCTCGGATGGCCATGCCCGTCCCTCGAGCCAGTTGCTAACTCACCCGGGATGTGTGCGCCGCCTCAGAAAGCCACCGCACGAGGGGAACGTTCCCGTTTGGAAAAAAACGGTTAGGAAAGGAGGCCCTGCCGAGACAGCCTCTGCCCCCAAAACAAAGGCATCGAGGACAGACACTCAGCCACGCTTGTCGACAACTTGTGATGTTGATCGATTTCCCAGGCAACGCCGGCAGCCTCCCCGATAGATCTCTCGCGGGCTCGTCACAGCCGGAGAGGTGTTTTCCTGTCTCCTTGTTGGTCCCTAGGTGCCCCCTACGCCGCTTGTGTCTCGCTGTAGCTCATGTTTTTGTTTTGTTTTTTCTTTTTTTTTTTAATTCCTCACCCAAGGAGTAAGGATATTTTCTTCTACTGACTTTTTAGATAAAGCGGGAAGGAAGGAGAGGGAGAGAAGGAAGGAGAGGACAAGAGAGAGAGAAACATTGCTCTCTTCACTGAGCCAAACCATCTAGGGCACTGTATGTATTTTTTTAAAAAAAATATGCTTGTATTGATTTCAGAGAGGAAGGGAAAGGGGGAGAGAGAGAGAGAAACATCAATGATGAGAGAGAATCATGGATCGGCTGCCTCCTGCACACCCCCTACTGGGGATCGAGCCCGGAAACTCGGGCATGTGCCCTTGACTGGAATCGAACCCGGGACCCTCCAGTCAGCAGGCCAACGCTCTATCCCCTGAGCCAAACTGGGTGGGGCCACTGGTTTTGTGGGGGTTTTTTTTGGCTTATTTTAGAGAAGTGGCCTAGCTTTATCGGATTGTCCGAGAGACCCGGGACCTAAGGAAGAATCCAGGCTTAACCACTGAGCCACCCGTGAGCTCCCCTTCACTCGTATCTCGGCAGCCCTCCCCCACTCCCCAAAGCCTCCTCCCTCCCTCTGCGCTGTGCGCGGTGACTGCGGCCGGCCCAGATGTCACCACCGAGTCGCATCAGAAACTCAGCCGGTGTTGGCGGAATTAAATCGCCCTGGGGGAAAAATCAATGGTAGTGAAATTAAGTCACTTGCTCTTAAAAGCAGAACAGAATAGCCGTTTTTCATTTTTACGGGGCTGTTTCCTCTCTCTAGATCGCGTACCGTTCTTTCTTCTGTCTAGTGTGTGTGTGTGTGTGTGTGTGTGTGTGTGTGTGTGTGTGTGTGTTTAATCCTCCCCCGAGGATATTTTCCCATTGATTTTTAGAGAGAGGGAGAGAAACATCGATGTGAGAGAAACACATTGGTTGGTTGCCTCCTGCACGCACCCCAACCAGGGCCAGTGAGAAGCCTGCATCCGAGGCACATGCCCTTGACCGGAGTCAAACCCAGGACCCTTTGATCTTGCAGGACGATGCTCTATCCACTGAGCCACACTGGCCAGGACTGTGTGTGTGTGTGTGTGTGTGTGTGTGTGTGTGTGTTGTGTCCCTTTCAAGGAGAAGCAGTGGTGGACACAGATGACCCCGGGGGCGTTTAGATCTCGGGGATCCAGGGCTAGGTCACAGGTGGATGAATCAGAAAGGATTCGTCCAAAGTCTTGGCGCCGATTAGCTGCAGGAAGAGGCCAGGTGTCGTGGAAAGATGACTCAGAAGGCGTGTTAGGGCCTCACCACACTCCCCTGCCACCGGGGTGTCAGTTACATCATTCCCGTCACTCGGCCGGAATAGCCCGGCGTAGAGCAGCGAGGGTGTTCAGCAGACCCTGTTTGATAGGGAGATTCTATATATACACACACACACACACACACACATACACATACATATATATATATACTAGAGGCCCAGTGCACGAATTCGTGCACAGGTGGGGTTCAGCCAGCCCACCCCGATGGGAGCTGATCAGGGCTGGGCCAGAGGGGGAAAGAGGCTGTGGGCAGTTGGCTGGCCTCGCCCCCAATTAGAGTAGGGGTGGGGTCGATCAGGGGTCGGGCTGGCCAGAGGGAGGGGCCGCTGAAGGTTTAGGGGTACTGATCGGGGCCCAGATCGGGCCGGTTGGCCGCCACATTGCGCGTCATAGCAACCGGCCGTTCCAGTTGTTCCACTGTTCCGGTCACTTGGCTTTTATATATATAGATATGAATGATATTGTTATTGATTTCAGAGAGGAAGGGAGAAGGAGAGAGAGAGAAACATCAATGCTGAGAGAGAATCATGGATCGGCTGCCTCCTGCACACCCCCTACTGGGGATGGAGCCCGCAACCCGGGCCTGTGCCCTGACCGGGAATCGAACCGTGACCTCCTGGTTCCTAGGTGGACACTCAACCGCTGAGCCACGCCTGCCGGGCTCCACTGGCAACAATCCTGAGTCATTATCCATCCATTACGTTCAGATGGCACCGTCCTCATCACTGTGGTCCTGTATTGAGTCTCCACACGGAGCCGCTCCAGCCAGGCCCTAATGTGGGTCCTTCTTGGGGCCCCCATTCCCTCGCCCTGGGTTGGTCTGAGGGCTGGGTTCCTCGCCCCCCTCCGGGTCCCATAGAAATCCCACCCGCCCTCCTCCCCGGGGACCCTCGCAGGCTTGCTGTCTGCAGCCCTTCCCCGCTGCCTCGTGGGGACCCAGGGCCCGGGCATCAAGGTTGGTGCATCCCCGCTCCATCTTGCCTGTCCCTTGGATGTGGTCCCATCCACTCGCTTCTCTTTTAAAAGTGTGGACACAGCCCGGCCGGCGTGGCTCAGCGGTGGAGTGTCCACCTAGGAACCAGGAGGTCACAGGTTCGATTCCCACTCAGGGCACATGCCCGGGTTGCGGGCTCCATCCCCAGGAGGGGACGTGCAGGAGGCAGCCGATCAGTGATTCTCATCATTGATGTGTCTCTCTCTCTCTCTCCCTCTTCCTTCCTTTCTGAAATTAATAAAAATAATATATTAAAAAAATAAAAAATAAATGTGGACGCAGACCCAGTTTGGGGAGCTCACCTCTGGTCCCCCTTATGCTACGAAGCCTCCCTGATGAGCATGGTCCAAGACCACCTGGAGGTTTTATTTTTTGCTTCTGGCAGTCACAGCACCCCGTTATCACATGCAGAAATTAGATCCAATTAAATCTCCCAAGTCTTGTTCGCACCTCCTACACGCGTGCCTTTTTTTTTTTTTTTTGCACCCAAGTGTCCAAACACATAACTTCCTCTCGATGGCAACCCCAATCTGTGGACCTCTTTAGCTGCCTTCCTCTCTGAAATCAATAAAAATAAAAAAAAAAAAGTATTTTTTTTTTAAAGTCACCAGCCATCAGAACTGGGAATAACGAGAAAGCATCCGAGGGCGCTTTGAAAACAAGAGAGACCTACAGAATATTGCACTTTGGGCATTGTAAGAGCAGAACGGAATTTGGAATAACCGTCAGAGCAGGCAAAGTTTTGTGGGGTTGTTTTTTTGGGGGGAGACCCAGGGAACTAGCTGGTGCCCCTCAGTTGCGGCAAACGGCAGCTCTCTAATGCACCCGTCGGCCTGGCTCCGGATCCGGTAGATGGTGGGGACACGGGGGCTTGCGCTCCCTGCCGCCGTCGTCGAGTGAATTTTGGGTAAAGTTTCCGCTTCTTCGATGAGGAGGTGGCATGTGAGCATCTGCCCCCGCTCTGTACGTTCTTGGACACATTGTAGCACCGGGTGTTACCTTCCCAGCCCTAGGACTGGATCTTCTCCAGGCATTTTAAAAATTTTTGAGCCCTAACTGGTTTGGCTCAGTGGATAGAGCGTTGGCCTGCAGACTCAAGGGTCCGGGTTCGATTCCGGTCAAGGGCATGGACCTTGGTTGCGGGCACATCCCCAGTGGGGGGTGTGCAGCAGGCAGCTGATCGATGTTTCTACCTCTCTATCCCTCTACCTTCCTCTCTAAAAAAATCAATAAAATATATTAAAAATAAATAAATAAATAATTGATTTTTAGAGGGGGTAGGGGGAGGGAAGGAGGGAGGAAGAGAGAGAGAGAGAGAGAGAGAGAGGTTGTTCCACTTATTTATGCATTTACTGGTTGATTCTTTTTTGGTGGTGGTGTTAATTTGATAGTTTGTTTGTTAATTCTCACCAGAGGGTATTTTTTCCATTTATTTTATTTTTTTTAAGAGAATAGAAGAGGGGGGGGGAGAGGAGGTGAAACAGAGAGAGGAGAGAGAGGGAAGCATTGATGGGAGAGAGCCACATCCACTGATTGCCTCCTGCATGCGCCCCAACCAGGGCAGGGGATCGAACCCCAAAATCCAGGCATGAGCCCTTGATCGGGAATCAAACCCATGACCCTCCGGTGCTCGGGCTGGCGTTCTAACCACTGAGCCACGCTGGCCAGGACCCTTGGTTGGTTCTTGTACACACTGTGATCGGGGGTGGAACCCCCCACCTTGGTGTATCGGGATGATGCTCTGACTTAACGGAGCCACCCGCCCGGGGCCAGGACTGCCTGCCTCTTCTGCGCCCATGAGCCGTTCGGTTCCCGTTCCACGAAGGGTAGCGATGGCTCTCGCGTGGGGGCACCGGAGGACCCTTTTGCCCGTTGACGGTGACGCTTCGTGTTCAATTTCCCGCCCCCAGCGTCCCCCGTGCGAGGCAGCCCCTCGCTTCCATCCCCACCATCGCCTCTCGTTGCGGAGCCGGCCGGGCGGCGGGGACGGGTGTCTGGGGAGAGATGCGTGTATATACACAATGTAAACACGTTCCCGTTGACACGTGGAGATAAAAGGCTTAACATGAACCGCGTCTGTTTACACTTAACACAGAGAATTCCACTCGAACAAATTCGACGATAGCAGTATCAGTGTTTGTTATCATAACAGCATCTCCAGCCCCATCTTTTGTGTGTGTGTGTGTGTGTGTGTGTGTGTGTGTGTGTGTGTGTGTGGCGGGTTGCATGTACTGAGTAGGCGTGGGTGGAATGAGCGCGCACGTGGAGGGTTCGCTCAGCTCTAAGGCGGCCGGGCCGCGGGGCTGCCGACTCAGCGGCCACGGAGGCCCAAGGGGTCTGGGGACACTCTCTCTCCACCCCTTTTCCTCCTTTTTTTTTTTTTTTTAATCCATTAAGCACAGTGGGAATACCACTTTTTAAAAAAATATTTTTTTATTGGTTTCAGAGAGGGAGAGGTAGAGAGAGAGATAGAAACATCTATGATGAGAGAGAATCATGGATCGCCTGCCTCCTGCACGCCCCCTACTGGGGATCGAGCCCGCAACCTGGGCACGTGCCCCTGACCGGGAATCGAACCGTGACCTCCTGGTTCATAGGTCGATGCTTAACCACTGAGCCACGCGGGCCGGGCTTGTCTTATTTCTTAAGGACAATCTAGGTTTCCTGAAAGCAGGCCGCCTTGTGGGTTGGAAAATCATTTTCAAAATGACTTCCTTTTGCCCTGGCCGGTGCGGCTCAGTGGATAGAGCATCGGCCCGCGGACTGAAGGGTCCCAGGTTCGATTCTGGCCAAGGGCACCTACCTCCATTGCAGGCTCCATCCTGGCCCTGGTTGGTGTGTGTCTCTCCCATCGATGTTTCTCTCTCTCTCTCTGTCTCTCCTCTTCCCTTCCCCTCTCTCGAAAATTCAATGGGAAGCCCTAGCTCAGCGGTCGGCAAACTGCGGCTCGCGAGCCACAAGCGGCTCTTTGGCCCCTTGTGTGTGGCTCTTGCACAAAATACCACGGCCTGGGTGAGTCTATGTTGAAGAGGTGGCGTTAGAAGAAGTTTAAGTTTAAAAAATGTGGCTCTCCCAAGAAATTTCAATCGTTGTCCTGTTGATACTGGGCTCTGTTGACTAATGAGTTTGCCGACCACGGCCCTAGCCGGTGTGGCTCAGTGGATAGAGCATCGGCCTGCGGACTGAAGGGTCCCGGGTTCCATTCCTGGTCAGGGCACATGCCCGGGTTGCGGGCTCGATCGTGCAGGAGGCAGCCGATCCATGATTCTCATCATTGATGTTTCTCTCTCTCTCCCTCTCTCTCTCTCTCTCTCTCTCTCTCTCCCCCTTCCTCTCTCTGAAATGAATGAAAACATATATTTTTTAAAAAATCAATGGGAAGCCAAAACCGGTTTGGCTCAGTGGATAGAGCGTCGGCCTGCGGACTCAAGGGTCCCAGGTTCGATTCCGGTCAAGGGCATGTACCTTGGTTGCGGGCACATCCCCAGTAGGGAGTGTGCAGGAGGCAGCTGATCGATGTTTCTCTCTCATCGATGTTTCTAACTCTCTATCCCTCTCTCTTCCTCTCTGTAAAAAATCAATTAAAAAAAAATCAATGGGAAAATATCCTCGGGTGAGAATGAGCAACAGCAACCAAATATTAAGAAAGTAACGGCTTCCTGCCACTCACGCGTGTCCCGCCCTCTTGTGTCCCCCCGCAGTCTGCGGCCCCGGCATCGACATCCGCAACGACTTCCAGCAGCTGAAGCGCCTGGAGAACTGCACGGTGATCGAGGGCTACCTGCACATCCTGCTCATCTCCAAGGGCGACGACTACCGCAGCTACCGCTTCCCCAAGCTCACGGTCATCACCGAGTACCTGCTGCTGTTCCGCGTGGCCGGCCTGGAGAGCATCGGCGACCTCTTCCCCAACCTCACGGTCATCCGCGGCTGGAAGCTCTTCTACAACTACGCCCTGGTCGTCTTCGAGATGACCAACCTCAAGGACATCGGCCTGCGCAACCTGCGCAACATCACGCGCGGCGCCATCCGCATCGAGAAGAACGCCGACCTCTGCTACCTGTCCACCGTGGACTGGTCCCTCATCCTCGACGCCGTGTCCAACAACTACGTGGTGGGGAACAAGTCCCCCAAGGAGTGCGGGGACGTGTGCCCGGGGGCCCTGGAGGGGAAGCCCACCTGCGACCGGACCACCATCAACAACGAGTACAACTACCGCTGCTGGACCCAGGACCACTGCCAGAAAAGTAAGGCCGCGCCGGGGCGCCCCGGCTTCCCCTCTGCTCCCCCCTCCCCCCTCTGTCCCGCCCCCTCCCTCCATCCTCTTCCACGTGCACGGCTTGCGCGCGGCTGGGCGGTGGGGTTGTCTTGCATGTAGGACCCGCCGTGGGGGTGGGGGTGTTGGGGGGGAAGCGGGGAGGGTCTTGGCTGGCTTTCTGTAGCTTCCGGGGATGCAGGGCGTGGCGTGGTTGCCATGGAGACCATGTCCATCACACGCTAGAGACGATGCACCGGGGCCCCGGCCGGTGTGGCTCCGTGGGTAGAGCGTGGGCCTGCGGACCCAAGGGTCCCGGGTTCGATGCGGGTCGAGGGCACGGACCTCGGCCGCGGGCTCCTCCTCGGCGTCTGGCCGTGTGCGGGAGGCAACCGGTGGATGTGGGTCTCTCACGTCGTCGACGTTTCTCTCTGCCTCTCCCTCTCTCTTCCACTCTCTCTACAAGATCCGTGGGGAAATAGGCTCGGGGGAGGATTTATTAAAAAATCAAATAAAATAAAAATAAAAGGGGAAGGGCGGCGTGAGGGGAGGCGGACTCCGGGCCCGAGAGCCGCGGGGATGCGGACGGCGTGGGCACGCACGGGGCCGGCGTGGGCGGCCCGGCCCCCGCCACCCGGCGGCCTCCGGGACGGTGCCCACGGCAGGGCCGCTGGCACCGCCGAGCCCATCCCGGGCGCGGCCTCCGGCTCTTGGCCGTCACCCCGGGGGCCGGCGCGGCACCTACTTTGTGGGAGATTTATTGTCGGGGAGAGACGCGTTCCCCCTTGCGCAGAAAAACAGTGTGTAATCCCCGGGCCGAGCCAGCCGGGCGGACCCAGGGATTGTGAAAGACGTGGCTCCCGGGGTCATTCCCACGGCCGTTGCTACCCAGGGCCCTGTCACCACCACCGTGTCCAGCGCCCAGCTGGCAGGGAGGGCGCGCCCTGGGTGGTAGCTCCCCTCTCTCCTTGTCCAAGGAGGCAAGGCCCCGGGTGGGGGAGGAGGAGGGAAACGGTCTTCCAAGCGGAGGCTTGGCCCGCGGCCGCCGCTCGCTCGTTGCTCGGGGCAAGTTCTTTGCCGGAGCCCAGCCATGTGCCGGGAGGACCGGGCGGCTCCTGTTGGAGGACCTGGTTCTCTCTTTCTCTCTCTCTTTTTTTTTTTAAAATATTTTTATTGATTCCAGAGAGGAAGGGAGAGGGGAGAGAGAGAGAGAAACATCCATGATGAGAGAATCATGGATCGGCTGCCTCCTGCACGCCCCCTACTGGGGATCGAGCCTGCAACCCCGGGCGTGTGCCCTTGACCCGGAATCGAGCCGTGACCTCCTGGTTCACAGGTCGACGCTCAACCACTGAGCCACACCGGCCGGGCAGAATCTGGTTCTCTTGCTTTCTGGGGGATTCACCTCGGCGCTACCTGCTGTTTTCTTGCCTTTTTGGCTCTTGAGTTCTAGAATGGGCCCTGACTCCCCCATTTCCTCTCAGATAATCCAGCGCCTTGCTGCTAAACTGAGTCCCGACGTGTGTTTTTTTATTATTATTATTTTTTTTTTTATTGATTCCAGAGAGGAAGGGAGAGGGAGAGAGAGAAACATCCATGATGAGAGAGAATCATGGATCAGCTGCCTCCTGCATGTCCCCTATTTGGGATCGAGCCCGCAACCTGGGCATGTGCCCTACACCGGAATCGAACCCGGGACCCTTCATTCCTTGGGCCGACGCTCTATCCACTGAGCAAACCCGGCCAGGGCCATTATTCCATCTTAACATTTCTCCTCCTCCTCCTCTTTTTTTTTTTTTTTTAATTGTAAGCACTTCGGGACAGGTGTTTCTTCTGATGAACTGTAACCAGCTCCTAGGCCGGGGTCCTGCTGACGCCAGGGGTCAGGGTGGGGACCTGCAGGTGCGCGGGCGGGAGCCAGAGAGGCCGGCGGCTCCGGGAGGCGCAGGGGGTCAGCGGGGCGGCCCCGGCTCCGTGTGATCCCTAAGAGCTTGTCTCTGTCTTCCCCGGGACGGGACGCGGCGGACGGCCCCTCTCCGGTCAGCTGTCCCTGAGTGGGGGAGCTTTATTTAGAAAGGGGGTCACGTGCCCCGGGCCGCATCCCTTTGCCTTTTATGGTCAGGCGTGGAGATCACACGGCACCCTCCGGGCCGGCCCCCGTCTGCCACCGGGATGGTGAGGCAGCGCGTCCCTGGGTCCCCAGGCCACCCCCCCCCCCCCCGCTCCTTCCTCCCGAGAGAGACAGCCTTGTCCTGGGCCTGTGGTCGGCAAACTCATGAGTCCACAGAGCCAGATACCAACAGCACAACGATGGACATTTCTTTGGAGAGCCACCTTTGTTAAACTTCAACTTCTTCTAACGCCACTTCTTCAAAATAGACTCGCCCAGGCCGTGGTATTTTTGTGGAAGAGCCACACTCAAGGGGCCCGAGAGCCGCAGGTGGCTCGTGTGCCGCGGTTTCCCGACCACAGATCTGGGCTGACTGTCACCCAGCAGCAGCGTCCCTCCCCCGGGCTCCCCGACCCCGGGCGTTTGCTTTTAAATTAGGGTCTCCTCCTCGGGGACTGGACGCGGCGGGATGACTCCCCCGGGCTGATGCTGCAATCCTAGGAATTTGGAAACCAGCTGGGGTGCCTTCCAGCGTCCCCCCTGAGACCGAAGCGTCCGATTGTTCCCAGTTTCTTCTTCTTCTTCTTCTTTTTTTTAATAATGTTTATTGTTGAAAGTGTTACATATGCCCCCCTCTTACCCCCTCCCCACTGGCCTCTTTTAGCCCGTCCCCGCCCCCACCCCACCCCATCCACCTCAAGCCGTCAAGCATCTCTCTTTTGTTGCATGCCTGTTTCTCTCTCTTTTAAAACATCGATTTATGTTTCCATATGCAGAGAGAGAGAGAAACATCCATCTCTTGTTCCACGTGTTGATGCATTCACCGGGTGTTGCTTGTACGCGCCCTGGCCGGGGATTGAACCCGCAGCCTTGGCGTATGGGGCCGATGCTCTAACCCAGTGGTCGGCAAACTCACGAGTCCACAGAGCCAAATACCGACAGGACAACGATTGACATTTCTTTGGAGAGCCACATTTTTTAAACTTAAACTTCTTTTTTTTTTTAAATATATTTCATTGATTTTTTACAGAGAGGAAGAGAGAGGGAGAGAGAGTTAGAAACATCGATGAGAGAGAAACATCCATCAGCTGCCTCCTGCACACCCCCTACTGGGGATGTGCCCGCAACCAAGGTACATGCCCTTGACCAGAATCGAACCTGGGACCCTTCAGTCCGCAGGCCGACGCTCTATCCACTGAGCCAAACCGGTTTCGGCCAAACTTAAACTTCTTCTAACGCCACTTCTTCAACATAGACTCGCCCAGGCCGTGGTATTTTGTGGAAGAGCCACCCTCCAGGGGCCAAAGAGCCGCCTGTGGCTCGCGAGCCACGGTTTGCCGACCACTGGAGCCTCTAACCCACGGAGCCACTAGGCAGGGCCTCATGTCTCTCTCTCGCTTCTCTTGCGTGTACACCAGTGGGCAGGGATGACGTGGGCCGTGTGGGCCCGTGTGGGCCCGTGTGGGCCCGTGGCTAAGCTCGCCCCGGGCTGCCTTGCTCAGTCCGAGGGCAGAGGGTGGTTCAGAGGTGTGGTTTGGGCGGGAGGGGTGGCGGGTGGGGGCGTGGGGCCGGAAGCAGGACTGGGACACATGCCTCCTCCTGGCAGGTGGCTGACTGGGGGACTCAGCCTCTAGGAGGCGGGGCCTCTGAGCGCCATCCTAGGGTGCGAGGCGCCCCGGGTTGGAGCCCACGGGAGACCGTTGCCAAGGTAGTAGTCGGGGGAACACCCGTGGCAGGAGATGCGTTCTCTGTCTGTCTGTCTGTCTGTCTGCCACGCCGGTACGGCAGCATGGACGTTTGCGAAAGCACACGCTTCTGTACAGAATGGGATTGAAAAGAGTAAATGACCTTCTGGTAAGGGCAAGCGGCATTCCGTGGCAAAGGTCGGAGAACGGCGGGGACACCGTGTCCCCCACGCGGGGTCGAAGCTGCCGGGCCTCATCCCCCATCGGTGACACCGGGACGGGCAGAGGAGGCACCAGACAGACGGGCCGGCACGGAGTCGGTTCTCAGGAAATGGTGGCAGCTGCTACTCTTTTAAAAAAAAATTGAGTGAACCCTGGCCCGTGTGGGTCAGTGGATAGCGCATCGGTCTGTGGACTGAAGGGTCTCAGGTTCGATTCTGATCAAGGGCACGCAGATCCTGGTCGGGGCTCGTATGGGAGGCAACCAATCGATGTCTCTCTCACATCGATGTTTCTCTCTCTGTCTCTCTCCCCCTCCCTTCCACCCTCTATAAAAATCAGTGGGGAAATATTCTCCATTGAGAGTTAACAACAACAACAAATAAAAAAAACACCAAAAAAAAACAACAACAAAGTTAAGCGAAACTCCAGGATCTAAGATCTGAAAACCCGAACATGGTTTCCTTCTGTTGCTTCTTCTAAATTGCAAAAAAAAAAACCACCCGCCGTTATTCTACATAGCGTGGCGCCGTGGAGCCGCGGCTCTTGCGAATTTGATCTAAATGGTTGAAATTCTTGTGTCGGCCCAGATAAGCCGTATCTTTGAAGAGCATTCGGTGGGATGAGGACGTCGGTACCGGAAGCGGGTGGGGCCGGGCCGGGTACACGTGAACTCTGTGCACGTGGCCATCCCGCCCTGTGAGAGCCCGTATTCTCCCGAACGTGGTGTGGGGAAGGACGGAAGCCATAGGAGCAAGGTTCTCGTTTGGTTCTGACAGTGAATAGCGCCTTCTTAAACCGTGGTTTTACATTTTTTACCTTATTTTTTGTGGGGACAGCAGTCAGGCGGTGACAGAGTGGGCGCAGTTCGGGGTGAAGACAGCAGGGACGTACCTCTTGATCTGTGACGAGGGCAGCTCTCACGTGGTCAGGGGAGCCCGCCCTCGGAGGCAGGCTGGACACCTGCCTGCTGGGTCTCTCCTCTGGGTAATACCTGCTCCTGTGTGTGTGTGTATGTGTGTGTGTCTGTGTCATACTAGCTCTGTGTGTATGTGTGTGTCTATGTGTCATACTAGCTCTGTAGATGTATATGTGTGCATGTGTATTTACGTCTATGTGTAATACTAGCTCTGTGTATATGTGCGCGCACATACATACATGTATGCACGCACACACATAAATGTGTGCATGCATGTGTATATGCCTATACATGTGTGTACGTGTGTGCAGGTGTGTCTGCGTGTGAATGTGTGTATGCATGTGTGACTGTGTGTATGCGTGCAATTGCACACACACCCCACTTTATCCTCCAGTCTCTGCTCCTGTTGGGGCGGTTTGTCGTCTCACTCCCCTCGCCACCCTCCCCCCCACACCCCCCCTCGTTGGGAAACGAACCCCAGCGCTGTGGGTCCTCCCTGGCGGCCCGCGCAGGGACCAGGCGGGTGGAGATGCGCGGGCATGCCAGCCCCGCCCGGAAGCCCAGCTCCCGTTTCATCTCCTTATGGAGCAGAAGTCGCTTTTGGTTTCTCTGCCTCGGACACAAACCACAGCCCCGTCCCCTCTCCTTTCTCCGGGCTGTTTTTTGTGAAATCCACGCTGGAGGGGAACGGCGGCAGTGTTGGGGGGCTCTGGGCTGCCTGACGCTCATCCTGGGGAGACTGACCCGGCGTGGAGCTGCCCCGAGTGTGTGTGTGCAGTTTGTGAGGCTGTGGTTGGGGGAGCCCCTGCGCCCTCTGTGCCCGGGGTCCCTGGGGAGGGGGTTCAGCTACATCTGCCCTGGGAAGCGGATCTGGAAGTCGAGGCTGCCACTCTGCGTTTGTGGAGAGATGCAAGGAGGAACTTGCATGCTTTTGAGCAGCTGCGGAGACCAGCGCGTTGGGCTTTAGTATAAAAACGGGCCAAGAACATAGGAGATGGGCAGGTGTCTGGCCGGCGTGGCTCCGTGGCTGAGCGTCGACCTAGGAACCAGGAGGCCACAGTTGGATTCCCAGGTCAGGGCACATGCCCGGGTTGCGGGCTCCATCCCCAGTGTGGGGCGTGCAGGAGGCAGCCGATCCATGATTCTCTTTCATCATGGATGTGTCTCTCTCTCCCCCTCTCCCTTCCTCTCTGACATCCTATCTAATGAAAGAGTAATATGCAGATTGACCATCACTCCAACACACAAGATGGCTGCCCCCATGTGGTCAAAGATCCTGCGCCCATGTGGACACAAGATGGCTGCCACAAGATGGCCAGCAGGAGAAGGCAGTTGGGAGGGACCAGGCCTGCAAGGGAGGGCAGTTGGGGGTGATCAAGCCTGCAGGGGAGGGCAGTTAGGGGTGACCAGGCCAGAGGAGGGAAGTTGGGGGCGCAGGCCTGCAGGGAAGGGCAGTTAGGGGCAAACAGGCTGGCAGGGGAGGGCAGTTAGGAGCAAACAGGCTGGCAGGGGAGCAGTTAGGCATCAATCAGGCTGGCAGGGGAGTGGTTAGGGGGTGATCAGGCTGGCAGGCAGAAGTGGTTAGGGGCAATCAGGAAGGCAGGCAGGTGAGCAGTTGGGGTGATCAAGCCTGCAGGGGAGGGCAGTTAGGGGTGACCAGGCTGGCAGAGGAGGGAAGTTGGGGGCAACCAGGCCTGCAGGGAAGGGCAGTTGGGGGGGACACAGGCCTGCAGGGGAGAGCAGTTGGGGAGGACCAGGCCGGCAGGGGAGGGCAGTTAGGGGGTGACCAGGCCGGATTGTGAGAGGGATGTCCGACTGCCTGTTTAGGCCCAATCCTGGTAGGATCCCTCGAGAGGTCCCAGATTGGAGAGGGTGCAGGCTTGGCTGAGGGACACACACCCCCATGCACGAATTTCGTGCACCGGGCCTCTAGTCAATAATAATAATAATAATAATAATAATAATAATAATAATAATAATGAGATTGGGAAGCAAATAGCCTCCCACACACAAAGACACAGTGAAAGCTGAAACTAGAAACACTTCCTGGGCGGGCATAGTGCTCGGATTAGGATTTCCCTTCACCCCCAGAGGTGACTGCCCAGTGGTGAGACGGAGGCTGGACACGCGGCTGGGTCCCCAGGCCTGGGGAAGGCCCGCTCTCTCCCCGGGGCAGTAACCCAGCACGCTGTTTTTGTGTTCCGACTTCTTGACCCCCAAGTGGCCCTGGACACACGGCTACGTAGACGATATTATTAGGCTCTTAGTCTCGTCCTCAGCTACGCGCCAGGGATATGGTTTCGGGCGCTCTCCCCGGCGAACTTGGAATGACTGGGGGACGCGGGGACGCCTTGTTCCTGCTGGCGGACGCTTCTGAATGACCGTCCTGGGCGGTTGAGCGCAGGTAGTGAGCCGGTGGCGGGAAATATTCCTCGTGCTTTTTTTCCCCGCTCACGAAGAACGACAGGGAGGCCTGCCTTCAGAAGGGTGTACCCCGTGTTCAATCTTTCTAGCTTTTTTTTTTTTTAACCCTTTGCACTCTCTTTTTTCTCGATTCCTTTATTCTACTCGGGATTTAATTTTTTTAAATACCCCAGATTTTACAAAGCGCGGCAGTAGAATAAAAAACTGGAGTTTCTTTTCATACAAACTTATTTATTTGGATTTTTTTTATATTTCAAATTATTGACACATTCAATAACCGTCACACTCGACATCCCAGTGCAAAAGGTTAATCCTCACCTGGGAATATTTTTTTCCATTGCTTTTTAGGGAGAGTGGAAGGGAGAGGGAGAGGCAGAGAGAAACATTGATGTGTGAGAGAGAGAGAGATTGGTTGCCTCCTACAGGCCCTGGCCCCAGGCCGGGGAAACCTGCAACCAAGGTACATGCCCTTGACCGGAATCGAACCTGGGACCCTTCTGTCCGTGGGCCGACACCCTATCCACTGAGCCATACCGGCCAAGGCTGATCTTTCTAGTTTTGTGACGTGGTGTCATCTTGTGGGCCCACTGGGTTTCTCGCCCCTCCCTCCCCCCTGGCTCTGGTTTGGGGTGCGCCCTGGGAGTCCAGGCTGGGGGGAGTGTCTGACGACATACTTGTGGGTGAGTAGGATCCTGAGCATGTATCACTGTTGCAGGAGAACGCTTCTTTCGCTCCACAAAGCTCAGCACATAGTCCTTACAGGTTGAGGGGGAAAATCGCCTCTCGGGGAAGTCGCCGGAAGCCAGAGACGGCTGACTAGGCGGACGATGAACTTCTGTTAGGGGCGGCGGGGGGGGGAGGTGGGGGAGGAGGGCTCAAGTAAAGCAATTTCTATCGACAGGCAATGGATAGAACAGCTGAAGCCAGCTGAGCAAGCAGACTTCCCTTTTTCAGAGACACGTGTTGTTCAGAATTAATTCGATTTTATTTTTTTAAAATATTTTTTATTGATTTCAGAGAGGAAGGGAGAGGGGGAGAGAGAGAAGCATCAATGAGGAGAGAGACTCATTGATTGGCTGCCTCCTGCACGCCCCAGGATTGAGCCCACAACCTGTGCAATCAACTTAAATTGTTTTTCCCTTTAAATATTTTTTTATTGATGTCAGAGAGGAAGGGGGAGAGGGAGAGAGAGAGAGAGAGAGAGAGAGAAACATCAATGAGGAAAGAGAATCACGGGTCGGCTGCCTCCTGCACGCCCCCTCCTGGGGATCGAGCTCACAACCCCGGGCATGTGCCCTGACTGGAGAATCGAACCGTGACCTCCTGGTTCCTAGGCCGATGCCCAACCCCTGAGCCACCCCGGCCGGGCTCGGGAAGAAGGTCTCCATGGGGTTGGGAGAAACAGAGCCCCAGCCCCTTGGGAGGGGGGCACCTTCGTCTCCTTGTTTGCCATCTTTGTTTCCTTGCGGCCTCGGTGCTTTCTGAACAGGGAAGAAAAAAAAAAAATCCATGTCTAAATCCCAGGCATTAGCCAATGTTGATAAAAAGGCACTTTTGCTAATCTGTGGTTAAAGCTCTTCAGAATCTGTTAGAAGGTTCTGCTACATTTCAAGGTTTTGTAGTCCTCCCCTCCCCCCCCCCTCCCGCTCCCCCGGCCACACACACACAGCTTCTGGAATCCCAGCTGTGAGCCAGACTTCCACGGAGCCTGTGGATCTAACCCAGCCATGCACACCCCCTCTCGGACACCAGGGTGTGGATCCTGGGGTGCAGAGAGATCCGGCAGGAGGTGGCTTCTCGGGCATGAGGTGGCTTCTCGGGCATGAGGCCTCGGTGTGGGGGAAGGACCCCGGTCCCCCTCTCGATCCCTGTGGCCGTTAGTGTCTCAGAAACGACTGTGTTCCTGATTGCAAGTGGCATTCCTGGAGGGGACATAGGCACCTCTTGAGTTTCCTCCTCCGGGCTGTGTCAAAGTCCGTGGGGTGGGTGCCGCCATTCCCTTTAAAATATACACGGAGTGGCCAGGTGAGTAAGATCTCTGAACGCATCATAATCTGGCCACTCAGTGTATATCCTATAGAATAAAAGGCTAATATGCAAATTGTCCCCTCGACCAGGAGTTCGACCAGCAGGCAGGCCGGCCAACTGCCCATGTCCCCTCCCCCTGGCCAGGCTGGCCGGACCCCACCCATGCACGAATTCATGCACCAGGCCTCTAATACACACACACACACACACACACACACACACACACACACACTCACACACACAGACTGAGTGGCCAGATTATTATGATCTCTGAGCACATAATAATCTGGCCACTCAGTGTATATCCTATATAATAAAATGCTAATATGCAAATTGTCCCCTTGACCAGGAGTTCAACCAGCAGGCAGGCCGGCCAACCGCCCATGTCCCCTCCCCTGGCAAGGCTGGCCGGACCCCATCCATGCATGAATTCATGCACCGGGCCTCTAATACACACACACACACACACACACACACACACACACACACACACACACTGAGTGGCCAGATTATTATGTGTTCAGAGATCATGATAATCTGGCCACTCAGTGTGTGTGTCTCCTGAGAAGGTCCCACCGCTGTTGTAGAAAAAGCTGGATCTTCATGTAAATGCAGCGGAAAAGGCGTGGACTGTTGGCATGTAGTGTGATCCCGCGGGCCTGCCTTTGAAAAGAGCGTGGACGTTGCTGAGTGCTGGTGTAATCATTACATGGTCCCCCACGGGGACTCTCCGAACGTGGGGAGCATTTCCTTTGCACGGGAAGGGGCTGGAGGTGCTGGGTGACCCTCACCGCTACCCTCGCACTGTTTTCGCTCGGTTGGGTTTCTTGCTTTTATTCTTTTCCAAGGTCATCAGGCACCATCTGGACCAATAGGGTGATGGTCCATTTAAAAATAAATTTTTTTGTTGTTTTGGTTATACTTCTTGGCATTTAAAAGACAACCACCACGTGTGTGTGTGTTTAAGGTAGCTTTTCCTACATCTGATGGCCCTGCCCTGAGAGCCGGCTCTGTGTGAGGTCTTAGCAAACGCCCCAGCTCCCCAGGGACATGGGCTGGGGACCTCCTTACCTTTCCCGCTCAGGAATAGAGGCACGGATTCACCTTCAGCCTCTGGAAGAGTCCAGCTGTAGGCCCTGGCAGCGGCTTTGATCTAGAATGCCCTTGGGAGGATGAGAGAGAGAGAGAGAGAGAGAGAGAGAACACATGCGTGTGCACCCATGAATGCATGCGCGTGCGTGCGGCAGGCTTGGCTGAGGTTTTCCCTGCGTGACCCTTGGAAGGAACTCCAGTTTCTGCAGGTCCATGATTTTGTAATGAAGAATTTATGGGATCACAAGGGCCCATGTCTCAACAACCCAGTTCAAAGCAGACTTTGTGCCAGTGGTTCCCCGAAATTTCTCAAATAGGGTGCCTTGTCCCTCTAGCCCACTGGGTGCTGGTGTTGAATGCTTTCACTGGCGAAAGAGGCAAGATTACATAACGGAAAGGATGTTTTAAAAAATCAGAGTCTACCCCTGCTTCATAGGCATTGCCTTGGCCCAGTGGTCGGCAAACCGCGGCTCGCGAGCCACACACGGCTCTTTGGCCCCTTGAGTGTGGCTCTTCCGCAAAACACCACGGCCTGGGCGAGTCTATGTTGAAGAAGTGGCGTGAGAAGAAGTTTAAGTTTAAAAAATGTGGCTCTCCAAAGAAATTTCAATCGTTGTCCTGTTGGTATTTGGCTGTGTGGACTCACGAGTTTGCCGACCACTGCCCTGGGCCGATCGCCTCACCTGTCTGGGAAATGAAGGTGTTGGACCACATCAGTGGTTTTTCAAAAAATATATATTTTTTAACCAAACCCCCAGGAAGACATAGATTGACATCATGGCCGCAGGACAAAATTAACTATAGAATTAAAATAATTCTAAAGCACATCTTACAGGACACAGGGCTCACTCTTCCTATTTAGGTAGTCCCACCTATTTCTTATTCTATTCTTTTTAAAAAAATATGTATATATATATTTGTATTGATTTCAGAGAGGAAGGGAGAGGGAGAGCGAGATAGAAACATCCATGATGAGAGAGAACCATGGATCGGCTGCCTCCTACACGTCCCCTACTTGGGATGGAGCCCACAACCCGGGCATGTGCCCTGACCGGGAATCGAACCGTGACCTCCTGGTTCCTAGGTCCACGTTCAACCACCGAGCCACGCTGGCTGGGCTCTGACGTGATTCTTACTGGCTCTTCCCAGAGGAATGGGAGGATTTTTAAGAATTTGAGTCTGTGTTCCCAGTGGTATGTTATGGTCCACCTACAAGCATTTTTGAGTAGCTGAGATCTGCTGTCTCTTGGATAATTTATAGCAATTTTCATTTTCTAAAAGAATGTCAAGTCAGTTATTGAACTAGGAAAACAGAAATCATGGCCAACTCGATACCTTCTTGTTTTCCCCTCATACTTTCCTTTTTATACAAACAAACAAACAAACAAAAATGAAAGAATGTTACCACCTCACTGTAACTGAATTATGTTATACTGCACGACCCCAATTGGGGATCGAGTCTGCAACCCGGGCACGTACCCTTGACTGGAATCGAACCTGGGACCCTTTAGTCCGCAGGCTGGCGCTCTATCCATTGAGCCAAACCAGCTAGGGCAAGTGTCACTTCTTTTTTTTTTTTTTTTTTTTAATGAAACCAGTGTTCTTTTTTTCCCCTATTGGTTTTTTACAGAGAGGAAGGGAGAGAAATAGAGAGTCAGAAACATTGATGAGAGAGAAACACCAATCAGCTGCCTCCTGCACACCCCCCACTGGGGATGTGCCCGCAACCAAGGTACATGCCCTTGACCGGAATCGAACCTGGGACCCTTGAGTCCGCAGGCCGACGCTCCGTCCACTGAGCCACACCGGCCAGGGTCAGTGCCACTTCTTTAGGCGACTCGCGCTGCTGTGTCTGGCTTTGGAAAATAAATACCAGTCAGCCGGCTGTCAGCACAACGGAGGAAGATGGGAGTGTGTCTGTGCAACTTGCCGTTGATGAGATGCAGGCGCACAGACCCACGGAACCATCAAGGCGGCCGTGAAGGAGCTGACCCCAGACCCGGGTCACTGCGGACTTAGCCGGGCGCTCCCAGAGCGACCTAAGCCTCCGGCCCAGGGGTGAGCTTGGTGAATCGGTGCGTGGTTTGGACGAACCGGTGACCACCGCTGTGAACATTAACTGCGCTTCCGTGACGCCAGCAGGCTCACTGGGTGACCTTCGTACGTCTCCTTGGCTTTGAATGAGAACTCAGTTAATATGCTGCGGGCAGGAGGCAGCCGATCAGTGACTCTCATCATTGATGTTTCTCTCTCTCTTGCTCTCCTTTCTTCTCTGACATCAGTAAAAATATATATTTTTAAAAAACTCAAAAGAAATATCGAAGAAAGGTATTCCTTAGTGCTTACATCTTCGTGTTGTTGTTTTTAAAGTCATACACCCTGTAAATAATGACTTGGCGCTGTAGGGATGTATTTTAGAGCAGCCGTCGCCAACCTTTCGGACCTCACGGACCACCCGTGGCCCGAGGACCACCGGTCGGCGAGCGCTGTTTGAGAGTAACTGTGAGTTCTTAGCAGACACTTTTGGGTTGACCTGTCCATTTTCCTTTCCATGAGAGCCGTCTCCATTGTGGATCTTCTTTTAATTTTAATTTTTTTTTTTTTATTGATTTCAGAGAGGAAGGGAGAGGGTGAGAGAGATAGAAACATCAATGATGAGACAGAATCATGCCTCCTGCACGCCCCCTACTGGGGACTGAGCCCACAACCGGGGCATGTGCTCTTGACCAGGAATCGAACCGTGACCTCCTGGTTCACAGGTCGATGCTCAACCACTGAGCCCTGCCGGCCCGGCTTTAATCTATTCTTCACACTGTAGCCAGGCCTATTTTCTTTCCTTTTTTTTAAAAAAATTTTTATTTTATTTTATTGATTTTAGAGAAGAAGGAAGAAGGAGAGAGAGAGAGAAATATCAACGACGAGAATCATGGATCGGCTGCCTCCTGCACGCCCCCCACTGGGGACCGAGCCCGCAACTCAGGCATGTGCCCTTGGCCGGAATCGAACCTGGGACCCTCCAGTCCGCAGGCGGATGCTCTATCCATTGAGCCAAACCGGCTAGGGCCGTGGTCGGCAAACCGCGGCTCGTGAGCCACATGCGGCTCTCTGGCCCCTTGAGTGTGGCTCTTCCACAAAATACCACGGCCTGGGCGAGTCTATGTTGAAGAAGTGGCGGTAGAAGAAGTTTAAGTTTAAAAAATGTGGCTCTCCAAAGAAATGTCAATCGTTGTCCTGTTGATATTTGGCTCTGTGGACTCATGAGTTTGCCGACCACTGGGCTAGGGCTTCCTTTTTGTATTTTTTTAATGCAAACATGATCCTCTCTCTCTCCCTCCCCCTCCCTCTCTCTCTCTCACACACACACACACATACACACACACACCCCACATCTGTTTAATATCTGACACTGATTTCCCATTGCTCATATGGTAAACATGCAACTCTCAACATGAAGCCCTCAGCCCTGCGGTGGGCTGGCCCCCGCCCGCCCCGCCCCGCCCCATCCCCACCGCTTTACACACGATTTCCTTCCCGCCGGGGTCTCTCCGCACCACGCCCGGCCTCTGCGCCCTCGGCACAGCTGCGATGTTCAATTTGCCTGTGGCTGCCGTGATGAATGGGTCTCCCCGTGCGAGTGCGCGTGGGGTGTCGCCAACGTATGCAAATGCCTCCTGGGCGCCCCGGGAGCGTGTCCTGTGTGTGTATGTGATGAGGGAGGCATCAGCCTGCCTGCTCCCGGGGGGAAACGGGACTCCCAGTTGACCTGGAAGGGGCGTCGTGAGAACTTGACCATGGATGCGTCTGTGTCGTGGATGCATCTGTGCGCCTGCATCTTATCAACACGCTCACACCGTCCCCCGTCACGTCGACAGCCGGCTGATTTGTATTTCTTTTCGGGAGGCAGACACACCAGTGCGAGTCCCTTAAAGAAGTGGCACTGCCCTAACCGGTGTGGCTCAGTGGATAGAGCGTCGGCCTGCGGACTGAAGGGTCCCAGGTTCGATTCCGGTCAAGGGCATGTACCTTGGTTGCGGGCACATCCCCAGTAGGGTGCGTGCAGGAGGCAGCTGATGGATGTTTCTCTCTCATCGATGTTTCTGACTCTCTCTCCCTCTCCCTTCCTCTCTGTAAAAAAAATCAATAAAATACGTGTTTTTTTTTAAAAAAAAGAAGTGGCACTTAAAGGAAATTGTAAAAAGAACCTACGTCCCGTGAAATGGGGATTCGCTTACCCCGTGAAAGGCACTCGTTTGTGAGGGCGAATGTTAGGTGAGTGTTTGTGACAAGTGCAAATAACACGATTTAGAAACCATCCCAAATGACCAGTACCTCTTTTTAAAAAATAAAAAATTATATTCCCCCTGCCGGTGTGGCTCAGTGGTTGAACGTCGACCTATGAACCAGGAGGTCACGGTTCTACTCCCAGGCAGGATGGGTCAGCGAAAGAATAGAGGAAAGCACCAACCCTAGCCGGTTTGGCTCAGTGGATAGAGCGTCAGGCCGGGGACTGAAGGGTTGTGGGTTCGATTCCGATCAAGGGCATGTACCTCAGTTTGCAGGCTCGATCCATCCCCCCGGCCCTGATCGGGGGCCTGTGTGGGAGGCAGCCCATCGATGTGTCTTTCTCACATTGATGTTTCTCTCTCTCTCTCTCTCCCCCCTCCTCCCTCCCCTTCCACTCTCTCTCTCTCTCTAAAAATCAATAGAAAAATATCCTCAGGTAAAGATTAACCAAAAAGAAAAGAAAAGAAAAAAAAGAAAAGGGAAAAGCTCTAATAAGATCCAGAGACCCCAGGACGGCCCCACAGCACAGATAGATGACAGGTGGGCGGAGTCACTTGGGATACGCGCAAGGACAGACGGTCCCCAAGATGGGGGTCACGCAGCCTGCTCCCCAGGTTACGCCTTAGGACGTGGCATTGACTGTGGGCTGGGAGTCTGTTTCCTCGTTTGACCCGGGGACGCTGAACTCGAGAGAGATTTAGGAACTGTGCCCAGTGGCCCCCAGTCACCCCCCCCCCCCGCGCCCGGTGGAATGCTGGCCTTGGACTCTGACCCCGAGGCCTGGGCAGGGCTGTCTAATGACTCCCCCCCCCCCCACCCCGCCCCCCGCCAGTCCGTCCAGTTGAACATGAACTTGATGCTTCAGGGCACGGTTGCATCTATTTTAATGACGCGTTCCTTCTTTACGAATATTAACGAGTGGAGAGAGAGGGGGAAGCTGAGCGCTTTTCCAGTTAAAAAACAAAACAAAACAAAACAAAAAACAGCAATGGCTGTGTATTGATTTACTCCACTGAGCTGTCTCCCGAATGAGGGGAGGGAATTTATACTTTGTTACACTCCTGCAGTTACAAAGCCATGGCCATGCATTTGTTACAAAAACAGGGCTAGCGCCCTAACCGCGTCGGCTCTATGGATAGAGCGTCTGCCATGGACTAAAGGGCCCCGGGTTCGATTCGGGTCAAGGGCACGTACCTCAGTTGCTGGCTCGATCCCTGGCCTCGGTCAGGGCAGGGCGTGTGCAGGAGGCGAGCAGTCGATGTGTCTCTCTCACATCGATGTTTCTCTCTCTCTCTCTCTGTCTCTCCCCCTCCCTCCCTCCCACTCTCTCCGCCTCATGACACCTTTCTGAAGGAATCCCGCTGCCCCCAGCAACCTCAGCCGCTGCCCTTGCATTCTGCAGGGACCTCTTCATGGACCTCCTTTGTAAAACCTGCGTGTTTCCTGCTCGGCTTGTTGTGCGGGGCCAATGGGGAGCGCTCTCTCCCCGAGTGCGGAAGTGAAAGTTGACACCGTAGCTTCAGTATTTGTATTTCTGTGTGTTCTCCGTGACAGAGAGTCATTGGGGTCACCCTGACATTTCATCTGGCTACACAGCGTGGCTCTCAGGGAAAAAAAAAATAATAATAATAACCACCAGCAGGTGAATCGGAGGGCTCAATGCCTGGTAACCACCGCGGGGGGAGAGAGAGAGAGAGAGAGAGAGAGAGAGTTCATCGCGATGCGTTTATTCATGTCTGAATCCCCCGCGTGTCCACTCGGCCTTTCCTTTCCAGAGTTTCCCTCCGCGGGCCGGGGCCTCTCGCCGGTTACCTCGTAATGAATGGTTACAAATTGTTTGTGTATGTGTGTAATTAGCGTGCGATAGCAATCACCCACCGGGCGAGCGACATTGTAGCGACGTCAAGTCACTTGCAATTATGCCTAACAGGAAAATTAATTATGTAACCCGCTCCTGCCGGGCTTGGCCCTGGCGATTAGATGGGGCTGATCCTAGGCGGGGCCGGGCCGGGGACAGACGGCGTGGCGTAACCTTTCTCATTTTCCTGGACAGACGAGTTCGTTCCCCGTCGTGCTCACTGTATCACCTGGGGGAATCTCGGGCTTACTGTCGATGGAAGACAAATATTTTCAGGTCTTTGATTCCTGCTTTTAGAGAAAGAGAGAGAGTCCCCCCTGTGTGGCTCAGTGGTTGAGCGCTGTGAACCAGGAGGTCACGGTTCGATTCCCAGGTCAGGGCACATGCCCGAGTTGCGGGCTCGATCCCCAGTAGGGGGCGTGCAGGAGGCAGCCGGTCCATGATTCTCTCTCGTCACGGATGTTTCCATCTCTCTCTCCCTCTCCCTTCCCTCTGAAATCAATAAAAATATTTAAAAGAAAAAGAATTTAAGTTGATTACGTAGTGACACATAATATTATTATAAATTTTTGATATCCACGGTAATACCCCCTTTCTCATTACTAATGCATATTTCCGCTTTTGTTCTTTTTCCCCTCCTCTACGCTTTTCAAAGAACTAGGTATATTTTGCATTCCTCTTACTTTTTAATGTAATTCAGCATGCAGTCTTCATGAGCTCACTTCTGCTCTTTTGTTTTACTTTATGGAATCGAATGCCTGTCTCCTTTTTGCTTTTAGTCTTCTTTAAAAGAATGTCATTTGCAGCTGCAAGTTTTCTTCAGGAACAGCTTTTGGAGAATGAATGTCCTATTTGGTTATTTCCTGAATGGTTTGTAATGAAAACATTTACCTGTCCTTTGAATCTGAGATCATTTAGAAGCATGCCACTAAATTTCCTTTGGGGTATTATTTAATATTTTATCTTATTTATTTATTTGAAATACATTTTTATTGATTTCAGAGAGGAAGGGAGAGGGGGGGAGAGAGATAGAAATATCAATGATGAGAGAGAATCATGGATCGGCTGCCTCCTGCACGCCCCCTACTGAGGATCGAGTCCGCAACCCGGGCATGTGCCCTGACCGGGAATCAACCGTAACCTCCTGGTTCATAGGTCGAAGCTCAACCACTGAGCCATGCCGGCTGAGCATTTTTGATATTTTATTATCTATGAATGTGGCTCTGAAGTCTCTGAAGGGCTTCATTACGGTTTCTTTGTGTCCAAGCACATGACCAATCTTTAATTGTCTCATGGGCGTTACAGATTATATTCTTTGTAAAATACAAAGCTTTCATTTTCTATATTTAGTAAATCACGCTTATTGATTATGTTGTATTCATAGTCTCCAAATTCATGATTACTTTAACTGTCAATTAAGTATGTTAAAGTATCTTTTTTTAAAAAAAAACAACATTGAACAACGAACCTTTTAATATGGTTTTCTTAATTGATTTTGTAGAGAGAGAGGACGGGGGAGGGATAGAAAGATAGAAACATGAATGAGAGAGGAACATCAATTGGCTGCCCGCCACGTGTCCCCCCACTGGGGATCGAGCCTGCGACCCCGGCATGTGCCCTGACCAGGAATTGAACTGTGACCTCCTGGTTCCTAGGTCGATGCTCAACCACTGAGCCACGCCGGCCGGGCCTTCCTCTTCCTCTTGATCACCATCATGTCTTGGGAATTTTTTAAAATATATTTTTATTGATTTTTTACAGAGAGGAAGGGAGAGGGATAGAGAGTTAGAAACATTGATGAGAGAAACATCGATCAGCCACCTCCTGCACACCTCCTACTGGGGAAGTGCCCGCAACCAAGGTACATGCCCTTGACCGGAATCAAACCCGGGTCCCTTCAGTCCGCAGGCCAACGCTCTATCCACTGAGCCAAACCGGTTAGGGCTTGTCTTGGGAATTTTCAAGTGTGTTTTCCCGTTGTCAGTATCTTCGGATGTCAGGGCCAAAAAAGTATGTGGGTGGATCGGCTCCCACGTGGCAGGTACCTTCCCTGGCGCCCCAGCAGGGCCCCCCGCGTGGCCTGTGTGATGAGCACATGCGTTGCTGCAGCGAGGTGCTATCGAAATAGCTTCATGTCCTTGCAGAATTGCCAACACAAGTAAGAACCTGGAAATTGTTGCTATGCGTGCGCGTCAGGAGATTGCTTAACCGCTTGCATCCCGAATTCGAAAAGACTTTAAAGAAATTCTTTTTTCAAGTTGTGTAGGAGTCAGATAAAGTCGAATATCTTCACAGCGTTCTGGGCTGCTTGAGCGCGTATGCTGTTGGAAAGATCTCTGTGGCCCGGCCGGCGTGGCTCCGTGGTTGAGCATCCTCCTAGGAACCAGGAGGTCACGGTTCTGTTCCTAGTCGGGGGCACATGCCCGGGTGGTGGGCTCCATCCCCAGGAGGGGGCATGCAGGAGGCAGCCTATCCATGATTCTCTCTCATCACTGATGTTTCTATGTCTCTCTCCCTCACCCTTCCTCCCTGAGATCAATGAAAAGCATATTAAAACGAGAAAGAAAGAAAAACATCTCTGTGTGTCAGGTCTGGGAGTTCAAGTGCCTGCCCGCTGGCCATTTAGGGTAGAGCCACAGTGGGACTGGCATGGTGACTGCACGTGGCTGCTGGCTTTTCATTCCTCCAATGGTCTAGCGGCGGGTCCCCCAGCCCCCCGGATGCTTATCTAGGCTGAACGGTCTCTGCGGCCAGGGCCACAGCCTTGCCTGCCACCCTCGCTCGCCCATTGCAAGAGGGCACCCTCATTTCTCTCCTCCTTAATGAGGCCTTAAGGGCCATTTACATAGCGATAAACAAAGACATTACCGCAGCCGTGGCTTTCTGCCTGAGTCCTCCGGGAGACGGAGTGCGGGCAAAATCTTTCTGGTAGCCAGGTCGGCCCTGGTGTCTTTGAAATGCCACCGCTCTCCGTAGGGATCGCTCCAACCCAAGGGCCACTATGTATTTGTTTATTTATTTTAAATATGTTTATTGATGTCAGAGAGGAAGGGACGGGGGAGGGGAGAGAGAGAGACACATCCATGGTGAGAGAGAATCATGCATCAGCTGCCTCCTGCAGGCTCCCTCCTGGGGATGGAGCCCGCAACCCGGGCCTGTGCCCCGACCGGGAACTGAACTGTGACCTCCTGGTTCCACTGAGCCACACTGGCCGGGCTCTCTCTCTCTCTTCTCTTTTTTTTTTTTTTACAACATGGAGATTCCTATTGGGAACCCCAATCCACTGCCCGGTGTGGTGGAGTGTTGTTACGTAAGACGCCACACGTCTCCTGTTTTCTGTATCGTTTGTAACAGACCAAGCAAAGGCGGGAGTGTTGAAAACGTGCGGGTGGGGTGGCGGGGGGGGGGGGGGGAAGCGGTTGCTCAACTCGTCTCTTGGCCGCCGTCCTCTGCTTGCGGATGGCTCCCTTATTAAAACGTCGTCCTCCGAGTGACAGACTCCGGGAAGCCTCCTCGTGCCAAACGTCCAACCGACGGGCGGGCGGCGGGCGCAGCGCAGGGAGGGTGCGGAGCGGTACCCCCTGGGAGAGCCCGGGCCACGGCGCCACGTGGCCGCGCGTGGCGAGCCGCCCTGTCCTGCGCGCGCGGGTCCAGGTCTGGTGGCGCTTGTGTGCGCGGTGCCCCCGGCGACCCTCACGTGTCCGTGGGGGTGGCTGCCAGGCGGCCGCGGGGGCGGGGGGGCACTGGGGTGTCGTGGGCCTTGATGGCTTGAGAGCTCACGGAGACAGGGTGTTGGCCCCCGGCGGTGGGTGCTGCCTGTCCCTGCATCGCTGTCCAGAGTCTGCGCGCTTCCCCGTGCGTTTCAGGGACAGACGTGGAGGAAGAACACGACCCGGAGCCACGAGGGGAGAGGGAGGAAGGCGCTGGAGCCGTGGTCGGCAAACTCACGAGTCCACAGAGCCAAATATCAGCAGTACAACAGATTGGCATTTCTTTGGAGAGCCACATTTTTTTAAACGTAAACTTCTTCTAACGCCACTTCTTCCACATAGACTCGCCCAGGCCGTGGTATTCTGTGGAAGAGCCACACTCAAGGGGCCAAAGAGCCGCATGTGGCTCGCGAGCCGCAGTTTGCCGACCACTGGCCTGGAGAATCTTGCATGGGAGGCTGGCCAAGGCGTGGCTCCGTGGTTGAGCGTCAACCTAGGAACCAGGAGGTCACGGTTCGATTCCCGGTTAGGGCACAGGGTTGTGACCTCCATCCCCAGTGAGGGGTGTGCAAGAGGCAGCCGGTCCATGATTCTCTCTCATCATGGATGTTTCTCTCTCTCTTTCTCTCTCTCTCCCTCTCCCTTCCTCTCTGAAATCAATAATCTATGTATATAAAAGCCAAGCGACTGGAACAGCGGGACAGCTGGAACAACCGGTCGCTATGATGCACACTGCGGTGGCCAACTGGCCTGATCCAGGCCCTGATTGGTCCTGCACAAAACTCCTGTGGCCCCTCCCCCCCACCGGCCCACCCCTGATCGGCCCCCTACCACCCCAATTAGGGGCGGGGCCAGCCAGACAACCTTCTGTGGCCCCCCCCACCAGCCCCATCCCCTATTGGCCCCCATCAGGGTGGGCCGGCTGGACCCCACCCGTGCACGAATTCATGCACCGGGCCTCTAGTACATATATATATACACACACACATATATGCATATATATAATAATAAAGTATATGATTCTTAGTTAAAATAGGATGAAAAGGGACAGTGAGCTTGAACAGAGCTTTCCCCTTGAACCCCTTTATTTTGTCTGGGCCGCCAGCATCCCAGGCTGGTTGGGGCGCCACCTCCCGCTGGCGCTGTTAGGACAGGGAAGGGGTGGGGAGCGCTGTGCCCTCTTATCTCTCAGGTCAGATCCTTAGCATTTTTTGCATATTTGTGTGTGTGTGTGTGTGTGTGTGTGTGTGTGGTGGGGGGGATGTTTTCCTGAGAATGCGGCTGAAGAATAGACATTCTCCGAGTGCCTCCGTCTGCCTTCTCGCCATGGCTCTGTTTGGAGGAGTCCCTTGCCTGCCTCCTGGCAAGGAGGGAAATCTCAGGTGGGTGGGAGGGTGGGTTTGGGAAACTAAACAGACAGAGGCCGTGGTGAACCTGGGTCCTCGGGCTGCCAGGTGGAAAGGCACAGTTTCTCTGCTCTTACTCGCCCTTCAGGATCTGGGATGAGTATGTGTGTTTTTTAAAAAGCAACAACTTATTTTTATTGATCTCAGAGAAGAAGGGAGAGGGAGAGAGAGAGAAACATCCATGAGGAGAGAGAATCATGGATTGGCTGCCTCTTGCACGCCCCCTCCTGGGGATGGAGCCTGCAACCCGGGCCTGTGCCCTGACCGGGAATCGAACCGTGACCTCCTGGTTCCTAAGTTGCTGCTCAACCACTGAGCCACGCCGGCCGGGCGCCTTGGGTGACCTCACGTGTCCCGGAAACGGGGCTCAAGTCTCCTGGTACCTTCCTATGCACTGAGATTTGTGGGGTTTTTTTTAATAATTATGATTTTAATTGCTGTGTCGTCTCCAAGGAAAATATGCATCCGGTACCCTCTCTGCACACAGGCCTTTTGCAGAGCCATCAGATTTCCAAGTAAAATCGGACAGTGCCGGCCCCGAGGATATTGTTTTCATTGATTTTTTTTTGTTTTTTTTTTTTAGAGAGAATGGAAGGGAGGGGAAGAGACTGAGAGAGAGAAACATCAATGGGAGAGAGACACATCCATTGGTTGCCTCCCACACCCTCGGATGGAGCCTGCAACCGAGGCCCGTGCCCTTGACCGGAATCGAACCCGGGACCCCTCGGTCTGCAGGCCGACGCTCTATCCATTGAGCCAAACCGGCCAGGTGTCTCTTTCTTTAAAAAAAAAAAAAAAGACATTAGTTATTAGCAGAGCTGCCTTCCAAGTACTTGATTTCATAAGCGTCACGTTGCCAAGCTTCTTCAGCCGGCTCCGGGTTTGAGTGAGGGGCCCTGCATAGCGGAGGGGACCCCTGCGGTCCCTGCCGATCCGCCCTCCCCTCTCCACTCACCGGAGGCCACATCCCTGAGCTAGGACGTGCGGTCTCCGGTCTCAGCCGCGTGCGTGCGTGCGCGCGTGTGTGTGTGCATGTGTGTGTGTGTGTGTGCACGTGTGTGTGTGTGCGCCTGCGTATGTGTGTGTGCGTGCACGTGCATGTGTGTGTGCGCGCGTGCATGTGTGTGTGTGTGCACGTGTGTGCACGTGTGTGCACCTGCGTATGTGTGTGTGCGTGCACGTGCATGTGTGTGTGCGCGCGTGCATGTGTGTGTGTGTGTGTGTGTGTTTCCAGCAGGTTGTTTGGTCTGCGCCTGAAGGTTATCCTACAGATAAGCCTGAAAGAGACCCGCCCGCGCCTTCCACGCCCGTGACCTTGAATGGTCTTCCCGGGCGGGGCGGCTGGACGGGGCTGCCGCGGGCTCAGGTATGTGTCGGGCCGCCTCCTCTCAGCCCTGGACGCACAGGTGCTGTCGGAAAATTCCTTCCCGAAGGGCTCTGGGGATTTGCAAGTTCTCGCCGCTTTTCGTGACCTTGTGCGGTGTCTGGTTTCACGGGCGGCTTGGTGTCTCGGGTCGCACCGCTGCCTTCAGCCTTGCCTGGAACCCCGGGGCGCCGGGGCGGGTGCTGCCCGGGTCCTGGGGTGTGCTCGGCCTCAGGTGTCCCCACGTGTGTGTGTGTGTGTGTGTGTGTGTGTGTGTGCGCACGCGTGCGCTGAATCACACGTAGTGCCTCATCGTGGCCTGCATTTAAATTTCACAGTTGCCCCAGATGGAGTGATTCCTTTGAGTTGCTCACTGTATTTTGTTACTTTCTTTTTTAACATAGATTTCATTGATTTTTTACAGAGAGGAAGGGAGAGGGAGAGAGAGTTAGAAACATCGACGAGAGAGAAACATCGATCAGCTGCCTCCTGCACACCTCCCTACTGGGGATGTGCCCGCAACCAAGGTACATGCCCTTGACCGGAATCGAACCTGGGACCCTTCAGTCCGTAGGCCGACGCTCGATCCACTGAGCCAAACTGGTTAGGGCTCTTTTTTTTCTTTTATTGATTTCAGAGAGGAAGGGAGAGACAGAAACATCCATGATGAGAGAGAATCATGGATCGGCTGCCTCCTGCACGCCCCACACTGGGGATCGAGCCCGCAACCCAGGGCATGTGCCCTGACCTGGAATCGAACCTGGGACCCTTCAGTCCGCAGGCCAACGCTCTATCCACTGAGCCACACCGGCTAAGGCTGAGCCACCTCTGTAGTGGCCTAGCCACAGGCTGGCGTGGCCTTGGAGGGGGAGTCACCTGAGCCACGTGTGGCATCCCTGGCGGTGACCTTCGTCTCTGTGCGATGTCCCGTGACTGCCGGCTGCCGAGGCTCTGGACGGTAGCACGTGGTCGGTCTCCGTCTCTTAAAAACAATGGAAAAGCCTCCCCCCCCCCCCCCCCGCCGGCCCCCAGACCAGCTGTCTTTCTGCTGATGAACAGACAGCGATCCCCGGGGAGCAGGGAGTCGCTGGGTGTCAGTGCTCGGGGAGGGCACGGTCCGTTTTCAATGAGACGGAGAATTATGGATGAGCCTCACACGCCAGCAGGGGCGTCAGCTCATTGAGCCGCGGGCGCGGGGGCAGCCTTGAGCGCGGGGAGTGAGGCACGGAGTGGCCACATCCGCCCGGCGTTCGGTACGTCCACTTCGTTCGAGAACAATGCCTTCAAGGTCAGTGTTTCTTGGCCGGGCGACAGGGTTCTGGAAATTCCCAGGGGAAGAAGTTGTGTGTGTTTTTTTTTTTGTGTGTTTTTTTTTTTTTTTTTGGTCTGTTATGTAACCCAGCATGAATGAATGGGTACGTTAGCGCCTCATGTATAGCAATGGCTTTTCGAAGGCAGTGGGTTCTGAAACGCGGCTTTTCAATATTTGGACGGTTGGAAAAAATATTCCTCTGGGGACGGCAGGTAGACTTTTAGCTTATTTTGTTTCCTTTACTCAAGACACAGTGGCAGAGCCCTGGCCGGGGTGGCTCATTGGTTGAGCGCCCTCCCGTGCACCGAGAAGTCCCCGGTTCGATTCCCAGTCAGGGCCCATGCCCGGTGGGGGTCGTGCAGGAGGCAGCTGGTCAGTGTTTCGCTCTCATATTGATGTTTCTCTCTCTCCCTCTCCCTTCTCTCTCTCTCTAAAAAATTGATAAAAACACATTTAAAAAAGAGAGAGAGAGAGATGGTTATAGCCCTAGCAGGTTTTGCTCAGTGGATAGAGCACAGACCTGCAGACTGAGGGGTCCCGGGTTCAGTTCCGGTCAAGGGCACGTAGCTCGGCTGCAGGTTCTCTGGCCCTGGTTGGGGTGTGTGTGTGCAGGAGGCAACCCATCGATGTGTCTCTCTCACATCGACGTTTCTCTCTGTCTCTCCCTCTCCCTTCCACTCTCTCTAAGGATCAATGGAAAAATATCCTTAGGTGAGGATGAACCAAAAAAAAACACCCAAACAAACAAAAGAAATAGTTATAGAGCATTGTAGCACTTTACAAATATTGATTGACCTTCAACCTCTCCAGGTTAATGTTGTCATGCCCACTTTACAGATGGGAAGACTGAGTGATAACAGTAGCACGTGACTGTGAAAACACACAATGATTACCTAGGAGCAGCCACTGTGGAAAGATGGCGGTAACATAGGAACACGTGACTTGGGCTTATCCCAGGAGGAAGGCCAGGGTGAGGGTTACCAAAAAAAAAAAGGAAAGAAAATGTCCTATCTCATTTATTTATTTCATATATGCACACATGCTAATATAGACTGAGTGGCCAGATGATGATGATCTCTGAACGCATAATAATCTGGCCACTCAGTGTATACCCTATATAATAAAAGGCTAATATGAAAATTGTCCCCTTGCCCTAGCCGGTGTGGCTCAGTGGATAGAGCGTCGGCCTGCGGACTGAAGGGTCCCAGGTTCGATTCCGGTCAAGGGCATGTACCTTGGTTGCGGGCACATCCCCGGTGGGGGGTGTGCAGGAGGCAGCTGATGGATGTTTCTCTCTCACCGATGTTTCTAACTCTCTATCCCTCTCCCTTACTCTCTGTAAAAAAAAAATCAATAAAATATATATTTAAAAAAATAAATAAATAAAATAAAAAATAAATTGTCCCCTCGACCAGGAGTTCGACCAGCAGGCAGTCCGGCCAACCGCCCATGTCCCCTCCCCCTGGCAAGGCTGGCCGGACCCCACCGATGCACAAATTCATGCACCGGGCCTCTAATATATATATATATATATATATATATATATATATATATATATATATACTGAGTTTCCAGATTATTATGCGTTCAGAGATCATCATCATCTGGCCACTCAGTATATAGTGCTAAACATGCAAATGGGACCGTTGATTTTCATTGTTACATACCTTTTTTCAGCTTAACAAGCTACCTTTATTGTCATTCCCTGTCAGTGCCTATGGCTTGACCTAGTTATTTTTAACTATTGCATAATGCTGGAGCAATGGGCACAACCTCTTTAACCACACCAAAGGAGGCATTCTGGTGGTTTCCAGTGTGTTTCTAGTACAGATACCCCTGCGGTGAACATGCCTTGGACATGCGTTCTTTTCGTTTAAAGTCGTCTAGTCCCTTCGAAACGTTGCTCGATCATTGGCTGAGACGTGCTTCCTTCCGCGCTGACGGCTGGGATTTGCTTGGGTGCGAGGCCTTCCTTCCGTTGATGGTTTGCAGAGTCTCAGACCCTCCACTGGTATAACTGGAACAGCCCTTTCGCTCTGAATGCCGTGCAGCCCGAAGATGGGATTTCTAAATCTCGTGGTGACGGCCTGGGGAAGCGGTAACCCTCGGGCCGGGAGTCTCGGTCGGGAAATGATTCGATTTGCAGGAAGCTGGCTGCCTGCCTAGGCTGCTGGAGAGAGTGACAAGTGAACTTCATTGTTGTTGAGAGACTTTTTTATCCATTAACTTTTTAAGATTTTATTGATTTCAGAGAGAGAGAGAGAGAGAGAGAGAGAGAGAGAGAGAAGAGAGAAACACCAATGATGGGAGAGAATCATCAGTGGGATGGGCTGCCTCCTGCACGCCTCCTACTGGGGATCGAGCTCGCAACCTGGGCATGTGCCCTTGACCGGGAATCGAACCGTGACCTCCCGGTTTCTAGGTCGGTGCTCAACCCCTGAGCCGCACCCGCCGGGCTATTTTTTTTTTTTAGCTTTTCTGATCGATACGGAGCAGGATCTCCTGTGGTTTCCTTGGCTCACCTCACCGGACTGAGAATAATGATCATTGTCGCAGGTGGCCCGCCCTCCATGGTTTAATCATTCAGTAGGAGTTCAGAACATTTTTGTTTTTTAAAATGAACAAGGACAGAAACCTATAGACCTTCTCGAACAGATCACCCACTTCAAAGACAGTGGCTCAAGCCCAACCGGTGTGGCTCAGGGGTTGAGCATCGGCCTAGGAACCAGGAGGTCACAGTTCGATGCCGGTCAAGGGCACATGCCCGGGTTGTGGGCTTGATCCTCAGTGTGGGGCGTGCAGGAGGCCGCTGATCCATGATTCTCTCTCATCATTGATGTTTCTCTCTCTCTCTCTCTCTTTCTCTCTCTCTCTCTCCCTACCTCCCTCCCTTTCCTCTCTGAAATCAATAATAATATGCTATTAAAAAAAATAAATAAGCCCTAACCGGTTTGGCTCAGTGGATAGAGCGTCGGCCTGCGGACTGAAGGGTCCCAGGTTCGATTCCGGTCAAGAGCATGTACCTTGGTTGCGGGCACATCCCCAGTGGGAGGTGTGCAGGAGGCAGCTGATCGATGTTTCTCTCTCATCGATGTTTCTAACTCTCTCTCCCTCTCCCTTCCTCACTGTAAAAATATCAATAAAAAATATATTTTAAAAAAATAAGCAAAAGAAAGCTGCTTGCGGCTGGAAGGGACCCTGTCCGCGTGTGGAACCTGTGGACCCGGTCACCCCGTGAGAAACCCTCTCTCTGGCTTGCGCGGGGGAAGCCGTCCGGGTCGGGGTGTGGATTTCACTCCCAGGCCTTGTTCAGAACGGTTCGGGGGAGGACTTTTCTCTGGCCGGGGACCAGTCACAGACGCATCCAGCAGGTGCCTGGACCGGGGGAGGACGGCGCGCTGGGCGGGCGGCGAGGCCCCGGCGCCACGTGATCGCGCTCCGTGCCCGTGGCCAGCCTCACCTCCCCCCCTTCCCCCCCCCCCACTTCCCTGCACGTCACTGGGAAGGCGGCTCCAGGCCCGGGTTCCGGATTGAAACGGGGCTATTTCTGGTCGTGATGACATCCCCTAAGCCCGCCGTGCCATTTGGATACGCACCCGGGTGCCCGGATCCATCAGCGCCCGGAGTGGCGGGTCATGGGACCCGACGGGGTGGGGAGGGCTCCCCGTCCCGGCTCCTGGGGAGGAGGCTCAGCGTAAGGACTCCCCCTGCCGCCGGGGCGCAGGCTCTCTAGTGGCCATCCTGTCTGCCGCCACCTGGCCACTCCTGGCCAACCTGCCTTTTCTACATTGCTTTTCTTTTCTTTTTAAAAATATATTTCTTATTGATTTTTCAGAGAGGAAGGGAGAGGGAGAGAGAGAAACACATCCATGATGGGAGAGAATCGTGGATCGGCTGCCTCCTGCACGCCCCCTCCTGGGGATCGAGCCCACAACCCGGGCATGTGCCCTGACCGGGAATCGAACCGTGACCTCCTGGGTTTTATAAGTCAAGGCTCAACCACTGAGCCACACCAGCCAGGGCTCTTGAGTCATTTTTTTTTTTTTTTAACGTTTCTCATGACAGAGTGCCTGGCCTCCCAGCTAAGTTTTCCCAGCTCACTTCCCCGTTCACTTGCCTTTGTCTGGAACGGAAAGACAAACAGGCCCGCCTCTAAGCCTCTCTTTGTGTGTGAGGACTTACATTATTTCGAGGTCCTGCCTTCTCTATTTATCTTTGAAAGAAGGAGAGAACACCTCCCAGTGTTGACAAGAACGCGTTGTTCCGCGCAATGGCGCCCGTGACTTTTTTTGTTTCTTGTTTTTTCCTGTGGAGCCGTGCGGGGGTGATGAGGTTGATGTCAGCTGGCTAGCCTGTTTGTGTGTGTGTGTGTTGTTGTTGTTGTTTATTTTAAATATATTATTGATTTCAAGGAGGGAGGAAGGGAGAGGGGGAGGGAGAGAGAGAAACATCGATGATGAGAGGGAATCACGGATCGGCTGCCTCCTGCACGCCCCACACTGGGGATCGAACCCGCAACCCGGGCATGTGCCCCGACCGGGAATCGAACCGCGACCTCCTGGTTCCTAGGTCGATGCTCAACCCCTGAGCCACGCCGGCCGGGCCTGCTTCGGTTTTGATCTGTTTTTGAAGGCGGAACCTCACAACCGTAACACAAAGCGTCGTCATCTTCGTTGCGTGTGGAGCGTGCTTCTCCGCAGGTCAGAGGTCGGCGTTCCCGTTTCTGGGGTGGAGGGCGGCGTTCACCGCCCTGGCCTCCCCCCTCCCAGCCCCGGGCCCCTGGTCCCCTCCTGGAAGGTGACGGTGTCTCCCCTTTGCAAATCGATCATCCTGTTCTTTGCAAAGAAGGAGATACGCCGCTGCGTAACTGTAATTATATGCAAGCGTCACGTTTAAAGTGGGCTTTTAAGACTATACCATTGGAGGTTTGCTTTTTCTTTTTAATTGGAGCACATGCATGAGGCAACCAGTAGATGTGTCTCTCTCACATCGATGTCTCTCTCTCTCTCTGTCTCTCTCTCTGTCTCCCTCCCTCCCTCTCCTGTCCTCCCTCCCTTCCACTCTCTCTCTCAAGATCAATGGAAAAAAATATCCTTGGGTGAGGATTTAAAAAAAACAAAAGTTTGCTTTCGTTTTTGTTTGTGTGTGTGTCTGGGGGGGGGGGGGAGGTATTGTGTACCCACATTCTGTGCCTAAGCAACAAAAGAATTGGGGGCTCGCTCCGTAAGCGTTGATAGCTCGTTCTACTACAAGTTGAAGTTCACCAGGCTGCTGACCCGGATGCGGCTGTGTGCTGGGACTGGGTAAACACGTGCGGCTTTGTGGGCCATTGTCTGCTGCTGTATTGACTTCTCTGTCCTCCCGAGAAGCCCAGCCTGTCCCTTCTGTGCCGATACAAAGCCCGGCCTGTTCCCCAGGGCCCCTCGGGGGACCCTCTGGGACATGAGCCTTCTTAGACATTCCTGTCTGCCCCGTCCCTCCAAATGCTTTCGCACTTGATCCCAACATTCCATTAAGAGTTCAATGTCCTAGGAACCAGGAGGTCACGGTTCGATCCCCGGTCAGGGCACATGCCCGGGTTGTGGGCTCCATCCCCCGTGTGGGGCGTGCAGGAGGCAGCTGATTCATGAGGATGATTCTCTCTCACCATTGATGTTTCTCTCTCTCTCTCTCTCTTCCTTTCCCGTCCTCTCTGAAATCATCAAAATATATATATATTTTTTAAAAAAGTTCTATGTCACAGGAAGCGTCTTTGTCCAAAAGAATAAATGTTGACTCAACAGAACCACTCGTCGGTCGTGGACAGATGTGAGAATTACTAAACAGCCCAAAGTCTCTCTGTTAGGAAAGGAATACAAGTATTTTGGTGGGGGGAGGGGGAAAAAATCTGCTCTGGTCCCTAAAAGGATCCATGTTAAAAGGGTGTCTGGGCATCTGTCATGAGGATGGAGGCCTCCGAATGTCTTGGGGCTTATGGGGAGTCAGCGTGTGTTTGTATGTGTGTGTGTGCATGAATGTGTGCATGTGTGTGTGTGTGTGTGTGTGTGTGTGTGATCAGATGCCTGTCCCTGTTATCAGTAAGCAATGGGGCTTAGTCCTGCCCTTCCCACACTCCTGTTTTTATTTTTTATACTAGAGGCTCGATGTACGGATTCATGCACTGGTGGGGTCCTTTGGCCTGGCCTGCGCCCTCTCGCAATCTGGGACCCCTCGGGGGATGTCGGAGAGCCGGTTTCAGCCCGATTCAGACAGGAGGGAGCCCAATCCCCGCAGGCCTGATCCCCGCAGGCCCAATTTCTCCAGGCTCGATCCAGACAGGAGGGAGGCCCATCCTTGCAGGCCTGGTTCAGTCATTGAGCGTCTGTCCCCTGGTGGTCAGTGTGTGTCATAGCAACTGGTTGACAGGTCGTTTGGTCATCTGGTTGCTTAGGCTTTTATATATATATCGATTTTGGTGAATCCTCACCTGGGGATATTTTTCCGTTGATTTTTAGAGAGAGTGGAAGGGAGAGGAGAGGGAAAGACAGAGAGAGAGAAGCATCGATGTGAGAGAGACACATGGACTGGTTGCCTCCCTCGCGCTCCCTGACCAGGGATGGAGATGGAGCCTGCCCTTGGCCGGAACTGAACCCCGGACCCTTCAGGCCGCAAACCGAGGCTCTATCCACTGAGCCCAACAGGCTAGGGCCGTGGTCGGCAAACTGCGGCTCGTGAGCCACATGCGGCTCTTTGGCCCCTTGAGTGTGGCTCTTCCACAAATACCACGGCCTGGGCGAGTCTATTTTGAAGAAGTGGCGTTAGAAGAAGTTTACGTTTAAAAAATGTGGCTCTCCAAAGAAATTTCCATCGTTGTCCTGTTGATATTTGGCTCTGTGGACTTGTGAGTTTGCCGACCACTGGGTTAGGGCAATACCTTATTATTTTAACTTTGTTCTCTAGGCATGGTTAAACAGTCAGGGATTTTATGTCTTACGAAACATATCCCCATGTACTAGCAAGTTAAAAAGTTAACCATCCACAGATGGTTCTGTTAGGATTATGTGCTTCTTGAGGACACGCTCTGACTCTGACATGCACACGTTATAGCTGCTATGTCCTGGGAACCATCACTTCTAGATGGAATGTGCCTGATATTTGGGGTAGCTTCTTCCGTTTGTCCATGTTTTCTTCCTAGTGATATGCAATCCCTACTTATTTTTTAATTTTTAAGAAATATATTTTTATTGCCCTAACCGGTTTTGCTCAGTGGATAGAGTGTCGGCCTGCAGACTCAAGGGTCCCAGGTTCGATTCTGGTCAAGGGCATGTACTTTAGTTGCGGGCACATCCCCAGTAGGGGGTGTGCAGGAGGTGGCTGATCGATGTTTCTCTCTCATCGATGTTTCTAGCTCTCTATCCCTCTCCCTTCCTCTCTGTAAAAAATCAATATAATATATATTTTTTTAAAAAGAAATATACTTTTATTGATGTCAGAGAAGAAGGGAGACAGAGAGAGAGAGAGAGAAACATCCATGATGAGAGAGAATCATGGATCAGCTGCCTCCTGCACACCCCCTACTGGGGATCGAGCCCACAACTCGGGCCTGTGCCCTGACCAGGAATCGAACCATGACCTCCTGGTTCCTAGGTCAACTGTCACACCCACTGAACCACACCAGCCGGGCAAGATCCCCGCATTCTTCACAGCTCTCTCCCCTGCCTGTGTCGGGGCAAAGCGCTGTGAGCACAGAGCCACGGTCACGCCAGCAGTAGGATGTCACATGTTGTCTCTGCTGCGTAGGCAATGCGCCCCAGGCTCCGGGAGCTGGGTGCCGGCCCCCGGGCTGCGGTCAGAGCCCTGCCCTTGAGTGGCCGTCGCCCGGGCAGCCGTGACGAGCGCCCTGAAGCCCACTCAGGGGGAAGGGACGCCCGAGGCCCGGTGTGTGCGCAGGGACGCTCGCCTGGGGTGGCAGATGTTGGGCTGTTACTTAGCAACGCGGACTTGTTTTCCCTGGCCCACAGGACACCTCTCGACCCCGGGTGCTCCCGCCAGCTTCCTCGGGGCGCTGATCCAGCAAGTGAGGCGCTTTGGGGGGCTCCTGGGGGTTCCTTCAGAGAGCACCCTCAGAGGGTACGTCCCTGGGTCAGACAGCCTCCCCGCCCCTCCCCTGGGCTGTGCTTCTAGTTTGTAAAGGAGTCCACGCACCTCCGTTCCTTCGGAAAACGTGGACCAAGCGCTCTGATGCACTGGGATGGGTGGACCGAGACCCTTACTCAGAAAGAGACACTGGGAGGCAGAGGCAGACAGGCCAGCCCAGCCGGTGTGGCTCAGTGGTCGGCACCGACCTAGATGACCCAGGAGGTCACAGTTCAATTCCCGGTCAGGGCACATGCCCAGGGTTGCGGGCTCAATCCCCATTGGTGGGCGTGCAGGAGGCAGCCGATCCATGATTCTCTCTCATCATGGATGTTTCTCTCTCTCTCGCTCTCTCTCTCCCTTCCTCTCTGGAGTTAAAAAAAAAAATTAAAAAAAAAAAAAAAGAAACAGTTGGATGATTAACATGAGATGTTTGGGAGAGGGACCAGAGACAATTTAGCTCTTAAAATTTCTCTAGACCCCTATCCATTCCACGACTCACACCCCCTCCTTCCACCGGCCCCTCAAAAACTGACCGTGGGTACATTTCCCTTACGTGTAAAGCGTGTTCAAGGTCATGGAAAATCCACAGAGACCCACAGGCCTGTGGCTCTCTGCATAAAAGCACTCCCCCAGTGTCAGAGGTCTGAGACAAGGCTTTTGGGGTTGTTTTTTTTTTGTTTATTTACTTTTTAAATATATTTTTTTATTTGATTTCAGAGAGGAAGGGAGAGGGGAGAGAGAGAGAGAAACATCAATGATGAGAGAGAATCATGGGTCAGCTGCCTCCTGCACGCCCCCTACTGGGGATCGAGGCCGCAACCCGGGCCTGTGCCCTGACCGGGAATTGAACTGTGACCTCCTGGGTCATATAGGTCGGTGCCAACCACTGAGCCACACCGGCTGGGCAGGACACGTTTTTAATTTAATTTTATTTATTTTTTAATTGGCTTGGAGTCGGGGTGCAGCGCCCAGAAGGTGTGGGGAGCCTCTCCCCAGGGCTTGGCATCCTTTCCCCGAGACTTGTTTCTTTTGCTCTCGGCTTGCTCTCCTGACATCTTCTGCCTTTGAAGAGGTTATGGCGTTACTGCGATTTAACCACAGAGCAGGGGGTTTCACAAGCTCCCGTTGCTCTCTCCAAGTTAGGTTCTTGTCTCTCCGGCCGTCGGTGGGTCCCTGGGCGCACGCAGGCAGCGGGACTGCCCGGGGTGGGGGCTGGGGGGCGAGCTCGCGGGGGAATGGATGGACGCCCGCCGGCGGAAGGAGGGCGCCCACGGCCGGCCGCTGCTGTCGTCTTGGGCGCCTGGCAGCGAGCGTGTGGGAACTTGAACCCCCATTCCCAGCCCCGATGCGCCAAGTGGGAGGACCGGGGGGGGTGGGGGGGGGGGCGGGGGGGCATTAAAGCTGGTGTTTTCTGGAAATGGAGCCGCCTGCCCTCTCCCTCCACACCTGGGAGGCTTTGAAGACCCGTCCGGGTGTTGCAAGAGGGGAGAGCAGACCTGTGGGCGGCTCTGTCCGCCTCATCTCCGGGGGAGAACTTTTGTTGTCGTGAGTCCTCCTCCCATTGATTTCCAGGGAGAGAGGAAGAGGGAGGGAGAGACGGAGAGAAACATGGATGTGAGAGAGACACCTTGATGGGCTGCCTCCTGCATGAGCCCCGACCAGGGCCCGGGCTGGGGAGGAGCCTGCAGCCAAGGTACGTGCCCTTGACCTGGAATCGAACCCGGGACCCCCAGGCCGACGCTCTATCCACTGAGCAAACTGGCCGGGGCTGGGAGAGAAATGTATATCTCAATTCGCTCCAGGTCAGTTCTGGTATCAGGGCAATGACACTGGCTTAACTCCAGTGTTCCAGGAGGTCACGGTTGGATTCCAGGTCGGGGCACAGGCCCGGGTTGCGGGCTCCATCCCCAGTGTGGGGCGTGCAGGAGGCAGCGGGTCTATGATTCTCATCATGGACGTGTCTCTCTCTCTCTCTCTCTCTCTCTCTCTCTCTCTCTCTCTCTCTCCCCCTTCCTCTCTAAAATCAATAAAAAATAATAGGTGTGTGTTTTTTTTAAAGTGGACAATTAGAACAATTCTGTCTCTCCTGGAGCTGTGTTGCCACGGTCACCCCCATTTGGCCGTCCATAGGTAGACGGACACTCCCCACTTTACCTGCCAGGAGGGGCCTCTGATTTTTCATGTCTTCTGACGTCTTTCACTGGCAGGGAGGTGAGGCGGCGGCGTGTGACTCAGCAGACGGGAATTGTTTGAATAACAGGCCGGGCACGTGAGCCCTCCAACGGCTCCCAGCAGACAGCGCCGCAGACTTGTCCTCCGGGTTTGGGGGACAGACCTCGGGAGACCCCGGAGAGGCCCCGGGCGGGCGGCTGCGGTCCCTGCGGGAGGCCCCGGGTGGGGGCTTGGGCGGGCATCTCTTTGCTTCGATTGTTCGCCCTCTGCCTCGGAGAACAGGACACAGACCCAGGCGGGTTCCTGCAGCTACTGGGCAAAGCAGGCTTTTTATGAATGAGGCCCGGGAGGGGGAGGGGGAGGGGAGGGGGAGGGGGAGGGGGAGGGGAAGCGAGGGAGGGAAGGGCTTGCCTTGCACCAGCAGTTGGGTAACACGTTTCATTCACGCCCAGCCACCGAGCTGGGCTTTCGTTTAAAGGATGTTGTCCGATGTGGGTGATTCAGCTTAGACTTTTTTAAAAAACATATTTTTATTGATGTCAGAGAGGAAAGGAGAGGGAGAGAGAGAGAGATAGAAACATCCATGATGAGAGAGAATCACGGATCGGCTGCCTCCTGCACGCCCCCCAATGGGGATGGAGCCTGCAACCCGGGCATGTGCCCTTGACCGGAATCAAACCTGGGACCCTCCAGTCCGCAGGCCAGTGCTCTATCCACTGAGCCAAACCAGCTAGGGCACAGCTTAGACTTTTTTAAAAAATATATATTTTTATGATTTCAGAGAGGAAGAGAGAGGGAGAGAGAGAGAGAAACATCCATGATGAGAGAGAGTCATGGATCGGCTGCCTCCTGCACGCCCCACTACTGGGGATCGAGCCCGCAACCCGGGCCTGTGCCCTGACCGGGAATCAAACCCTGACCTCCTGGTTCATAGGTCGACATTCAACCACTGAGCCACGCAGGCCGGGCGGATGAGACTTTTTTCCAACTGCTGGTAAAACAGGACCCCTGAGCCTGTGTGTGCGTGAATGTGTTTGTTTGGGGGTGCGTTCATTTATTCGGGGGAGGTAGTAGGAGAGGGGAAGGGGAAGAGGGGGAGCTGTCACCCATGGGGTCTAAGTCGTTTCTCTGTCCCGATGCCACCCGAGAGGAGGCAGGCGGGGTCCCTCTGCCCAGAGCCGGAGCCTCGAGGTGGAGTGCTGATGGGGGCGGGGAGGGGTGACTCCTCCCTGGGGTGTGCCCGGGTGCCAGGTGCCAGTACCCCTGCCCTGGGCCCCTGTCCTGTTCCCCGTGGGCAGCTTCCGAGGGGTGGCCCCCGAAACGCATTGTTGTGCCACCGAAACCTGTATTGGAAGCTGAGACCACCCCGGCCCCCCCTCGTCCCTGCCTCAGCTTCCTGCCGGGGGTGAAGGGAGAGGCCAGGCGTGGCCTTGGCATCAGTGAACCTCTGTCAAAACCAGCGCCCAGCGAGGGGGCCGGCCTGGTCCCAGCTGCCTGCGTGAGCCCGGACGCGGGGGGGAGGGGGGGGCTCGTTCCTCACCAAGAACCCTCCGGGGCCTGGACGGGGCCTTTCTGGGGGGCCCATCCTGTGGGCAGAGAGCAGTCCAACCCCGACGTAAAGCAAACCCCAAACCAGCAACCTCCCTCCCACCCCCATTGCTAGCCGCATCTCGGTGCTTTAAGACACCCGAACCCGGCCGGTGTGGCTCCGTGGTTGAGCGTTGACCTATGAACCAGGAGGTCCCGGTTCGATTCCCGGTCAAGGGCACATGCCTGAGTTGCGGGCTCCATCCCCAGTAGGGGGCGTGCAGGAGGCAGCCGACCCATGATCCTCTCTCATCACGGATGTTTCTCTCTCTCTCCCTCTCCGTCTCCCTTCCTCTCTGAAGTCAGTGGGAAAAAGGAAGTTATGGTTGAGTGACCGGAGCCTCTCTCTCTCTCTCTCGGGCACGTGTGGGAATAAGGATTAAATAAACAGCTTCTAGGAGGTGTTGCCGGAACTCCCCGGGGAACTCCCGCGCGGGGTTTTCAGCGTTGTGTAAAGATTAGCCGACTCCCACGGGTATCTCGTTTCCTGGTCCTGGTGTGGACATGCGCTGAGAGCGGGGATACCGCGGCCGGAAAATCCGTTCTCTGCCCTTCGCGGGACACAGCCAGCAGGGGGGCGTTGACCGGACTTCGGCCCCACAAAATACTGACAAGAGGTTTAGGACCCAAATGACTGGCTACCTGACATGATAGTGAAGATCACCCAAGTGGAAATTTTTATAACATCTCATGGGATGTGTTCTTTGTTAAAATTTTTTTTAAATCCTCACCTCAGGATATGTTTTCCATTGATCTGGAGAGAGTGGGAGGGAGGGAGGAGGAGGAGGAGGAGAGAGAGAGAAACATCGATGTGAGAGAGACACATGCATGGGTTGCCTTCCGCACATCCCCTACTGGGGATCCAGCCCGCAACCCGGGCATGTGCCCTGACTGGGAATCGAACTGTGACCTCTTGGTTCATGGGCCAACACTCAACCACTGAGCCACAATGGCCGGGTGAATGTTATTTTTTTTCATGTTTGAGGTCTTACTTGAGGGGAGGGGGTTAAAGACAAGAAATATAGGTGGTTTGTGAAAGGTGTTTGGGACAGATTGGCATCAGAAACATGGAGGTTGGGGTATTCCCACGAGGAGCGCCGACCAACCAAAGGTAAGGCCGTATTTGTTGGTTAACATCTACACTAATCAAAAAAAAAAAAAAAAATCTACACTAATCAAAGAGTAACATGCTAATTGACCATACCTTTGTGACGCCCACCAGCCAATCAGGAGTGAGCATGCAAATTAACCCAACAAAGATGGCGGGTTAATTTGCATATGCAGGCACCGAGTGGCCAGGGGCAGGGCAGGACACTTGCGTCGTCACCATGGCGACGATGCAGGCGTTCCACACCACCCCAGCTGCTCCAGGCCTCTGGGCAGCGTGGGAAGGTGGAAAGGCAGCTCGGGCCAGAGCGAAGGCAGTGCCGGCAGCCAGGGGAAGGAAGGCCCATTCTTGCACGAATCTTCATGCATCAGGCCTCTAGTCTATTAATAATAAAAATAATTTTTAGAAAAATAAGGTAGCGGATATCAGTGATAATTAGATAATTCCAGCTACATAGCCTTTCATTAATTCTGAAAAATTGAAGCGGAAAGAGTTCCATTTTCCTTGTCAGTTATGTTTACCTCCCTCCAAAATGTGTGTCCAGCTTGGGGATACGTTGGGAGTAATCATTTTACTTTGATTTTTAATATTGCCAGTACCCCAGTTTTTGCATTAAAAGCACAGTGGGTATAAGAATGACTGTTTAGCTCTCTGGATTCCTGTGTATTCCTGTGTCACCAACACAGGGGACTTAAAAAGCAGATGAGCACCCTGGCCGGTGCTGCTCAGTGGTTAGAGCGTCCCCGAAGGGTCCCGGGTTCTACTCCCTGTCAAGGGCACCTACCTCAGTTGCCAGTTTGCTCCCCACCGCTGGTCACGGACCGTGTGAGAGGCTCTCTCTCCCTCTCCTTTCCTCTCTGAAATCAATAAAAAATATATGTTTTTTAGCCCAGCCATCATAGCTCAGTGGTTGAGCGTCAACCTATGAACCAGGAGGTCACAGTTTGATTCCCAGTCAGGGCACATGCCCGGGTTGCAGGCTCGGTCCCCACTGTGGGGCATGTAGGAGGCAGCCGATCCATGATTCTCTCTCATCATTGATGTTTCTCTCTCTCTCCCTCTCCCTTCCTCTCTGAAATCAATAAAAATACATTAAAAAAATTAATAATATATACATATATATATATATTTTTTTAAGTTAAATTCTGAAAGGAGACATGATGCTCTACGTTTTTCGACACAGAGGATGTGTTTTTATTCTTCAGCCCACACCTTGCTTTTGGCTTTAACCAGGACAAGGAAGGCGTGCGAAAATATTAGTCCCTCCGACTCCATTCAGTTCTGAAACTATCGATAGAACATACAAGTTGCAGCGTATCCCAATTTCTTTTTTTTTAAAATATATTTTATTGAGTTTTTTAGAGAGGAAGGGAGAGGGATAGAGAGTAGAAACATCGATGAGAGAGAAACATCGATCAGCTGCCTCCTGCACACCCCCTACTGGGGATGTGCCCGCAACCAAGGTCCATGCCCTTGACCAGAATCGAACCTGGGACCCTTCAGTCCACAGGCCGACGCTCTATCCACTGAGCCACACCGATTAGGGTGCGTATCCCAATTTCAAATCAAGGCGGGCGTGTCAGGAAGAGTTTCACAGCGGGAGAAGGCGGTGGGGGGGAGAGAGAGAGAAACATGGATGGGAGAGAGGCCCATTGGTCGGTTGCCTCCCACACGCCCCCTCCTGGGCATCGAGCCAGCGCCACCATTGTGTCCTTTGGACCTGGGGGCCCACACGGCCCTGCTCGGGAGAAAGCAGCACTTTCCGGGCTCGGCCGAGGTCAAGGGCACGGGAAAGCCTGCGGAACAATGGCTGTTGTCTGGAAAGGGCTTTGTCCCTCTCCCCTGTGGCAGCGGCCACTTCCTGTGGCTCCTTGCCTCATGGAACCGCAGCGGTGACGTGGTTGGAGAGATGAGGAGGGAAGGCGGGGGGGGGGGGGGGGTCCGAGCCGTCCTGCCGCTGCAGGGGAGGGGGGCGCCCGTGAAAGCAGGCCTTTGTGTGCGCTGGGCCGGGCCCACAATCCGGCTATTGTTTATTTGGGAAGAGCGAGGCATCCTATCGCAATTATTTATGGAAGAGCGTTTGTGATGTTTTTGGAAGAGGTTGGGTGGAGCGGGGGAGGGGGATGCGGGAGGGAAGGAAGGAGGGAAGCTCACCTTCTGCCCCGTCCACGCCAGATCTCTCCGTGGGGCGTGTGGGGGGTATCGGGGGGGCGGAGAAATGAATGCATCCCCGGCTTCGGGGCCCAGGGACAAGAGGAAGGATGGGCGGCTGACTCCTCAGGAGGTTGAGGGGAGGCCGCCTACCAGCCCCTCTTTGGTTTGGATGCTTTCCTTGTACCGTGGCCCACACGCCCTCCCGTCCCCCCTCAGCGTTCATGGCTACACTTGGATGTCCTTCCGTTCTTGCTCGTCGGAGGTTTAATGAGTTCCATACCCCCGCGTTGATACTCCAGAGATAGGCCCTGTTGAACTGGGGACCTGCCGAAGCCGCCGTCCTACGCGGATCATTCTAGCTTTTCTCTCTGCGCCGCCGAAGACGTAGACAGCGCCCTGGCCCGTGCGGACCAGTGGCCTGGCCATCTTCCCGGCAACCGACAGGGTGCTGGTTCGATTCCCAGTCAGGGCTTGATCCCCAGTAGGGGGCCTGCAGGAGGCAGCTGATGGATGGTCCATTCTCACATCAATGTTCTCTCTCTCTCTCTCTCCCCCCATCCCATTTCCTTTCCTCCCTCTCTAAAAATCAATTATAAAAATTTTATTAAAAATAAAAAAGACACATGCATAGGCACGTCCATGTCACAGAAATACCTCGTAGCCAGCAGGACATCCCAAGAACAGAAGACAGAATAGCTCGAGTTATGCAAACGACAGGCCAAGTTACCAGGCAGGTAGAAGAGTCTTTTTCTTTAAACAACACAGTTCAGTTAGTCCTTTTTTAAAGGAGATATTCGTAAAGGCCATGTTACGTTGCTTGCGTGCAAGAGGATCTAGTGACGGGATGATGATCTCACGTTTTCTCAGGAATCCAGGGTCACACTGGGAAGGGAGCTTTGTTCTCGGATAGCGGATAGCAACATGGTAGTCCCTGGGCTGAGCAGTGTTTTTTCATCTATAGCAATGAAGACCCCTTTCAGAGGTTAACCGATGTTCACTGCCCCCCCCCCCCAGGGTCCTTATAAATGACCTTGAGTGTAAAGGTACTTCAAGCCCTGGCCAGTTTGGCTCAGTGGATAGAGCGTCGGCCTGGGGACTGAAGGGTCCCAGGTTCAATTCCGGTCAAGGGCCTATGCCCAGGTTTCGGGCAGGCTCGATCCCCAGGGTGGGGCGTGCAGGAGGCAGCCGATCCATGATTCTCTCTCATCAGTGATGTGTCTCTCTCTCTCCCTCTCTCCCTTCCTCTCTAAAATCAATAAAAATATATTTAAAATAAATAAGTAAACGTACTTAAATACCCAATACAGTTGTATTAGAACTAAGTGTAAACTTGTTAGGGCTCTAGATCTCTTCATAACGACACATGAAATCAATGTGCACATTAAATGCAGGGGAAAGAAACAAATATCAAACCCCAGCATGAATGGCATGACATGCCTGGGTGATGTTGCCCTGCCCCTGAGTCAGCACTGAGATGGTGACTAAGCTCCTAACCTCGGAGGCACGCGTCCCTGCGCGTTACAGAGAGCCTCGCTCTGGCATTTCAGTTGGCTGTTCGCTTTCAGGGTTGTAGAGCCTCCCTGGTACCATGACATGCCATGTAGACACGTGTTCATATGTTCCATGTCCTATGTTCCCTCTACCTTTCGGGGGTACTGCCACTAAAATAACCCACTTTGCTTCCCGTGTGTTTTCTAGGGAAATGCAGGTGCTAGAATCACTTTGGCAGCCCGAAGGTCTAAGAAGGTTGAGTAGATGAACCGGAAGATAGGAAAGGAGATCATACTTAACAGGAACACAGACAGGAGTTAGTCAGGGGAGCTCTCGAGCCCCCCCGTCCCCCCGTCCCCCCCCCCACCCCGCCCAAGAATGGGCAGAACAGCTCCTGGTGTGGGAAGTAGTACACTGCACCTGGCCGGCAGGTGCCCAGTATTGGAGATCCCATGTGGGCTTGGGATCCTTGCCCCGTCTGTTATGCCTCATAGTTAGTTGTAGTGTTGACTGCTTTTAACATCACTGTCTCTAGCCCTTCTCCCTAGAATTGGCTGCTTCGGATCTACTCTGGGCTGGGCACTGAAATACTTCATCTTGCTGAAAGTACATATGCGAGCGAATATAAATGTAGCGGGCCGTGGATTTAGATGAGTGACACATAATCGCGAATACATAGTCACTGTGGCCGCCTTGTTACTAGATGTTGGGTCTGTAACCATCTCTGTTTCTTTTTTTTTTTCCCCCTTTTTCTTTCTGTTGTTGTTATTTTGTTTTTTGTTTTTATTTATTTATTTTTGGTAACCATTTTTGGAAGGGAGAGGGGGGGGAGGGTGGCTTGTTCGCTGAGGGATGAGTCCGAGAGGGGTGAGACGTGCATCGTACTCTAAGATGCATCAATTACTTTTGCCTCCAGGAGGACTTCTCTCCCTCAGACGATGAAACACCAGGTGGAGGGCTGAGATGCTCGCCTCCGACCTTCGTTAGCGGGGAGAGTGGGACCGATGTCCTCGTGGAACTGGCCATTCCTGGGGCAGCCACGTTGCTTTGCTTTGCTTTCTGCAAGGAACTCCGGGGTCACGGGATGCCTGGGACCAAGGCGCCAGGACGTGAAGTGTCAAAGGATGGGAGGGCGCAGCCGGCATGGCTCAGTGGTTGGGCATCGACCTAGGAACCAGGAGGTCAGGGCTCGATTCCCCGTCAAGGGCACATGCCCGGGTTGCAGACTCGATCTCCAGTAGGGGGCAGCCGATCCATGATCCTCTCTCATCATTGATGTTTCTCTCTCTCTCTCCCTCTCGTCTTTTCTGAAATCAATAAAATATATATATATATATATATATATATATTTAATTTTTTTTAAAAGGGTGGGAGGGAATTTACTAGTTCACCCCATGGAAAACATACATGTTGCATAAATGCATGTACGTATACACTGAGTGGCCAGATTATGATGATCTCTGAACATACAGTAATCTGGCCACTCAGTGTGTGTGTGTGTGTGTGTGTGTGTGTGTGTGTGTATTAGAGACCCAGTGCATGAATTCGTGCATGGGTGGGGTCCGGCCAGCCTGACCACAGGGGAGGGGACATGGGCGGTTGGCCGGCCTGCCTGCTGGTCGAACTCCTGGTCGAGGGGACAGTTTGCATATTAGCCTTTTATTCTATAGGCTATACACTGAGTGGCCAGATTATTATGCGCTCAGAGATCATCATCATCTGGCCACTCCGTGTATATTCCCGGCGGCCTCTGAATTCCAACACCAGGCCGGCGTGGGTCCCTTCCCGGCCACACGTAGGTGGTGATGGGGTCACCAAGGGTTTCCAAAGTACAGAAGTCTCTGCAGAGTCTGTTGCACAGGCGAATCCTCTATAAACGATAAATAACAATTAGCAGGCAAGTCCGGGCAGGGCAGCCCCGCGCGACGATGGGAAGAGAGATGCCAGGCGTTCAGGAAGCTGGAAAGATCCCTTCCTGCCAGCCAGGCCTGTGCCGCAGCACCCCAGCCCCCTCGGGCAGTTCGCCCCGAGGGTCCCACAGGGCAGGCAGCCCCGAAGCAGAGCCCCTTTGCCAGTGCGGGCCACGGGCAGGCATCCGTGTGGTGCCCGGTCCTGCCCCCGGCCTGCAGGCCGAGACAGAGCGCTCCTCCGCTCGCTCCTCTCCTGGTGACGCAGGGAGCAAGTGAGGACAGGACCCGGAGGGCCACGCGGACTTCGCTGATGTCACTGCACTCCTCACGGGACAGTCAGGCGCTGGGTGGGAGCTCCTGACTGCGAGGCGAGGATGGTGGGCCAAACTGAAGAGTCGCCATTGCGTTTGGGCCCGGCCAGTGCAGCTCAGCCGTTGAGCCTCGGCCCGGGAACCGAGAGGCCGCCGGTTCGATTCCCGGTCAGGGCACATGCCCAGACTCCATTCCCAGTGCGGGGGGCGTGCAGGAGGCAGCCGGTCCATGATTCTCTCTCCTCATCGATGTTTCTCTCTCTCTCCCTCTCCCTTCCTCTCTAAAAAAAAAATCAATAAAAAGTATTAAAAAGAGTGGGGTGGGGGTGGGGGCAATGTTAAGATATGTACACATATAATACCTTAATAAAAAAAAATGGGGGAAAAATAAATAAAATAAAAAGTATTAAAAAGAAAATACCGTTTGAAAAAAAGAAAGAAATTGCATTGGGGCCCATTGGTCCTGGAAGTTGTTATAACCTCATGGGGGTGAGTCACTGGGTGTCTCGTTGGTGTGGGTTTGTGAAACCTGTTCATTTTTTATTTTTTTTAAATATGTTTTTATTGATTTCATTCTAGAGAGGAAGGGAGAGGGAGAGAGAGAGAGAGAAACATCAATGATGAGAATCATGGACCGGCTGCCTCCTGCACGCCCCACACTGGGGATCAAGCCCGCAACCTGGGCATGTGCCCTGACCGGGAATCGAACCTGTGACCTCCTGGTTCCTAGGTTGACGCTCCACCACTGAGCCACACCAGCCGGGCATCGCTTTCCCTAGTTTAGAATGGGGTGGGCATCTGCTCCTCTCAGGACTGTTGTGCGTGTAGAGGGCGTAGGGCAGTGTCCGGCGTGTCATCCGTGCCCAAGCAGCCGGTCCTAGTGGTCGTGGCCGTGGCCGACTCCTCGAATCATGAAAATCCCCACATCCTTCCCCCACGTCCCAACCCTGCAAGTCGCCGAGGTTTGATCAGTATTTATTGCACGTGATACTTGTGTGCACACACGGAAAACACCCGCATGTGTTGCAAACTCCACCTCCTCCTGGATAGAGCTCGCCGGATGCGGGGGAGGGAAGGAGGGCACGCGGAAGCTGTCTTTTCCTTGCGATGCTTGTCCACGTTGCCGCTGAAATGGAAGATTCTGGGAAGGCCACGGCGAAGTGATGTACTATACGCCTCCGCCATGGGCTTCCTGAAAGCAAGATGGTGTGTGTGTGTGTGAGTCGCAGGGAAAGATGCAGCTACTGTGAGCTCCTGGCGAGGAGCATTGACTAAGAGCGGAGGGATTGACCCGGGCTCGCCCGTGTTCCATCTGCTCGGGGAGGACAGATTCAGGCTGTCAATCTGTAGACTTCCTCTGGGGTTTGCTCTCCTCTTGCTCTGCCAGGTACATAACGGAAGATTGCAGGGGTCGGGGGAAGAGGGGGCGGGGTGGGAGGTAGGAGGTGCCAGGAAGCCGTTTGTATCTCTTTCAAATTTCCTGTTGTTGCCCTGGCCGGTTAGGCTCAGCGGTGACCAGCAGACCAAAGGGTCTCAGGTTCGATTCCCGGTCCAGGGCATGTACCTGGGTTGCAGGTTCGATCCCTGGCCCCGGTCAGGCCTCATGCAGGGGAGGCAACCCATGGATGGGCGCCCCAACTCCTTTGCAGAGTCATCCGGGGTCTCTTTGAAACCCGTGGAATGCCTGATGTTCCTGTGTCTTGCATCTGTGCATCTTAACCTCCCATCGCATGACAAAGGAACCAGTTCCGTTAAATGCCATAGAAAGGAACCAGGTCCGTTCAGCGCCCCATAGACTCCTTTCTTTTGTAGGAACCTGATACGTGAACTACTTGAGAACAATGACTCCAAGCCCTCGGAAACACTTAGCTACCACTGCTGGCCTAATGGCACCGTTATTCTTACTCAATAAAGCAGGCCCCCAGGGCTTCCTAGGGTACCGCTTCCTGTTAGTGTACCAGCCCTTCCCTGGAGAAACACTCCATACACTTAGAAATAATCTCCAATTCAGACTTCTATTCAAACACGTCATTTTGCCACGCGTCCAGCTCCATTGCACCACATTCAATGCGTCCAGGGAGAGAATATTTTTGCGTGGTTACTGCCCTCCGTCCCCACACACTCCTTCCCCTCCACGCCTTTAGCATCAGCCACAACTGAGATGAACAGGATGCTAAGTAAGCAAAGGATTGAACTATCATTTTAAAAATATATTTTTTAATGGACTTCAGAGAGGAAGGGAGAGGGAGAGCGAGCATGAGAGAAACATCAACGATGAGAGAGAATCATGGACCCGGCTGCCTCCTGCACGCCCCACACTGGGGATCGAGCCCTGCAACCCGGGCATGTGTCCTGACCGGGAGGGAATCGAACCGTGACCGCCTGGTTCATAGGGCGACCCTCAACCACTGCGCCAGGCATTGTGGGATGATTTTTAACATTTCTGTTTAGCATTTAAGCTGCTGTAAGGAGCTGGAGAACACTGTAGCTCTTGGATCCCAGGAGAGAGGCAGGCCACGAGGGCTCCCGCTGTTTGGGGACAGACTGTGACTCGACATCTTTTTATAGGCAGCAGTTACGACCTTGGTAAAAACGGGGTGACTCTAATATTGACATCTGTTGCCTCGAACATTTTTTTTTTTTTTTTAACGCATCAGTGACAGAGACCGGATCGCCCAGCCGCGACCGCTGCTGCTGTGTCTTGGCGAAAACGGGTGCCCTCGCCCTTCTCCCGACGCCTTGTTTTTGACAGGAAAGGCCTTTCTTGATGGGAGTGACCGAGTGTGAAAAGCGAAGCGGGGCTGAATCGAAGGGCTGGCTCCAGGGAGCTGTCACGCACGGACCGCGGATCCAGTGTCCACCAGGACTGAGCTAAACACGGTTTTCTGAGACGGAGGCAGCGAGAGCGGGATGGTCTGTCCTTTGAGGTCTTGCTGTGTCCAGGCCTGGAATGCCCTCTCCGCTCCCTTCGGCCGAAACACCCTCTGAGCTCAGGCCTGGCCTCACCCCTCAAGGGAATCTGGTCTGTCCTACGGAGTGAGGTCAATGACAATCTTAGTGTGATGTCGAGGCGACTGATTGATTCGGTCTTCTTGTTGACCTGGCCAACCCGGTTTCGTCCAACCTCAGAATGGATTTCTGGGTAGACAGATTACTTTTTAAAAATATATATATATTTTTTTATATTATTGATTTCAGAGTGGAAGGGAGAGGGAGGGAGAGAGAGATAACATCCATGATGAGAGAGAATCATTGGATCGGCTGCCTCCTGCCTTCTACTGGGGATCAAGCCCGAAACCCAGGCATGTGCCCTGACCGGGAATCGAACCGTGACCTCCTGGTTCCTAGGTCGTCGCTCAACCCCTGAGCCACGCCGGCCCGGCTGGCCAGATTTATAATGCGTGTGTTCTACCTGAGTAGGTGGGGTACAGCATTTGCATCGGCTGTTTTGTGGAGGCGAGTGATTCTCTGTCGATGGCAGTGCCTTCAGCATCTCATGTGAACACTAGTACCTTGACATCCGTTCCCATTGCTGAATGGCCCATTGATAGTCCTGGTGGAAAAATTTTCCAGAAATTGCACAAGGGCTGTTTTGTTTTGTTTTGTTTTGTTTTGTTTTGTTTTGAGGGAGAGAGGAGCGGGAAGGGGGCTCCTCTGTTCCAGAAGAATCTTTAGGGCAATTAGAGGCTCTAAGGAAGTATCATGTAATAACAACACAGATACGTAAGCTTCTATCACATAAGCCATTATTCATGCTCTTGACGGAGAGGTGAAGTTCCAGTTTTGTTTGTTTGTTTTTTTTAAAGCAAATCTTAAACACTTGAGCTTTTTTTAATTATTATTATTTTCTTTTTATTTATTGAGAATTAATTTGGAGCCAATCACTTAACCTGATTTTCATAAACGTGCTAGCTAGAGGCAGCCAAAAAAAATACCCCATGCCCCCATCCCTGGGATCCTCAAGTGAACTGTGTTCGATCATGATGGCTCTAGCAATCGCTTGAATGATCCCTGTTGAGGAATCACTCGGACCCTGAAACCAGGACTTTGATTGATTGTGACCAGATGTCTATTCTGAGGACTCTCTGAATGCCATCTCCTCATTCAAAACCTCTTAGCCCGGCCACTGTGGCTCAGCGGTTGAGCGTCAACCCAGGAACCAGGAGGTCACGGTTCCATTCCCGGTCAGGGCACATGCCCGGGTTGTGGGCTCCGTCCCCGGTAGGGGGCGTGCAGGAGGCGGCCGATCCTTGATTCTCTCTCATCGTTGATGTTTCTCTCGCTCTCCCTCTCCCATCCTCTCTCTGAAATCAATGAAAATATATTTTATTGTTGGTTTGATTTTTAACCCTCACCCAAGGATATTTTCCCATTGATTTTTAGAGAGAGTGGAAGAGAGAGGGAAAGGCAGAGAGAAATATCAATGTCAGAGAAACACATCCATTGGCTGCCTCCTGCAGGAGTCCTGAGCAGGGCCTGGGCCTGGGCGGAGCCTGCAACCGAGGTACCTGCTCTTGACCGGAATCGAACCCGGGACCCTTGGGTCCACAGGCCGACGCTCTATCCACTGAGCCGCACTGGCCAGGGCGAATATATATTTTAAAATGTTCTTTTGACACCTTTGTGTTTTCAACACTCGCTTTCCCGGTGCGACAGGCTCCCTCGCGTTCCTCGTTGTTGAGTTGGCCGCAGAGAGTAGCCCTTTCAGAAGGACCAAGACACGTGCCCTCTCCCGGGCTGTCACCAAGCGGGTCCAGAAGGAAGTCTAGGCCGAGGCAGAGACAGACAGAGCCTCCTGGGCTTTCTCCGTAGTGGGATCGTTGGTGTTTTATTTTATTTTACCGTGCACAGTGGTCTGTGTAGGATTAACTGTTGACAGAGGAGAATCCTGTTCTCCATACAGAATTCTATTCTTGTCGGCCGTCCGTTTTCATAACGGCAGTGGGAAAAAAATGAATGAACAATGCCATCTCGCCAGCCGCCGAAACACACGAGTACTGGAGACATTCCCCGGACCGTGCGCGCTGCGGATTCCTTTTGTTTGTTTGTTTTCCGAGCAGATGGGCTTGTGTGCTTTTTGCTTAACCATTAATCAAAAATCAATTCATGGCTGTGTAAGTGGCATTGGATCATTCTCGTTCTCGCTACTGTAAATAACGCCTGTTTGTTCACGTTAGATAAAGTCCGGGCGGCGGCGAGACACAGGCCCGTGAGGTGTGGCGTGTGGCTATGTGTTTCATACCGGGACGCTGTGGGGCGCGGGAGGAGAGGAGGTGGAGCGCGCTCACCGAAGGCAGCGCGGGGCGGATTCCGGAGCAGGAAGAGGGTGGCAGGTCGGGATGCATTTGGGAGAAGAGGAGACTGTGAGATTTGAGTGATACCCTTTTAACCCAGCACCCCACACTATATGTCGGGATGGGAACCGTGGCACAAGGACCATTCTAAGTGCTGAACATTTTAGTGTAAGCCAGAGATGCTCTTAAAACTTTTCTGCTGACATATATCTCTATCTCTGTCTCTATCTATATATCTACCTGTACCTGTGTCTATATCTATATACCTACCTATACCTTACCTATGTCTATATCTATCTATATCTATATATCTATGTCTATATCTATATATCTAACTATATCTATATCTATATATCTACCTATACCTTACCTATGTCTATATCTATCTATATCTATATATCTATGTCTATATCTATATCTATATATATATGTCTATATACCTACCTATACCTTACCTATGTCTATATCTATCTATATCTATATATCTATGTCTATATCTATATCTATACCTATATCTATATATATATGTCTATATACCTACCTATACCTTACCTATGTCTATATCTATCTATATCCATATATCTACGTCTATATCTATATATATAACTATATCTATATCTATATATCTACCTATACCTTACCTATGTCTATATCTATCTATATCTATATATCTATGTCTATGTCTATATCTATGTTTATATCTATATACCTTACCTATGTCTATATCTATCTACATCTATATATCTATGTCTATATCTATATCTATATATATATCTATGTCTATATACCTACCTATACTTTACCTATGTCTATATCTATATCTATATCTATATATCTATATCTATATCTATATATCTATATATATATATGTCTATATACCTACCTATACCTTACCTATGTCTATATCTATCTATATCTATATATCTATGTCTATATCTATATCTATATCTATATCTATATCTATATCTATATGTCTATATATCTACCTATACCTTACCTATGTCTATATCTATCTACATCTATATATCTATGTCTATATCTATATATCTAACTATATCTATATCTATATATCTACCTATACCTTACCTATGTCTATATCTATCTATATCTATATATCTATGTCTATATCTATATATCTAGCTATATCTGTATCTCTACCTATTCCTGTGTCTATATCTATATACCTACCTATACCTTACCTGTGTCTATATCTATCTATATCTATCTATGTCTATATATGTATCTAACTATATATCTACTAGAGGCCCAGTGCATGATTGAATCATGCACGTGTAGGGTCCCCTACACGCTTTCGCTTTTCGCGGTGGAGCTGGGTGCCGAGCCGGAGGCTTCTGAAAGGCCTGGTGCCAGAGCAGACAGGCACCCAGCTCCCACGCTTTTGATGGTCCGCGGCTGCTGAGGGGGGCTACCCTACTGTTGAGAGGCGCAGGGGGCGGGACTCCAGCCCCCTGCGCCTCTCAATGGCCGCTGAGGGGAGTTGGCGCGGACGCCTGGCTACCCGGCCGTTGAGAGGCGCAGCTGGGTGTCCGCGGCAGGCCCCCTCTGCAGCCGTGGATCTGGCCGTTGAGAGGCGCAGGGGGCGGGAGTCCCGCTCCCTGCACCTCTCAACAGCAGGGTAGCCCCCCTCAGTGGCAGCAGATCCATGCCTCTCAATGGCCGGATAGACCACCCCGAGTCCCGCCCCCCAGCCTCCTGCCACCCAATCGTGGGCGTAGCGGAGTGATGGTAATTTACATGTTACTCTATTATTAGATAGGATATGTCTATATCTATATCTTTATCTATCTATCTACTATACCTATGTCTATAGCTATAGCTATATTTCTATATCTATCTATACTTATCTCTCTCTATCAATATAGATTTGGGGATTGGGTGGGGGGGGCATGTGATGACATACAGACTAATATGTTTTCCCTAATCCTCTAGCTGGTATGTTTACCCGTAAGTTGCTTGAGCTCGTCATGTTTGTGCAAATGCAACCGACATGTCCTTGACATTGGGAAACAGAAGCGTGGGTTTTGCGGAGGAGCTCTCTATTCTCTGTAGAGAGCTGCACGTTCTCTTATTTGAAACATCCAGAGAAAAGGGAGCGGATCTTGACCTTAGGACTGAGGATCCCCTTTTCATAGACCCGTTCCCTGCAAGACATCTGCTTCCCAGCGGACCAATGGGAGCCTTCCTTTTTCCCTGAGATTCCTGTAGCCTTGACGAGGCCGCGCGTTTAGTGAAGCTGCTGAATGCCCGTCTTTTCGCCCTTCTGTTCGCGGATGCGCTCCAACGGTAATTACATTTGCATTGTCTAAAACACCGGTGGTCGGTCCTGCCAGCAGCCTGACGCTGAGCGAGCCGAGCGGGGTAGAAGCAAAAGCTCGAAGACGCCCTCCGGCGCCCTGGCGACCCTCTCCGCGCACCACGCGGACCCGCCAGAGCTTTCCACGGGAGCGTTAGCGTGTACGAGGGACCTGGGGGTGATGGGCTCTGTGTCCCCGTGAGGGGGCTGGTGGCTGCAGGCTCCGCTGGTGGTGGACAAGTCAAGAAATAGGTTTCTCTCCCATAGCCCTATGTCCCAAAGATGTGGACCTTTAAGAATAAACAAACTCACCCTGGCCGGTGGGCTCAGTGGTTAGAGCATCGGTCCACTCATTGAAGGGTCTCGGGTTTGATTCCCGGTCAAGGGCACCTGCCTCGGTGGCAGGTTTGATCCCCCATCCCCGTCAGGGTGCGTGTGAAAGGCCACCATTCAATGTGTCTCTCTCCCATCGATGTTTCTATCTCTCCCTCCCTCCCTCCCTTCTGCTCTGTCTCAAAATCAATGGAAAAACAATACACTCAGGCCTGGCTGGCGTGGCTCCATGGTTGAGCATTGACCGAGGAACCAGGAGGTCACAGTGTAATTCCTGGTCAGGGCACAGGCCTTGGATTGCATGCTCGATCCCCAGTGGTGAAGCCGATCCATGATTCTCTCTCATCATTGATGTTTCTATCTCTTGCTCCCTCTCCCTTTCTCTCTGAAATAGAGTCCTTTGTACCTCTCTTTATGTTGAAAGCTTGGACCGGCTGGCTGGCCGGCCGAAGGTGACGGGGTGGCTTATCACCAGAGTGTAAAGTCCTGGGGGTCCCTCTTGGGTGCCTTCTCTGGCCTCTCTGGCCTCGGCCAGCCCAGGGAGGGGCCCCTCTGGAAGCGGGATTAGGAAGGTGGTCTGTGCAGACCTCTTGGGGGCCACCAGGTTTGGGGGAACAGCAGCGTTTCTCCGCTAAGGTGCTATATAGGAGGAGGGGGAGAGCTGGATTGTGATTCAAGTCAAACCAGATGGGGAATGGCTACCCAGCGCGGGGTCCTGGGTGAATGACACCCCTGCTCGTGTCAAGTGCCCTTAATGCCATCATCTCCGTTTCTTCTCATATGTGTTTCCGACCAAGGGCCCCTTTCCCGTGCCATCGCAGCTCCAGAAACGTGCGATGCAAAAGGTCTCCCAGGGCAGCGGATTCACCTCGGGGCCATTCTGGGCATATTGTGGAAGGTAACCATTTTCAGTGCAGGGACTGAAAACAACGCCTGAAAAGACGCTGCTGAAAATTAAAGGTGAGGGGAGCAGGAGGGAGGGTCCATCCAACAGGCCCCGGCTCCCTAAGAAGAGGAGTAAAAAATAAAAAATAAAAATGCGCGAGGGGAAAAAAAAACCTTTGTGGCTTTCCCCAGGACAAACATGATAGGAAGCCGCAAGTCAGCAGTTCTCGCCCAGGGAGGGGCTCTAAAGGACGCCCACTCGTGTTTGCTTTTCGGGGAGACCCTTCGCCGTCTCCCCGCTGTGGGCTCCCTTTGTCTCGCGTGCGCCCAGCCACCTGACTCCATCCCCGGGGCGGGGAAGGGGGGCGAGGATGGGCGAGCTGGCATCCCGCGCCCTCCCAGCTCAGCCTCCCAGCTCAGCCGTGGACCAAGGTTGTTTACTACTTTCTACTCCGAGAAGCACGCCAATCACGAGGGCCCTCCTTCCCCGCCGTCCAATCAGCGCGTTGGGAAAGGTCTACCTTTACCCCGGGGGGGCCCGGCGGCGATTGGCTGCGGCGGCTGTCAGTCAAGCGGGCATCCCCGCAAGGATGCAGCCGGGAGTATTAGGGGACCCGATCACCAGAGTGGAGGAGGAGTAACCTTCCCCATAAACAAGATGTGGGGGCTCCCCCAATAAAGCGGGGGAGGCGGGGGATGGGAAGGGAGGGCTCCGCCGCACAGCCCAGCCCGGGGGGCCCCAGCAGAGCGCAGTGGGCTGAGTGCAAAGTCGGGGAATCCCTCCCTCCTGCTCTCCCTCCCCGCCCTCCCGCCCTCCGCCTCCCGCCCGCGGCTGCTGGTGCAGAGCTGGTGCTTCGGCTGGTGCCGCTGCTGCCGCAGTTGTAAACACGGCCCCCCCTCCATGTCTGTTTCCCCTTCTCTCTCTCTGCCAGTGGCCATTGCAGGTGGCTGTCCCCAAATCCCTCGGTAGAACCATGCTCCATGGCCCGCACCTCCACGCCCTCCTTCTGCCTTTCGCTGCGTTTCCTCCCTCGGGTCTGCAGAGGAAAGGAGGCTGTCTTGGGATCAGCCTCGTTCTCCCTTCATTCCTGCCCATGTGTGACGAGTCCTGCGGTGCCAACATGCACCCCCCCACCCCCCTCACCCCCGCCCCAGTCCCGTCCCCTGGAGAGCGGGCTTCCTTTTAGAATCTAAGTGCGTGCACCCGCCCCATGGACTGGGTTAGGGGTGCTGCCGCGGAGACAGGGCATGCAGCTCGGACAGGACTGGGTGGGTTTGGGTGGTGGTTGCTGGGTAGGGACGCCAGGGAGGCTATTTGCATTCTGCGTTTTTCTTCCCACAGGGGTCTTGCTGGAATCCTTCTCCCCACTCCTGCTGGGTTTGAAAGATGCACCCCCCCACCCCCTTAAAATAAATAAATAAAAGGCAGCATTGTGTCGCACTCGATGCGTTGGTACCTTCTCCCGTGATCTGAATCAGGTTCCCATTTCCAGCTGCACAATGTGCTTGTATGCAGTGCGATAGGGGCGTAGTGGGCATGAATTATTCGGGGCAGGGCTGCCCGGAAGATGCGGAGCCGGAGTGTGCGTGGCCCGGAGCAGCGCCAGTGTCTGTGGCTTCTCTCCGCCTGACGCTCCCCGGGCTCCTAGCAGGAAGCGCGGAGGCAAAATGGCAAAATGCAGCATGTGGCATTTGCTTCCAACATGCCCGTTTTTTTTTGTTTTTTTTTTTTTCGGGAGATGCGATTCCAGATGCCATCTAGTCCAATGTAACCTTTCTTTTTATTTTATCATGTTTAATAGATGAGTGATTTTTTTTTGTTTTTTAAATGATTGATTTCAGAGAGGAAGGGAGAGGGAGAGGGAGAGAGAAATATCCATGATGAGAGAGAATCATGGATGGGCTGCCTCCCGCATGCCCCCTACTGGGGGTCCAGCCGCAACCCAGGCCTGTGCCCTGACCGGGAATCGAACCTTGACCTCCTGGGTCATAGGTCCACCCTCAACCACGGAGCCACACTGGTGGGCATCTTCTCTCCCCTGCTGCTAGGAATACTTGCCCCAAGCTGACGGGTTTCATGGATGTTACTATGTTCCTGTTAGCACGGGTTCAGCTATGTTACTATGTTACATGGATGTTACTATGTTACTGTTAGCACAGGATTTGAGAGAAGTGGTTCTTCCCCCCAGGAGGTGACAGCCGGTGAAGGAGAGGCCAAGGCTGGGACAGAGTTTGCCTCAGGGCCCTGTAGTTCCTCCTGAATCATCAGTCATGGAATCACCGCACCCCCTCGTGAAATGACAAGCTAGGCCTGAGTTCATCTGGGCAGTGCATTGCACCTCCGGGCCTCGGCGACCCCGGCCCGGGATGGGAATCGACCCGTGTGTGCAGTATTGTGATGACGGAAGGAAGTGCGTTACGGATTGTGCCTGGGCACATGCCCTGACCGGGAATCGAACCGTGACACCCCTGGTCCATAGGTCAATGTTCAACCACTGAGCCACCCCAGCCGGGCTCGTGTGAGTCTTGTCTTCACCACGTGTCCATTTGCTGTGTCCTCTGTGGCCTGGAGGTGTCCAAGGCCCCGATTCCCCTCTCCCCCGCCACCCCCCCCCCGCCCCCGCCATCGGGGTAAATCATCTCCCCCATCTTCCCTCCGGGACCCTTTTATTGTTGTGGTTAATCCTCACCCGAGGATATTTTCCCACTGATTTTTAGAGAGAGCGCAAGGGAGGGGGAGAGACAGAGAGAAACATCGATGTGAGAGAGACGCATCGGTTGGTTGCCTCCTACGTGCGCCGCAACCGGGGCTGGGGATCGAGCCTGCAACCCGTACGTGCCCTTGACCAGAATCGAACCTGGGTCCCTTCGATCTGAGGGCGGATGCTCTATCCGCTGAGCCACCCCAGCCAGGGCCCTCTGGGGCCTTTCTTGTGAGCCCCCCCCCCCCCCCGGGGCCTGGCTTTCTGCGTCACCTGCTCCTTCCTGGCCAGGTCAGCCTGTTCATTCTGCCGCGCCCACGGCCTGAAGTGCCAGTAAGTCACCTCTGAATAAGCCAGGCAACTGTTCCCCTGCCGAGCAGTGAGGGGGGCCGGCCGGGGAGCCAAGTGGCTCTCTCCTGGCGGCAGGGCCCTGGCCGCTCGGCTCCTTGGAGAGTGGAGACAAGTTTTTTGTTTGTTTGTTTTAAATATATATTTTATTGATTTGGGAGAGGGAGATAGAAACATCAGTGATGAGAGAGAATCATGGATGGGCTGCCTCCTGCACGCCCCACACTGGAGATGGAGCCCGCAACTCGGGCCTGTGCCCTTGACTGGAATTGAACCTGGGACCCTTTGGTCTGCAGGCTGACGCTCTATCCACTGAGCCACACCGGCCAGGGCCCAAAATCAGGCCTTCAATCCCTGCCCAGGGTCGGGTTCCCCGTGCTTCCCCACATGACTGGGCTTTGAACTCTTCCTGATCTGACTGTAGCCTGTGTTTGCCCCTTGTCCCCCCCACCCCCAGCCCCCACCCCCACCCCAAGCCCCCAGCACGTGCCTGTGACTCTGCCAGCCACCCGACTGCGGGCATTGAACCTTGACCTCCTGGTTCCTAGGTCGGTGCTCAACCACTGAGCCACACCGGCCGGCCTCGTGTGAGTCTCATCCTCACCACGCGGGGGACACGGGCTGTGTCCTGGTGGCCTTGAGTTCAGTGTATTTCCTGTGTTTCCAGTCGGGGTGAAGGCAGAGTGGCCCCTGGGCTGTGGGGCCGGACACACCAGCACCTCCGACACGTGACTGTTCCCCGAGCCCCGCTCCCAGCCGGTAGAAAGGGGAGATAATATCTCTCCCCGGGGAGCCCTGGGGATTAACTGTGCTTGGCGCTGGCTTGGGTCTCGTCGGCCCCGCGTGAGTGTGCGCGGTTGTGAGTGCCGCGTGGATCAGCCACAGGCGGGGATGCTGCCTGCCATAGGGGACCCCCGAGAGCATGAGTGGAGGATGGCGCTTCGTCTCAGGGGAACCCGGTTACCGCTCGTCTCTCTCTCCTCCGTAAGAGGGGCCCTGGATGATGCTTACTGCCCTTTTGTGCCCCACTCGGCAAGCTCTTGATGAGCAATGAAGCCAGACGTTAGCTGTTCATATGTATCCGCTTCAGACCTGTTGCTTTAGGAAGAGTGACTTTTTAATGAAAATGAGGGCTTAATGAGGGCGGACTTCTAAAAGCCCTCGTCTGAATTGGCCCAAACAGGAAATGCGGAGTCCCCTCGAAGGCAGATGTTTGTAGGGATCAACAGGCCCTTACCACATCACCCACCGGCAGGTGTGTTTTCAAAACGGGGTGGGTCCAGCAGGCAGGTCCAGCGTCAACCTAGGAACCAGGAGGTCACGGTTCGATTCCTGGTCAGGGCACATGCCCAGGTTGCAGACTCCATCCCCAGTGTGGGGCGTGCAGGAGGCAGCCGATCCTTGATTCTCTCTCATCATTGATGTTTCTCTCTCTCTCTCTCTCTCTCTCTCTCTGCCTCTCCCTCTCCCTTCCTCTCTGAAATCAATACAAATATATTTTTAAAATAATAAAATGATGGGTTTGTTGGGGAGAAGTTCAGCGTCAGGAGGAAAATGTCGCGGCCGGCTCTTCCCAGCGCCAGGCAGTGGTCAGTGTCCAGAAGCAGGTGGCCCCTGGCGCGGATGGCCACGGCGGCCACAGCGTGAGGCTGCCGCCCAGGGGCCAGGTGGCAGGGTCACGGTGGTGCCCCCATGTCACCGTGGGAGAGAGGCGGGGTGTGCCGAGCCCTGCCCGCATCTATCTACGACCCTAGCAGGCCCCTTCCCCCATGCCAAGTAGCCCCGAGCCATTCGGACAGTTGAATAGAGATGCTACGAGGGCAGCAGTTCTCAACCTTCCTCATGCCGCGACCCTTGAATACAGCTCCTCGTGTTGTGGTGACCCCCAACCATAAAATTATTTTCGTTGCTACTTCATAACTGTAATTTTGCTACTGTTAATGAATCATCATGTAAATATCTGTGTTTTCCGATGGTCTTAGGCGACCCTGCTAGCAGTTCTCAACCTGTGGGTCGCTGCTGTAGAGCCCAAGACCGTCGGAAAACACAGATATTTACATCACGATTCATTAACAGTAGCAAAATCACAGTTATGAAGTAGCAACGAAAATAATTTCATGGTTGGGGGTCACCGCAACATGAGGAACTGTATTCAAGGGTCGCGGCATGAGAAAGGTTGAGAACCACTCTCCTAGGGCATTTGTGGGGTGCCTGCTAGACTCTGGGGGTGCCAAGATGCCGAGCCATGCCGTTTCTGGAAGGCGTGCCCAGGACCGTTGGCATCGTACTGACAGGAAGCGTCCATGTTCCTCCCGAAGGGGCGGGTCTCCAGCTCTCTGTCCATGGCTTTGTGACCTTGGGCAGGAGAGGTGACAAAGCCATTCCCCTAGGCCTTGCTTTCCTCCCCCGTGGAGCAGAGCCCAAGCCTGAAGGAAGGCGTGGGGGCTACACCCCTGCTGAGTATGGGAGACCTTGAACTTGAGGGGCACGCCTGCTCGCCTGGAGCCGTCCGCCGAGTTCTTCCCAGCCTGCGTCCGGCCCAAAAGGGTGCCGGGCTGTCCGCATTGAGAAGAACTGGATCCGGGCCCCCGGAGGACGCTTTGCTGTTCTTCACACAGAATACCACTCCTCTTACGCGGCATTCGATCACGCCACAAACATCCGAGCATCTGTTGGGTCCCCGGGGCCGGGCTGGCCGTGGGTGTCCGGCAGCCAGCGGAACACTTGCGAGCCGCCCTCGCCGGCCGCTGACAGTTGGGCAGGGAAGGCGGACGCTCAGTAAACAGACGCGCGGTGGTGGCCCGTCACGGGGGACGCCTGCTATGCGTTTGACTGCTTCACACCTGCTGTGTGTCCTAGTGTTGACATGTTGCTCGAGGTCTTTCTCTCTCAACATCATGACTTGCCCTTCGGCTCGCAACTAGAACACCATCCTCTGTGGACGGGAGGCATCCTTGTTCATGTTTTGGGTGAGAGGTTCTGTTGATGGGGAAGAGGGGGGTTTTACCGTTGAAACTAAACTAGAGGTGACGCTGGGGAGAGAGTATATACTGTATGTATGTATGTGTGTGTATATATATATATATATATGTATATATATATATATATATATATATATATATATATATATATATTTGGGTTGTGCATTAGGGAAAACAGTTGTATGCAAGTGGAAAGCTATCGCAACGTAACCACAAAATTCAGGTAGACTATTGTGCGTACGTCTTTTTTTTTTTTTTTTTTAAGAGCTAGTCAGGAAATCTCCATTTGCCCTTTATATTTTTTTTAAATATAATTTTATTGATTTCAGAGAGGAAGGGAGAGGGAGAGAGAAGATGGAACATCCATGATGAGAGCGAATGATCCATCGGCTGCCTCCTGCACGCCCCCCCTACTGGGGATCAAGCGTGAAACCCGGGCATGTGCCCTGACCGGGAATCGAACCGTGACCTCCTGGTCCACAGGTTGATGCTCGACCACTGAGCCACCCCGGCTGGGCCATTTTGTGTACATCTTTTAAAATAAATGGGTCAACACCCAAAGCTCCCAGCTCTGTTCTTTTTTTTTTTTTAATATTTTATTGATTTTTTACAGAGAGGAAGGAAGAGGGATAGAGAGTTAGAAACATCGATGAGAGAGAAACATCCATCAGCTGCCCCCTGCACACCTCCCACTGAGGACGTGCCCGCAACCAAGGTACATGCCCTTGACCGGAATCGAACCTGGGACCCTTGAGTCCGCAGGCCGACGCTCTATCCACTGAGCCAAACCGGTCTCGGCCCCAGCTCTGTTCTTTCATCTACTAGCCCGGGGCTGTCCATCCGATAGAGCTTTCCGTGCGCACGGAAGTCTTCTGCATCCGGCCTGGACGACACGGTAGCCACTCGCCACATGGGACGTGGGAGCACTTGAAATAGGGGCCGTGGGACCAAGGGGTGAAATCCAGAAGAACCGAAATGGGAACCGCCCCCTCGGGCTCGCGGCCGCTCCGCAGTCCAGGCCTACACCCACGATTAGCCGGCAAAAACGCTTTCCTCCTCCGATCTGTGTTGATGTTGGTAAGGGCCATAAAGACCTGGGCGTTTCATTTTTTCCTGTCGCATTTAGGGTTCGACAAGGGGGGTGCAGATTTTAGAAAGTTACCAACGCGATCGATGAGACCAGCGGAGTGACGGCACGCGTTTTTCTGGAGGTCTTTCTTCATTTTGATGATTAGCAAGTACTAACGGAATGCTCCTAACGACCTAAGCATTGTGGAGGAAGCAAGCTATCCTCTGTCGCGATAGCAAAACAACCGAGACAGGTCATTGTGTCCATCCCTGACTCCTGGACACTCAAAGGCTTTTTCTGGCTGGATTTTAGACAATTTGAAACCAAATGGAAACTCTCATTTACGATTACAATTTTCCTGGAGTTCATTTGTATTTCTCCTTTTTAGTGCATCTGTGTTTTTTCTTTTTTCTTTTCTTTCTTTCTTTTTTTTTTTTTTCATCCCCTCCCCGCTTTGCTGTTTTATCAGGTCGGCAGCCTAAAGCCCGCCTGGTCAGTTTCAATTTTATTTAAATTCATTTTGTCTTCATTCTTTCTCATCTAGCACAGCCCTGTGATGCAGCGAGATCAGAGTGCTCCGGGGAAACGCTGAAATGGGAGAACATTTTCAGGAAAACATTATTTCCACTTAGATTTAATTTTCCTTTCTCAATAGAAAAAAAGACTTCCAACCTCGTGCCCCGTCACCGCCCCCCACCCCTCCGCCCCCTTGAAATGAACTGCAGGCTCGGCTCTCGAAATAACACCAGTCCGCCCAGGGTACAAGGACAGTCGCAGCCCTTTAACGGGGGTAGAAAGGCCCAGAGAATGGTGGGGTTCCGAGGCCGAGGCTGCCTTTCAGGAGGCTCATAAACGTAGGCGAGGCCCGGTGGCCGCTCCATCCAGCAGCTCGGCAAACAGGAGCCGCATTCAGCTCCCAGCTGGCCATGCAGGCGTCTCCCTCCGTCCTCAACCATCAGCATCCTTGAGGTCTATTTTGTGTGTGTGCGTGCTTTTTTTTAAAAAATATATATGTTTTTATTGATTTCAGTGAGGAAGGGAGAGGGGGAGGGAGAGAAACATCCATGATGAGAGAGAATCATGGACTGGCTGCCTCCTGCACGCCCTCCTACTGGGGATCGAGCCCACAACCCCGGGAATGTGCCCTGATCGGGAATCGAACCGTGACCTCCTGGTTCATAAGTCGACGCTCAACCCCTGAGCCACGCCGGCCAGGCCCAAATGTATGCTTTTATTTGCACTGAAACCTTGACACTCAGATGGTGGAGAACATTTTCTGTGGCGTGTGTACCCCCGAGGCAGAGCCCGTGACAGTGAGCGTTTCCAGTTTGGAAAGCCTCGCCCTCCAGAGGGGCTAGAGACGCGTGGGTTTGGTAGAACGATCAGAACAAGGAGACGTCATTGGGGTGTAGCTGTGCTTTCTGATCAGGGTCTGGTGTTTGCCACCTTGTGAATTACACTGTATCAAGACGTCTAAGGCTTTTCCCTCGTTAAAAAAAATAATAATTTTTAAAAAATGAGTCACCCCCTAAAACATGTCACGTTCTGAAACCCATTGATTAAATGTACGGCGGTGCGGTTATCGGATGCTGGCGCCTAAACGTGAGGTGGTACGGGTGTCAGAACTCATTTCCGCTGCAGGCAGAAAGCGCTGGCAGATTCAGGAGTCGGAGTTCTGTTGGCCTCGCCTGCGGTTGTGTCTTTCGTGCAGGCGAAGCCGCGTGCCTTGGACGTGGGCACGGCTTTGTGACGTGTTTGACTGCTCGCCGTCCCGTCACGGCCGCCAGCTCCACTCAAAAATAAATCAGAACCTCCCTCAGACTCCATAGATAGCACTGAGTACAGAAGTCCAGGCACCGGTCTGGCCAGTGTGGCTCAGTGGGTTGAGCATCGACCTAGGAACCAGGAGGTCACGGGTCGATTCCCGGTCGGGGCACCTGCCCGGGTTGCGGGCTCCATCCCCATTAGGGGGCGTGCGGGAGGCAGCCGATCGATGATTCTCTCTCATCATTGATGTTTCTCTCCCCCTCTCTCTGAAATCAATATAAATATCTACACTAATAAAAGAGAAATATGCAAATTGACTGTGCCTCCGTGACACCCATCAGCCAATCAGGAGTGAATATGCAAATTAACCCAACAAATATGGCGGGTTAATTTGCATATGCAAGCATGGAGCGGCAGGCGGGGCGCAATGCCTGCTATGATGGGGAGGAGGGGTGGAGGGAGCTACAAGAGTGGCACTCCGGCCAGGAGCGAGGACTTGCAGGCTCCCGGGCAGCCAGAAGCGAGGACTTGCAGGCTCTGGGGCGGCTGGGAGAGAAGCCAGGGGAAGGAAGGCCTATTCTTGCACGAATCTTCGTGCAATGGGCCTCTAGTATATACATATATTTAAAAATCTAGGCACAGATTTGCAATTCTGGTAGAAATTGGGGCCCTGCGTATCCCAGATACTTACTAGATTGTAAACTTCGTGAGGACAGAGCCTCGCCTCTCTCAGCATCTCTCCCGGATGCTCAATACAAATTCGTCAGATGAATACAAATTCGTCAGATGAAAAAAAAAAAAAACGAACCAAGGAAGTACAGGAGCGCCCTCGGGCTGGCTGAGGCCCGGGCACCTGTTTCCGTACACTATCGCGCTGCACATCTCTGCCGCGTAGATTATGTACTTCTTTGCTTCTTACTCTAGTGAATATAATTTAATCAGTGCCGGCCGACGCGGGGACATCAGCGCGCGTAAATTGCTGTATTGCGCATAATGCGGCGATAGCCCGGGGGCCTGGTGGGAAGCCGTGCGCCGGGGGACGGGAGCTCTCCCATGCTCCCTGTGCTCTCGGGGGCTGGTTTTTATCATTTTTATGCCTCCCTTTCCGTTTAATAGACTGAACGGCAGTGAGCCGGGGAGGGCTGTGTATCTCTCAGCTCCTCGGTAGGTGGTGAGTCCCGGCTTCCTCTTTGCTGTATTTTGAAGACAGATTTGCAAGATGGTTCGAATTGGGTGTGAGCGAGCCCTGGCCGGTCTGGCTCAGTGGATAGAGCGCCGGCCTGTGGACCGAAGGGTCCCAGGTTCCATTCCGGTCAAGGGCACCTACCTGGGTTGCAGGGTCCCTCCCTGGCCCTGGTCGGGGCGCAGGCAGGAGGCAACCAAAGGATTTGTCTCTCTCTCGTATCGATGTTTCTCTCGGTCTGTCTCTCCCCTTCCCTCCTTCTCTCTCTCTCCATCTCTCTCATAATATGACGGTTGCTGGAATCATTCCACTGAATGGAACACATTTATCCACAGTGAAACCCCAAACAGTGGTCAGAACCATTTTCAAAATGGATGCAGCGATCCCTACCTCGTGTCATGACACCGTGTTCTAGAAAGGTCCCCTTGTGCCTCGCTTTCAGATCAGCAACGCCCGAGGGCACTTTTCCTCATCCGCTTGGTGTGGGCCCATTATGGGTGTATTACTGTGCAGGCCACGCATGCCTGGGCCGTGGGAACTGGTTCTTGACAAACCTCTCAGCTCCTACAGACTTTGGGAGCCAGCTTTAATTGGGGAAGCAACATAGTATCATCGAGTCTAGAAATCAGAGGGAAAGGGAGAGTGAGGGAGAGAGAGAGAAACATCAGTGATGAGCATCTTCCACCAGCTGCCTCCTACATGCCTCCTACTGGGGATGGAGCCCGCAAACCAGGGCACGTGCCCCTTGACCAGTATCGAACCCTTGACCAGAACCGAACCCAGGACCCTTCGGTTTGCAGGCTGACCCTCTACATCTACTGAGCCAAACCGGCTAGGTCTGTTTATTGATTTTAGAGAGAGAGAGGAGGGGAGAGAGAGAGAGAGACAGAGAAAGAGAGAGAAACATCGATCGGTTGCCTCCTGTATCTGCCCCAACTGGGGATCGAACCCTAAACCGAGGCATATGCCCTCCCGGGGATTTGAACCTGCAACCTTTTGGCAGAGGGGAGCCACGCTCCAACCAGCGTGGCCCTTGGAGAACATCCGTCAGGACGCGTTTGTGCTTTTTTTCTCCCGATGAAATCCAGGTTCTACGGTTTTGTAACTCACAGAAGGGCCTCTGTTGCTTCCCCAGCGGGTCCCCCCCGGAGACGCGTGACAGGGTTCGCAATTGCGTTCATTTTGAGCGCAACTTGGAACTGCTGGGTTGAAGGTGGCCTCTGCCTTTTATTTTCTCCATCCACGTTGCTCTTTTCCCCCTTTGTCACGAGGAAGCATCTTTTGGGGGGTAGATGCTGGAGACCATCCCGTTCCCACGGTCCCCCCGTTATCCTTTTTACCTACTAATTTTAACGCCCTTTGACCGCCGTGTTTGCCAAACGGTGACTTTTTTTTTCTTTTTTCTTTTTCTATTTCTGTGTCTCCTACCCTTCCTTCGTCGTTAGAATCCTACTCGGAGGGACTTTCTGTATTTTTAAGAGGAGGGACGTACAACTTTTTTAAAATAGCCGTGGGGCAGCTCCACTTTTTTTTTTTTTTTTCTTTTTTCGGGGAGGACAATTATGAGTGACACGCCGCCAGAAAAATCTGCAGAATCGCCATGTTTTCCTGGCGAGGAGGTCGGGAGGAGGGAGGAGATGTCGGTTGCTGAAAAACAACCCCATTAGTTTTGGTCCGAGCTGCCCGCATAGCTTGCCTATGAGGACACAAAGAGGGGACCCGATTGGGGGGCGCTTTCTGAAGCCCAGCCCTAATCCATTCCATTGCGGCCGCCGGGGGAAAAAAAAAAAAATCAAGATTCGCGTTGGGGGTTCTGGGGGGGGGGGGAATCGTTCGTTTGAATTCTCCGTCACTTTTTTTTAAAAGTAAAAAATAAAATAAAATAAAAATTTATTGTTGACTTTTCCCGAGAGGGGTCCTTTAAAAGTAGGCGATTTTCTTTTTTTCTATCTGAACCCTACCTATGGGATCTTTTGTCTTCTTTGGACTTCTCTCTTCAAAGAACACAAAAGTATTGCTATTCCTCGACCGTAATGTGCTTTTTCCCCCCAAGTCCGCGATAGCCCTGTGAATGGCCCTATTTTATTTTTTATTTTTTTTAATATCCCGCGATCCATCCCAGGTTGCGATTTCTTAAAAAAATCACATTCGGACAAGATCACGCTTCCCGTGGCCCTTCTTTTTTTTATATTTTTTTCCTCCCTGACCTTTTGAAACTCCGCAAATTAAATTTTAGGAGTTTGAAATGCAACTGTGATAGAAGGACGAGAAAGAAAAGAAAAGAAGAAGAAAAAAAAAACGGTGGTGGGGACGGGACGGGAGTGGGGGATGGAAACCCGTGGGACTCGCCGCCAGGTCGCCCCGCTGGCCCGCGCCGGGGCTCTGACGGCAGGACGGGTGCTTTGTGCATTAGCGTGGCGGCTACGTGCCGAGGGCGCTCCCCGGTGTGGCTGCGCCGACTTCGCGGGCTACGTGTCCCGAAAGTTCTCTCCGCGTTTTCCATCTCTCGGTGAAGGTCTTTTTTTTTTTTTTTTTTTGGAAAAGTTGGCCGCAAAGCACCGTGAGCCACGTAACATGTACTTATTCAAGTGCTCGGTCCAGACCCCAAGCCCGAGGTTGGAAGCGGTCCGGATGTATGCGTCTGCGTTCCACTCGCACAGCGGCTCCCCTCCCGGGACTGCCACGCGGCCGCCGCTCCCAGCCAGCGCCGCCAGCACCAGCGCCGGCCAGGCTGGCGGGGCGGGGCCGGGCCGGGGGCCGAGGGGGGGGGGGGGGGGCGGGGCCGGGCCCGGGGGCCGGGGGGGCGGGGCCGGGCGTGCGCGCGCCCGCGCTGGGCTCCGTGGTGGGGAGGGCCGGCCACGTGACCACCCCCGCGTGGCCCCGCCCCGCCGCCACGTCACGTGGTCTCTGGACGCCACGTGCTTGGAGTGGACGGAAAAGGGAGCGGCCCAGGCCCCGGTGTGGCGGTCTGGGTGTGTTTTTTTGGAAAAACATGAGCCCTTGTTTTTTTCTACGTCTCCCTTCGAATGCCTCCATCCCGATCGCCGCCCCCCCCAAGAAAAAATAAAACGCATCCGTGGTTCCCCTTGTGTCGCCCGATCATGGCGATCGTGGCACGGAAACCACTCGGTGGTGCAAGTTTCGCTGCGGAAACACGGTTTCAGCCCTGGCGGGGGCGGGAGGCGGGGGGCGGGGGGCGGGGGGCGGGGGCGGGGGGCGGGGGCGGGGGATGGGGGAAGGGCCGGGGGCGAGCGGGGGAGGGGGCGATCCCACGGCGCCAGCAGCCACGCGGCCTCCCTGGGGACGGGACGTGGAGGGCTTGGGTTTCCGGAATGTCGGTAATCCGTTTCACGGTGGAAAAGTTCTGCATTCTCAACTGTTCGAGAAACTCTCGTCTGTTTTTGACGGGTCCTGGGAGTCCTGCGCAAACAAAGTTGGGGGAAGGGAAAAAAGAAGAAAAAAAAGCGCACAACCCAACAGTTGTCCTAAAGTTTTCAGGGGGAGGAATGCGCCCCAGCCTCCGAGCCCGGCGGCGCCGTGGTGGCGGCCCACGCGATCAATAAATAACCCGCCGAGGTCCCCCGCGTCTGCCGCGAAAGTGCTTGCGGGCGGGCCGTCCGCGATGTAAAAATGAAAGTAAAAATAAAAGACGGGAATGTGTGTGTGTGTGTGTGTGTTTATGCAAAAGACACAATGTAACATGGAAGAAGAATGTAACATGGAAGAAGGGCGTGCGTTCCCCCATCGGACTGAGCCTATTGTTCCGAGCTGAGCTCACCCCCGTGACTCATTCCCCAACTGTTCCACCCGCGCGCGCCACGGAGCGGCTGGGGCGCGACCGCCATCCACAGGGGGAGCCACGCGTGTCGCGGCCGCCACCGCCGCCGCCGCCACGCAGGCACTGACACCCTCCTCATTTCCATGCACCCCGTCAATGCAAACCCGCATTTTCAAGCGTCCTTTTTCTTTTCTTTTCTTTCTTTTTTTTTTTTCTTTTTAGCGCACTCATTTCTTTCCCGTGGCGCGTAGGAAGTGAAGGGCACGCTTCGGTGTCCTTTCCCTTCACTTTCATTAAAACGCAATCCAGCAGAGGAGTTTATGGGAAAGGGGCGATCCCCGTGTGCCGAGGCAGTTTTATGGGGAAAGAGGAAAAAAAAAAAGGTCTCGAAAGATTCGGTCTTCAGAATCGGAGAGACGCGCGCTTGCGTGATGGAGTAACTTGGAAAAGGCAAACTCCGCACTTTTCGCTACTTTGTTTCCCGGGAGCCGCCGTGACGGGGCCCCCGGGGCGTGTGGTAGGGGGGAATATATGTGTGTCTGGTCATCAATGATCGTGATTTCCTAAGCCTCGGCTCCAAAATGAACATAAAAAAATAAAAATAAAAAATCAGAATATTCATGAGCTTTCTGGTCGGACTCAGACCTTCGGGAGCCATGACATCTCCTCGCCGCCGGGGCGAGAAGGAAGTGCTGTCGCCGATCTTGGCACCTGAGCGCCACCGGAACGGAGATCCACGAGAGAGAAAGGGGGTGACGTGTCCATTTGTTCGGTCCCCTCGTCCTGCTTTTAATTCGTGGAAATGTGTGTTTTTTTTTGTGCTGTTGCGTGTTTTGTTTTCTTTTTAATCCCATTAAAACGTGCGACGCGTTTTCGAATTCACGGGGTCTGGGGAGGAAGTGGTTTTGTGTGAGTGAAGTTTGTTTAAACAAATGGTTTTTGTTTTTTTGTTTTTTTTTTCTCGGTCTGGCCAAGCAGAATGGCTACACTTTTTCTGTGTTTTTTTTTTTTTTTAAGAGCATGAAAATAACTGACCAGCGAGCTTTCTTTACCACCCTCTCTCCTTTTGTGACGCAAGGTAAGGAGGCGCACAACACCCATGGCGCCTCGCACAAGGGAGGTTTGTTTTGCTTATTTTTTTAATTTAATGGAGGGATTGGAGATGGTTTAAAATTCCCTTGTGCCCGGACAGAAAGGGGAGAAGAAGGAGAAGAAAAAGAAAAAAGAAAAAAAGAGGAATAATTAGCCCTTTCTAAACAACTTTCGCCATGGACCCGTACGCGCTCACAGAAGCCCCGGATATTTTTCAACGCGTTCTCCTTGTTTGATTCCAATCTTCAAGTTAAAAAAAAAAAAAATGCACGGAGGTTGTTTTTCGAAGCAGTTGAAGTGGCCGATAAATTAAAAGATGCAATTGATAACTTTCTGGGGCAAGTAATGGAAAGTCCCAACGCGACCCCCCAGGCTCCCGAGTGGGGGTGGGGGGTCCCTCCTCCTCCGGCGCTGCGCCCTGCAAACACCTCCCCGTGCCGTGGTCCTCGCGGCCGGAAGTATCCTTGACCCGATGGGTCTCTTTTCGGTCGGGGAGCCTTTCCCTCCGATCGCTATCTGTGTGTCCATCGCTCCTGCTACCCTGGCCTGTGCGGGGCATTTGTTTCTGCGATTCCCCCCCAGGCTCCGCGTGTCTCCCGGGCAGAGGCATTCCCGGGTTCAATGAACAAATACCGAGTCTGCAGAAACTCATCCAAAGGAGAGATCTTTGTGGGGTTTGGGGTTGTTTTATTTTTTATTTTTTTTTATTTTTTTTTGGGGGGTGTGTGTTTTTTAAAGTCATTGTTATTAAGCAGCATGCTTGGGGTGGCCCTCACGCTATGCCCTCTCACTCGGTGTGAATCCGGACCTTTCCAGGAAAAACAGCTCAGAACTATTTTGAAGTGGGGTTCAGCTCTGCCTAAAGCCCCCAGGTTTTTATCGAGCCCAACCCACGGCTCGCTGGTCCTGAGAGACCCCCCTAAGGGGGTCGGTGTCCCCGGCAAGCCCCAGCCTCTTTCCTCCCCAGCACCCCTCCCCCCCCAGTCTGTTCAGTCATGCCGACCCCCTTCTGTGCAGTCTGGGGGTGGGGGGGAGGGTATGGCAATTGCTCTGGGAACCTATGGCCCAGGTAGGGGCCCTGGACCCTCCGGCTCCGAGCAGGGACCCGGGAGCAGATGGCAGTGCCGGCCTGGTGGCTCGGGGCAGCCACGCTCTGGGCCCCCACCCCAGGCCTCCATGTGGGAAAAGGTCGGGCCTCGTGTCTCCGAGTCGCGGTGATGAAATCAGGCCTTGCAGGCCGAGCTCTGAGCTCGGGGAGCAGTCAATGAATGCCCCCCCTAAATGGCAGGCCCCTTTCCTGCTAATGATAGCAAACATCCATTTTGTGCTTTCCAGCCCTCAGAAGAGAGAGAGGCATTTCCATTAGGAAGTGTTTGTCTCTTCCAAAGCAAAAAAAAAAAATAAATATTAAAAAATTTTGGTTTTTTGGTCTTGTTTTGTTTTGTTTTGCTCAGCCGGTGGGGCTTGGTCTTAGGTCAAATGATTATTTTGTTTTTTTGCCTCTTCTCGGGGAAGAGCAGCCGAGGAGGGAGCCGGAGGGCCACGGTTTATTTTACTCCTCATCCCGTGGCTCCCCTGCGTGTCGCCCTTTTTTCCATCCTCGGGAGGCGAGCGGAGAATCGCTTTTCACATTCCTCTTCTCGTCCTCGTCATTTATCTCCTAACCACTCACCACCAACACCGACAGAGGGGCTCATGCCGGAGGTCTGACTTGCTTGGGGTGTTTACACGGTGTCTAATGTCAGGGAGAGGACGAGGCACATTTTCATTTATTTAAAAAAAAAAAAAAGGGGGCAGGAGACGGGGGACACGGGGCCCCAGTGGCGGAGTCGGTGAGATAAGCACCCGGGACGAGCAGGCCGGTTCCTGGAATGCGGTCGCCCTGGGTTCCTGGCAGCCAAGGCGAAAACGGCAACGCACACCTGCATACGCACGCACCCCTTCCCGTGCGCACAGTCCATCTGCAGCGCACGCACGCCTTCCCGTGCGCGCAGCATCATCTACATACACACGCACGCCTTCCCGTGCACTCAGCATCATCTACATACACACGCACGCCTTCCCGTGCGCGCAGCATCATCTACATACACACGCACCCCTTCCCGTGCGCGCAGCATCATCTACATACACACGCACCCCTTCCCGTGCGCTCAGCATCATCTACATGCACACGCACGCCTTCCCGTGCGCGCAGCATCATCTACATACACACGCACCCCTTCCCGTGCGCGCAGCATCATCTACATACACACGCACCCCTTCCCGTGCGCTCAGCATCATCTACATACACACGCACCCCTTCCCGTGCGCTCAGCATCATCTACATACACACGCACCCCTTCCCGTGCGCGCAGCATCATCTACATACACACGCACGCCTTCCCGTGCGCGCAGCATCATCTACATACACACGCACGCCTTCCCGTGCACTCAGCATCATCTACATACACACGCACGCCTTCCCGTGCGCGCAGCATCATCTACATACGCACGCACACCTTCCCTTGCACGCAGTCCGTCTGCAACGCACGCACCCCTTCCCTTGCATGTACGTTTGCTACAGAGTGCAAAGGCGTGGCTTCCCCCAGAAAGGTTGCATCAGGAGGGAGCCAGGCTCCCATCATCCCTGACTGCGGCTCTCTCAGATCCTCCGGGAGCCACCGGGAGACGAAGGAAAGGAAGACCCGGTGTCCCAACCCCAGAGGAGCCAGCGGGGAGCACGTGGCGTGAGTCACCGAACTAATATACCGGCGGCCACTGGCCAGGTTTGGGTCCAGCCCTGGGAACTCCAGGATGAAAAGAACCATGCTTCCTGCCCCCGTGCAGAGAACACGCGTGGAAGAAGGAGAAACATAACATAAAACATAAAAGTGTCTGTTCCCCCTCCCCCCCCCAGCTGGTGTGGCTCAGTGGCTGAGCATCGACCTATGAACCAAGAAGTCATAGTTGGATTCTCGGTCAAGGCCCATGCCCGGGTGCAGGCTCCATCCCCAGTGTGGGGCGTTCTCTCTCATCACGGATGTCTCTCATCTCTCTCTCTCTCCCTCTCCTCTGCTCTCTGAAATCAATCAAAATATTCTCAGAACGTGAATGCAAGCATCTCAAAATATTAAACCCCGACACACCCTAAAACCAATTTTTTTTTTAAAAAAAAGTAGGCAGACAAACAGCTGTGACTGGGGCCCTTCAAAATGTGGCCCAGCCGGCCACGCCACGGGGCGTCCGCCGTTCCTAAACTGTCGCCGTACATTTCGCCAGCACAGCTCCTGGGCTGCTCGCTTGGTTTGCTTTGTCGTGCATTGTGGACAACGGTTTACGCGCAGAGGAATGCCGCCATCGCCCCTGCCGCCTGAGGCCACGCCCAGGGTGCCCCGGGCCCACACCAGGGGTCGTGCCCCCCGAAAGCCACACCGCCCGGCGGGAGCCATTGGGGGTAGATGACGGTCTGATTTTTTTCTTTTTTATGTGGACGATCTCATCAACTTGTGTGGACCCGTGTTATTCTGTAAGCTGAGCCCCGGCCGGTGTGGCTCAGTGGATAGAGCATCGGCCGGTGGACCGAAGGGTCCCGGGTTCGATTCCGGTCAAGGGCACGTACCTCAGTGGCAGGCTCCTCCCAGGCCCGGGCCCTGGTCAGGGCGCATGCAGGAGGCAACCCATCGATGTGTCTCTCTCACATCGATATTTCTCTTTCTTTCCCCCGTCTCTTCCACTCTCTCTAAACATCCATGGGAAACATATCCTCGGGTGAGGATTTAAAAAAATAAAAAAATCTGTAAGCTGAGGCCCAGATGTTGCCCACTTTTCCCCCCGTTCTTTCTGTTTCTTCATTTTTCACCGATTCGCCTCTTCACATCTTTAGTAACTTTAGGGCCGAGTTAGCGATTGCTCTGTGGATACATAGATGTACATTGTTGCTCTCCGTTGGAGTCCAGTGTAAAGACACGGGGGGAAAAAACAAAACAAAAAACAACAGATCAAGGCAATAGGATTTCTGGCTGCCTCCTCCTGGCTGCCTGTTCCGATGTGGACTAATTTGCAGATTGTTTGTATTCATTTAAAAAAAAAAAAAAAAAAAAGGCCAAGCCTGCCCCTTACAAAGAGGCAGAGGCACGTGGCCGCCGTACCTCCGCTCGCAAGCGCACCAGCAGGCTTGAAAGCCAGCCAGGATTTTTAAAATATTGGATCGGGATGATGTTGTGTGTGTGTGTGTGTGTGTGTGTGTGTGTGTGTGTGTTAAACACCTGGCTAATTTAATATAAAGTGTTTACACTTCATTTTGCTGGCAAGGGGTTTTTCTATGTAGGTGGTGGAGGATTTCCTGTAAGTTTTGCAAGCTGCCGGGCAGGCGCCGTGGCAGTAGGTGCGTTCCCTCTGTGGCCAGAGGCACGAGGCGCGTTTCTTCACCTCCTGTTGTTCCCACGTGTGGCAGGCGGCGGCTGGCTGCCGCTCGGGCCGGCCTTGCAACTCCGGCCGGCCGGCGGGACGCGCGCAGGTACGTTGGTGAACACGATGAAGAAGGGACGGCCTTTTTAGGAATTCCACATAACCGAGTCTCGAAGCAAGATCCTCTTTTTTTTTGCGTGCTCTGGTCGGAATCGCTGTCCCCAAGGACCTCGTGGGCGAAACGGATATTTCGAGCGCATGGCCGAGCCTCTTAGGAGCCCCAGGCGCTTCCTCTGCTGGGGTTCAGGCATTGCAAAGGATGGGGGTGAGGGGGGCGGGAGGGAGGAATCGTGGGCGTGCCATGCTGAGGGAGGGGGAAGGTGGAAGCAACAGGTTCATGATGCCTCTTGCCGAGCCCCGGGTGGGCGGAGGAGGAGAATCCAGGGAGAGAAGTGCTTCCCACGCGTGGGGCAGGGGCAAGTGGGGCTGGGGGGAAGCTGAGGCATGGTTTTGTGGATGGGAGTGATGGCGTGCATTTGGGGTACGGCTGCACTTAACAGGCTTTACCTTAGACTGGGTGGTGTGGGGGACGGCAGTTTCAGAACTGGAAAATTGGGGAAGGGGGTCTGTTACAATTTGCAACAGTATCCAGGGGGGTCGTTTATTCGCTGCTTTAAGGGGAACATCACATTGTCATGTGACAGGGCCCTGGGCTCCGAGTTCAGGTGGCCTGGGGGCTGGGCCCAGCTGCGCCCTCCCTCACCCCCACCCCACCCCCACCTGTGCTGTGCAGTGGGGTGACTTTCACAGCCTGGGCTCCCCCCGGCCCCTCACTTTCTTCTGCTGCCAGAGGAAGACAAGACACCCTTGCCTGGATGCCAAATTCTTGGGGTTGCTTTCAGAGAAACGATGACTCCTCCTCGCTTTGGGCATCCGTCTCCTTTGCAAAGATGCTCCAGACTCAGGCAAAACAAAGCCTCGGGCGGCCCAGACTGGGGGCGGGGCGTGGGCCTGAGGTGAGAGGTCCTCCTAGGTGAAGGGAAACTGAGAAGAAGCCCAGGTTCCCCTCTCCCCGCACCCCCCACACACACAGCCCTCCCTTCAGCGCGCCCCACTTAACAAGCGTTTGCACAGAGTCTGGCCCAAGCTGCTGCGATGAACAAACGCTGACTTCAGCCTTTACCCGGGGTTTCAGGTCACTCTGATTGTTTGCAAAACATGTTCTTTTTTTTTTTTTTTTTTTTTTGTCACTTGCCAGTACTTGTTCTCTCTGTGAGTAAATCGCAAACGCGTCCAAAGGGATGGTGTGCAAGCGGGGTCCGCGCCCTGGTCTCGGGCGCCCTCTGCTGGCCATGAGGATGCACTGCAACCTCGGGACAGCAGCGGCCAGAGAGGCCGGGAAGGTGACGAACGAGTTTTCTGGTGTGGACTCACTGCTGTCCATGCTTCTCAGTCACAGAAAAAAGGGGAGGGGGTGTATGTTTTTTCTCTCTCACGCCACCTAAGACAAACACTTTTATTTATTCATTTTATTGATGTCAGAGAAGAAGGGGGAGAGAGAGAGAGATGCACACATCCAGGATGAGGGAGAATCACGGATCAGCTGCCTCCTGCACATCCCCTACTGGGGATGGAGCCCACAACCCAGGCATGTGCCCTGACTGGGAATCACACCGTGACCTCCTGGTTCATATACACTGAGTGGCCAGATGATGATGATCTCTGAACGCATAATAATCTGGCCACTCAGTGTATATCCTATGTAATAATCCCGTATCATAAAAGGCTAATATGCAAATTGTCCCCTCGACCAGGAGTTCCACCAGCAGGCAGGCCGGCCAACCGCCCATGTTCCCTCCCCCAGGCCAGGCTGGCCGGACCCCACCCATGCACAAATTCATGCACCGGGCCTCTAATATATATACACATACACACACACACACACTGAGTGGCCAGATTATTATGCGTTCAGAGATCATCATAATCTGGCCACTCAGTGTAGGTTGATGCTCAACCACTGAGCCACACCAGCCGGGCAGACAAGACAGATACTTTCCAGGCACATGCTAGATGCTATTTTTAAAAAGCATATTCATCTTTAAGGGCTTAAAAATAATCTAAACATATAGTAAACACGTAGAAAGAAGAAAATGGGCCAAAGACACTAAGAAACATGTAAAGGGACCACAAATGATAAAAAACAAAAAATGTGGGTGATGGGGACCCCTCCCCCCAGCCTCACTAGCGGTCACAGAATTGAGACGAGCTATCTATTTCCCCTCCTGATGTTAGAAAAGAGAGAAATGGGGCTGCTGGCTGTTTTTTCCTTCTTTTCGCAAAGATGTGCCACTCTCAAGCTGTAGCAAAGAGCGCACCATGGCCCGGCCGGTGTGGCTCAGTGGTTGAGCATTGACCTCTGAACCAGGAGGTCACAGTTCGATTCCCGGTCAGGGCGCATGCCCGGGTTGCAGGCTCGATCCCCAGTAGGGGGCGTGCAGGAGGCAGCCGATCCATGATTCTCATCATTCATGTTTCTCTCTCTCCCTCTTCCTTCCTCTCTCTGAAATCAACAAAAAATATATTTAGCCCTGTCTGGTTTGGCTCAGTGGATAGAGCGTCGGCCTGCGGACTCAAGGGTCCCGGGTTCGATTCCGGTCAAGGGCATGTACCTTGGTTGCGGGCACATCCCCAGTAGGGGGGCGTGCAGGAGGCAGCTGATCGATGTTTCTAACTCTCCCTTCCTCTCTGTAAAAAATCAATAAAATATATTTAAAATATATATATATATGTATTTAAAGAAGGAGTGTTATTTGCGGCTACTACTGGATAGCCTGGATGTATACAGTAGGCATCTACCAGCGGCGTCGATACCTAGGCCGATACCCAGAAGGCATGTCATTGTGCAGAAATGGGCCCCAGCACCGGTGGGTGTTGGGATGCAGCCGAAACCCCAGGGCCAGGGGCCTCGCTCCCCCTCTGAGCCGAGCTTGCACTTGAACGAGAGCCCCCGAGTGAGTGTGTCCCCGCGGGGCCCGGGCCGGCCTTGTTAGGAAATGGGCGCCGCCGGGAGCCCGCGCTGCCCCGCGTAGCTGTGTGTACGGTAACGGAGGGTGCAAGCGGGGCCGCGCGCTGGGAGCCGCCGGCACGCGATAAATATAGACTCCTCTCCCCATTCCTCTGCCCTTAGTCACGGAGGGACAGTGTGAGCTTCATAAACTTATAAGGAATATACAAACAGTTCCCGATTTAAAATAACTTGGAGTAATTTTTAAGTGTGTGAAACGAGTATTTTTTTTTTTTTCCCCCTCCGCCCTGGCCATTTAAGCCTCTGGGACAGGCGATGGGCGTCTTTCTGTGGCTGTGCCCGGCGGCCACCACGCTGGGGAAGACTCAGCAGAATCTACGGGGATCTTTCTCCTCTCTCTGTCTCTCTCTCTCTCTCTCTCTTCCTCCTCCTCCTCCTTTTTTTTTTTTTAATTTCTTTATTGATTTAAGGTGTCACATATTTGTCCTCATCCCCCCATTCCCATCCCACACCCCTCCCCACGGATGCCCCACCCCCCTGTTGTCCTTAACCGCTGGTTAGGCTCATATGCATGCACACAAGTCCTTTGGTTGATCTCTCCCCCCTCCCCCCACCCTCCCCTATCCTCCCTCTGAGGCCCAATAGTCCGATCGATGCCTCCTTGTTTCTGGGTCTGTTCTCGTTCCTCAGTCTCTGTTGTTCATCATTTCCCCTAGATGAGCGAGATCATGTGTCACTAGAGATATACTTATAAGAACTGAATGTGAGACGAGCAATAATAGTTATGCTGACAGGCAGATGAATCAGTCTGTAGTGAGTTTCTTTCTGGACCAACAGTTCTTTTGAGACCCAAGTTCAATGTCCACCAGTTCCTTATGTGTACATGTCGGCACTGACCCCTCAGCTCTGGATGGTGGACAAATGGTGGTAACGGAGGTCCGACTCCCTCTGGTTTGGTCTCGGCCGGACCCAGGGGCACGGCTTCACCCGGACTCAGGGGCACGTGGCCTCACCCAGACTCCTCCTCCTCCTCTTGAGAAATACTACAAAATAATCACAACAAGAATAACATGTTAAAAGCAGGATGAGGGGGGGTGAGGTGTGTGTGAGACACCTGCGTGTCCCCGGTGAAGACCTGGACACAGGTCACCCTCATCACACATCACTAGGGCGGGCGGGTCCTGCCCGGACCCGGGACGTGTCTCCCCTCCTTTTCCCTGATTTTTTTCTCCCATTAAATCTCGCCTAGCCCAGCCCAGCTTGGCTCCGTGGTTGAGCGTCGACCTAGGAACCAGGAGGTCACGGGTCTCATTCCCCTTTGGGGCACCTGCCCGGGTTGCGGGCTCGATCCCCAGGTGGGGGGCGTGCAGGAGGCAGCCGATCCATGATTCTCTCTCATCATGGATGTTTCTCTCTGTATCTCCCTCTCCCTTCCTCTCTGATATCAATAAAAACATTTTTCATGATAAAATAAAAATCTATTTTAAAAAAATCATAACTGCCCTAACGGTTGGCTCAGTGGATAGAGCGCCGGCCTGCGGACTGAAGGGTCCCGGGTTCGATTCCGGTCAAGGGCATGTACCTTGGTTGAGGGCACATCCCCGGTAGGGGGTGTGCAGGAGGCAGCTGATCGATGTTTCTCTCTCATCGATGTTTCTAACTCTCTATCCCTCTCCCTTCCTCTCTGTAAAAAAAAAAAAAAAAAAAATCAATAAAATACATTTTTTTAAAATATCGTAACCCACAGTCACCAAAACCCGCAGCTCCGCCAGAGGATTCCGACCCGCCTGGCGTCCCCTGCGGGGTGCGAGCCTGCTCCGTATCTCTGCCCGAATGGCAGCCTTTTCTTCCCTCTCACTAATGAGCTCTTGGAATGTGTACTGGATACCGTTGCCATTGTAACTTCCCCTCCCTCCGCTTTCTTGGGGGGGGGGGCCTTCTTTCTCTCCCCGTCCTCTCAGTACCCCGCCCAGCACCGCCTGTCGGATCCGGGAGGGACGGAAGCGATGCCACCGGTATCATCCGGGGGTGACCGTGGCCTTTGTTGGCGAGTGAAATGTTCACAGACGCATCCAGGAGCCATTGTGACCCGTTCCCCTACGGCTCCCGGCCTCCCGTGGGTACCGGCCGGGCAGCCACAAGGTCCCTGGCGCCGAGGCCTTCTGGGGGCCTTCCCTGGTGTTGGTTTACGACACGCGAATCGGTGAAGCGCGTGCACTCGGGCTGGCTGGTCTCGGGAATCAGACTTTTGTGGGGGGGGGAGGGTTCTGGGGGCCTTTGAGTCTCCCTGCGCCTCGTTGCTCTGGCTGCCCGGGGGCTGCAGCCATTTCTTGACACACAGTTGCGTCTGCCCCGGAGAATGTGTCTGTGGAGCGAGCTGCTGCTACAATGTTGCATCTCGGCAGGGGCCCTGCCTGATACCGGGGCCTCGTCAGTCACGCTGGAGGATGTCCTCGGAGGCTGCTGGCAGCAGCTCGGTGAATACCAGGTGTACCGGTCACTGATGCGGGTACCGGTTAAGAATGCGGGTGGACCCTTTACCGGTTAAGAATGCGGATTTTGTAATCAAAGAAAACACGATGATTTCAAGAGAAAACATCGCAAGTGCTCTATTCAAAATAATGTCCATCGCCAGCTACAAGTACATTTCCCCCATCTTTCAGATACGTTGTGGGTACCGTCCCAGTAGAACTTTTCTTGTTTTGCCCTAACCGGTTTGGCTCAGTGGATAGAGCCTCGGCCTGTGAACTGAAGGGTCCCAGGTTCGATTCCGGTCAAGGGCATGTACCTTGGTTGCGGGCACATCCCCAGTGGGGGGGGTGCAGGAGGCAGCTGATCGATGTTTCTCTCTCATCGATGTTTCTAGCTCTCTGTCCCTCTCCCTTCCTCTCTGTAAAAAATCAATAAAATATATATTTAAAAAAAAAAAAGAACTTTTCTTGTTTTGAGGCAGGCCATTCAGAGACCCCCATTCCCACTTCTTCGTACCTTTTGAAGGGCTGCTCAGAAAGTGCGTGTGCCATCGATTCTCTCTCCTCGTGGATGTTTCTGTCTCTCTCTCTCCCCCTCTCCCTTCCTCTCTGAGATCAATAAAAATCTATTTTAGCCCTCACCGGTGTGGCTCAGTGGATAGAGCGTCGGCCTGCGGACTGAAGGGTCCCGGGTTCAATTCCGGTCAAGGGCATGCACCTTGGTTGCGGGCACATCCCCGGTGGGGAGGGTGCAGGAGGCAGCGGATCGATGTTTCTCTCTCGTCGATGTGTCTAACTCTCCATCCCTCTCCCTTCCTCTCTGTAAAAAAAATCAATAACATATATATATTTTTAAAAAAATCTATTTTAGCCCTAGCCGGTGTGGCTCAGTGGATAGAGCGTCAGCCTGCGGACTGAAGGGTCCCGGGTTCGATTCCGGTCGAGGGCATGTGCCTTGGTTGCGGGCATATTCCCCATAAGAAGTGTGCAGGAGGCAGCTGATCGATGTTTCTCGCTCATCGATGTGTCTAACTCTCTCTCCCTCTCCCTTCCTCTCTGTAAAAAAATCAATAAAATATAAAATATCCTATATAATAAAACCCTAATATGCAAATCAGAACAACCATTTGCTATGATGTGCACTGACCACCAGGGGGCAGATGCTCATGGGGAGCAGTCACAGGGAGAGCACCATTCAGCCAGAAGCCCAGAAGCTGGGTTCATGGCTGGCAAGTACAGCGGCAGTGGCGGGAGCCTCTCCGACCTCCACTGCAGGCTGCTGGTAAGGAGCCAGGGGTCCCAGACTGCAAGAGCCCCAGACTTCTGGGGGGATGTCTGAGGTCCCAGACTGCAAGAGGGCGCAGGCCGGACTGAGGGACACACACTACCCCCAGTGCACGGATGTCGTGCACCAGGCCTCTAGTCTATATATATATTTTAAAAAAGAAAAGAAGTGAGTTGTGTGAAAACCGAATCCTTTTTTTCCACATTAGGAATAAAGTAAAATTGAATTTTTAAAAAAATAAATACCCGGGTGAGCCCAAGTGGCCCTGGGTCTGGGAGAGGCCAAGCGTCCCTGGGTCCGGGTGAGACCATGCGTCCCTGTATCCGGATGAGGCCTCGTGCACCTAGGCCCGGGTGAGCCCAAGTGGCCCTGGGTCTGGGAGAGGCCAAGCGTCCCTGGGTCCGGGAGAGACCATGTGTCCCTGGATCCAGGTGAGGCCTTGTGCAACTAAGCCCGGGTGAGGCCACGTGCCCCTGGGTCTGGGAGAGGCCAAGCATCCCTGGGTACGGGTGAAGCCAGATCCTGGGTCCGGGTGAGGCCATGCGCCCCTGGATCCATCCGGGTGAGGCTGGGTCCCAGGCCCGGGTGAGACCACGCGCCCCTTGGGTATGGGTGAGGCCACGTGCCCCTTAATCCGGGTGACGCCGTGCCCCTGGGTTCGGCCGAGACCAAACCAGAGGGAGTCAGACCTCCATTACCACCATTTGTCCACCATCCAGAGCTGAGGGGTCAGTGCTGACATGTACACATAAGGAACTACTGGACATCGAAATTGGGTCTCAAAAGAACTGTTGGTCCAGGGGGAAGCTCGCTACAGATTGATTCATTTGCCTGTCAGCATAACTATTATTGCTCGTCTCACATTCAGTTCTTATTAGTATATATCTAGTGACATATGATCTCGTTCATCTAGAGGAAATGATGAACAACATAGACTGAGGAACAAGAACAGAACCAGAAGCAAGGAGGCATCGATCGGACTATCGGGCCTCAGAGGGAGGATAGGGGAGGGTAGGGGGAGGGTGGGGGGAGGGGGAGAGTTCAACCAGAGGACCTGTATGCATGCATATGGGCCTATCCAACGGTTAAGTTCAACAGGGGATTGGGGCATGCGTGGGGAGAGGGGTGGGATGGGAATGGGGGGATGAGGACAAATATGTGACACCTTAATCAATAAAGAAATTTAAAAAAAAATAAAAATAAATAAATAAATAAAAGAGGAAAAGGAACCCGCTCACCCCGCGCCCTCTGCCCCACAGCCTGCCCGAGCGCGTGCGGGAAGCGGGCGTGCACGGAGAACAACGAGTGCTGCCACCCCGAGTGCCTGGGCGGCTGCACGGCGCCCGACGACGAGGCGGCCTGCGTGGCCTGCAAGCACTACTACCACGAGGGCGTGTGCGTGACCGACTGCCCGCCCGACACCTACCGCTTCGAGGGCTGGCGCTGCGTGGACCGCGACTTCTGCGCCACCATCCCCAACGCCGACAGCTTCGAGATGGAGGGCTTCGTGCTGCACGACGGCGAGTGCATGCAGGAGTGCCCGTCCGGCTTCATCCGCAACGACAGCCTGAGGTCAGGCCCGGCCCGGGGGAGCCCCCAGCCTCTGTCCTGTCGGGGGGCTGGGGGGGCGGGGGAGAGCATGAATTGGTGAAGAGCGTGAGCTCTGGCTGGCTGGTCTCCGGAATCAGACTTGTTTGGGGGGCAGGGGGAGGGTTCTGGGGGCCTTTGAGTCTCCCTGCACCTCGTTGCTCTGGCTGCCCGGGAGCTGCAGCCATTTCTTTATACACAGTTGCATCTGCCCCGGAGAATGTGTCTGTGGAGCGAGCTGCTGCTACAATGTTGCATCCTCAGCAGGGACCCTACGGGGAGGGGTTGGGGCGGGTCCACGTGCGCGCCCCCTAGTGGGGATCGAGTGCACAACAGGGCATGCGCCCTGACGGGTGAATGGAACAGCGACCTCCTGGCTCAGGGGTCGGATGCTCCATGGGTCGGAGGGGGCGGGCCTGCGTGACATTCTTGCAAAGACATTGGAACGGTAGCAGCCGCCGCAGCCACACGGAGCCGCTTGGAAGGGACACGGGTCCTGGCGGGTTTTCTTGGGGCCAGGACACGCGCTGACCTCCGCCTCGGGGCGGGGCTCTCTCTCTCTCTCTCTCCCCCGCAGCATGTACTGCGTCCCCTGCGAAGGGCCTTGCCCCAAGATCTGCGAGGAGGACAAGGGGACGAAGACCATCGACTCGGTGACCTCGGCTCAGATGCTCCAGGGCTGCACCATCTTCAAGGGCAACCTGCTCATCAACATCCGCAGGGGCAGTGAGTATCCCCCCTCCCCCTCTCCCTTCCCCCCTGCCCGCCCCGCCCGCATCCTGCAGGATCTCTGGGTTTTCTTGGGGGGCGGGGGGGTGCCTTTGCTACCCGTCCCTGATTCACAACCGAAATGCAGGCCTCGAAAAACGGCGCGGTGCCCAGCCCGCCGGCTCAGAGGTGGAGTGTCCGACCCATGAGCCAGGAGGTCGCTGTTCCATTCACCATCAGGGCGCACGCCCTGTTGTGCACTCGGTCCCCACTAGGGGGCGCGCGGGAGGCAGCCGGTCCACGATTCTCTCATCGTTGATGTTTTTCTCTCTCCCTCTCCCTTCCTGTCTGAAATCAATAAAAATATGTGTTTTGTGGGTGGGTTTTTTTTTTTTTAAATAAAACAAAAGCTGCTCTCCAGACGTGGTGGCCTTAGCTAATTGGCGGTCTGGCCAATAATTTTACTTTCTTTTCCTCCGCCTGGGAGCTACCACGTCCAGCCTTCTAGAAACACACCCTCCGCTGCCCCGAGGGAGGGAGGGGGGCCTGTTCCGGGAAAGGGGGTTGTCTTGGACAAGGGAGGGGGCTCCCCACCAGCAGCCTGAGCATCTGAGAGTCACCCCCAGAGCAGGCCCTGCCACTTGCGCTGAGCGAGAGCTGGGTAACGCGCCCCCCCCCCCCCCCCCTTCCCGCAGATAACATCGCCTCGGAACTGGAGAACTTCATGGGGCTCATCGAGGTGGTCACGGGCTACATCAAGATCCGCCACTCGCACGCACTGGTCTCCCTGTCCTTCTTCAAAAGCCTCCGCCAGATCCTGGGAGAGGACCAGCTGGAGGGGTGAGTGCGGCCCCCGGGGTCCGCTGTGCGCTTGGAGGGTTCTGTGTTCCCGAGGTAAGAGCCCCCTCTTGTCAAGAAGAAAGGAGCCCTGGCCCGTGTGGCTCAGCGGTTAGAGCGTCAACCTATGAACCAGAAGGTCCCGGGTTCGATTCCCGGTCAGGGCACATGCCCAGGTTGCAGGCTCGGTCCCCAGTAGGGGGCGTGCAGGAGGCAGCCGATCTGTGACTCTCTCTCATCATTGATGCTTGTCTCTCTCCATCTCCCCTCCTCTCTGAAATCAATATAAACATAGTCTTCGGATGTAAAGGCCGTGAGCCTTAGAAACAGGGAGGAAATCGCACTGAGTGACGGAGTGGATAGCCACTTCCTTCAGGAAACAATGGGGGGGGGAAATCTGCGTGCATGTGTGTGCGCGTGCATGTGTGTGCATGTGCACGTGTGTGAAAGATGTGCAGGTGAACCTCTGCCTTTGCTGTCTTAATCCTCCTCTCACGGAAGGGATTTGGGGGAGCCGGGCCCCACACCGGGGCTGAAAAACAAGAGCAGTATTGACGGGTAGCTTAGGAACGGCCTGATGATGATTTTGACGGGGGTTCCGGTTTTGTTTTTCTGCCCCTTACCCAGGCTCCGTAATGCCTGGGTGTTACTGCTCCTGGGATCCGGGTCCCCCCCACCCCCCTCCCGACCCGGCCTTCCCCGTGCTGTAAACAGCCTTGGTGTCCGCTGTGAACAGATCACCTTGCTTTTCAGAGAGGTTCATCCCGCACACAGCCTTTCCCGGTTCCGCATGCCCGCTTTTTCCCTGCGGGGAGGGCGCTGTTCTGCCCCCTGCTGGTGAAACCGGTTCACTGACAAGAAGCCTCATCCTGGGCAGAGGCAGCGGCTGGACCTGGTCAGTGGGTCCAGCTCCCAGCCCAGACGTTTCCAGACCCACAAGGGGACTTTTTATAATCTACTAGTTATTTTTTAAATGTATTTTTATTGATTTCAGGCAGGAAGGGAGAGGGGGAGAGAGTGAGAGAGAGAGAGAGAGAGAAGCATCAGTGATGAGAGAGACATATCGACTGGTTGCCTCCCACACCCGCCCCGAAGCAGGGCGGGGATCGAACCTGCAGCCCAGGTATGTACCCCTTGACCGGGAATGGGCCCCGAGGCCCTTTGGTCTGTGCGCCGACACTCTGGCCACACAGCAGCCCCGGTCAGGGCTCCGTGTCGATGTTCCTACACGGTCCTTGAGCCCCGTTACCCCCGTCGTTAACGACAGCTGTTCACATAGACCCGTGGTCGGCAAACTGCGGCTCGCGAGCCACGTGCGGCTCTTGGGCCCCTTGAGTTTTCAGCAAAGGCCAGAGTACCCTAATTAAGTTAATAACAATGTACCTGCCTATATAGTTTAAGTTTAAAAAACTTGGCTCTCCAAAGAAATGTCCATCGTTGTCCTGTTGATATTTGGCTCTGTGGACGGATGAGTTTGCCGACCACTGGCCTGGACCACCGGAGACTGTGTTCTGACGGCCGAGCTTGTGCCCTCGGGAGCCACGGGGCCGGGGGGGGGGGGGTGGGCTGGCGAGCGGCGGCCGGCGCGGAGGAGGGGGGCCCGGCTCGGGGCGCTCAGGCCGGCCGCCGTGTTGGCAGGAACTACTCCTTCTACGTCCTGGACAACCAGAACCTGCAGCAGCTGTGGGACTGGGACACCCACAACCTGACCATCAAGGCCGGCAAGATGTACTTCGCCTTCAACCCCAAGCTGTGCGTGTCCGAGATCTACCGCATGGAGGAGATGGCCGGGACCAAAGGGCGCCAGAGCAAGGGCGACATCAACACCAGGAACAACGGCGAGAGGGCCTCCTGTGAGTGGGTGCATGTGTGTGCGCGCACATGTATGTGTGTGCTCATGTATGATCATGTGTGTGCACGCATGTATGTATATGCTCATGTGTACATATGCATGATCATGTCTGTACATGCATATATGCTCATGCGTGCATATATATGTTCACGTGTACATGTATATGCTCATATGTGCATGTGTATATGCTCATATGTGTGCATATGATACACATGTGTGCGCATGTGTTGAAGATATGCAGGTGAATCTGCATTTACTGTTTCTTAATTCTCCTCTAATCAAAACCCTGTGGCTCCCGCTGGGTAATGAAGGGGCCTCCTTCAGGAGCCCTTGCGAGCTCCGTGGGGCGGCACCCGTATTTGGGTCCTCACTGGAAGTAAGAAAGCCACTGAGCCGTCCAGAGAGGAGCTGGGGGGGGGGGGGGGGGGCGGTCCATGCTGCCTCCTTGGGGCCCGTCCCCGCTGTCACATGACATCTGTCACTGCCCGTGACAGCAGCAGATGAGCAGGCAGCTCTGGAGCCGAGGGGAACGGTGCGGGGCGGGGGACCCCTCGGGCACGTGGCGGAGAAGGCGGTGGGTGCCCCCCTCACGGCGGTGCCCGGCGCCCCACAGGCGAGAGCGACATGCTGCACTTCACCTCCACCAACACCTGGAAGAACCGCATCATCGTCACGTGGCACCGGTACCGGCCCCCAGACTACAGGGACCTCATCAGCTTCACCGTCTACTACAAGGAGGCGTGAGTCCCGCCGGCCCGCGGCCTGGGGGCGGGACGGGGGGCGGCGGAGAGGCGGGGAGGGGGGTCCAGGCTGCCTCCGCTGTCGCGTGACCTCTCTCACTGCCGGCAGCAGCCACACGCGGGCAGGCTCTGGCTTCGGGGGGTGGAGGCGTTTGAGTAAAATAAATGCAAAGGAGCCCGGCCCACGTGGCTCAGGGGTTGAGTGTTGACCTATGAACCAGGAGGTCAGAGTTCGATTCCCCGTCAGGACCATATGCCCGGTTTTGGGCTCGATCCCCAGTAGGGGGCGTGCAGGAGGCAGCTGATCCGTGATCCTCTCTCATCATGGATGTTTCTCTCTCTCTCTCCCTCTCCCTTCCTCTCTGAAATCAATACCAATATTTTTTTTAAAAAGAAAGGGGTTGATTTAAATAATAATAAAATAAAATGGACAGGTAGACAAACATAACAGAAATGAAGAAAGCGGGAGGGTGTCTGAGGGCCTGGGTGGGAGCGCGGGGGCTCTGAGCGCTCGGTCGTCCCCCAGGCCCTACAAGAACGTCACCGAGTACGACGGCCAGGACGCCTGCGGCTCCAACAGCTGGAACATGGTGGACGTGGACCTGCCCGCCAACAAGGACATGGAGCCCGGCATCCTCCTGCACGGCCTCAAGCCCTGGACGCAGTACGCCATCTACGTGAAGGCCGTGACCCTGACCATGGTGGACAACGACCACATCCGCGGGGCCAAGAGCGAGATCCTGTACATCCGCACCAACGCCTCAGGTACCGTGTGCGGCCGCCGCGGCCTCAGTCCTCCGGCACGTGCTCTCCTCTTCCTCCCTCTCTTCCTTCCCCCCTCCCCCCCTCCCTCTCTCTCCCTCTCTTCTTCCTCCCTCACCCTCCCTCCTCCCTCTCTCCTCCCTCTCCCTCCTCCCTCTCTCCTCTCTCCCTCTCTGTCTCTCTCTCTCTCCCTCTCCCTCCTTCTCCGTTTCTTCTTTGCTCCCTCCCTCCTCCCCTCTTCCTCCCTCCCTCTCTCTCCTCTCTCCCTCTCTGTCCCTCTGTCCCTCTCCCTCTCCCTCTCTTCTTCTTCTTCCTCTCTCTCTCTTTCTCCCTCCCTTTCTCCCTCTCTCTCTCCTCTCCCTCTCTGTCCCTCTCTCCCTCTCTTCTTCCCTTCCTCCCTCCCCCTTCCTTCCTCTCTCCCTCCCTCTCTCTCTCTCTCCCTCTCTCCTTCCAGCCCCTTTCACTTCCCCTTTTCATCCGGGTTCTTGCCCTTTGAACCAGTGATTCCAAAATCTCAGCTGAGACGCAGGTTGCTCGTGTTCACCGCCTGCAGCACGTGCGGACTCACTGTGGGCACCCAGGCATCGCTCCGCCCTGGGTCCCCCCCCAACCTGTCCGACCAGGGAGACGCGGCCCTCCCTGCGCCTCTCCGCGCTGCCCTCCCCTCCCGGCCGGACGCGGGCTCCGGGGAGGTTTGCACGGAGGCTGAGGGGCCCGGATCTCGGGTCCCGTCCGTCCGTCTCCCGGAACGTCCGCTGTCCTCCTTCCAGTGCCTTCCATCCCCCTGGACGTCATCTCGGCCTCCAACTCGTCCTCGCAGCTGATCGTCAAGTGGAACCCGCCCTCGCTGCCCAACGGGAACCTGAGCTACTACATCGTGCGCTGGCAGCAGCAGCCGCAGGACGCCTACCTGTACCGGCACAACTACTGCTCCAAAGGCAGGGCACGGGGACGGGGACCCCGAGGGGGGGAAGGGGGGGCGCCCCGCCAGCCTGTGTCCCCGCCCCCCCTCCCAGCGGGGTGACCCGGCTCTCCCGCGCCCCCCTTTCCCGAGCAGACAAGCTCCCCGTGCGGAAGTACACGGACGGCGCCTTCGACATCGAGGAGGTGACGGAGAACCCCAAGCCCGAGTCCTGCAACAGCCCCAAGGGGCCGTGCTGCGCCTGCCCCAAGACCGAGGCCGAGAAGCAGGCGGAGAAGGAGGAGGCCGAGTACCGCAAAGTCTTCGAGAACTTCCTGCACAACTCCATCTTCGTGCCCAGGTGCGCCCCCGGACACCCCTCCCGGCCGCCGCAGGGCCCCCCCCCCCCCCCCCCACGGCCTGTCGCTCCCTCTCCGCCTGCTAGTTGGTGGGTCCGGGACCTCAGGGCGCCACCAAGTGGCCATCAAAGAGGGACAAGCACCCGGCCGGCCTGGCTCCGTGGTTGAGCGTTGACCTAGGAACCAGGAGGTCTCGGTTCGATTCCCGGTCAGGGCCCATGCCCGGGTTGCGGGCTCGATCCCCCGTGGGGGGCGTGCAGGAGGCGGCCGATCCATGATTCTCTCTCATCATGGATGTCTCTCTCTCTCTCCCTCTCCCTTCCTCTCTGAGGTCAATAAAAAGATGTATTTGAAAAATAAAAATGAGAAAACAGGAAGGAAGGAAATGCCTGGACTATGGCTTGGCTCTTAGCCAGGAGGGCTGCCTAGCTCCTTTCATTCCCGGGTTAAAATTCTGCTTTTCTTTAAAAAAAAAAAAAAAAAAAAAAAAACCCTAGCTGGTTTGGCTCAATGGATAGAGCATCAGCCTGCAGACTGAAGGGTCCCAGGTTCGATTCCGGCCAAGGGCACATGCCTGGGTTGTGGGCTCGATCCCCAGTAGGGGGTGTGCTGGAGGCAGCTGATAAATGATTCTCTCTCATCATTGATGCTTCTATCTCTCTCTCCCTCTTCCTTCTTCTCTAAGACCAATAAAATACATATTTTTAAAAAATAAAAAAAAATAAAAGGGAGAGAGAGAGAATGGAAAAAATACACAATGAGGTATCATTCGATCTTTTAATGAATGTATCAGCTAACTTAATTAGTAAAAATGATAATATAAATATAACAACCAAAAAAAAAGAAGATTGTGCTTTTCTGTCCGGGACTCCAACCCGAGGCGGAGGCGAGAGCGGCGGAGGCCGGCGCCAGCCCCGTGTGTCTCTCCTTTGCAGGCCCGAGAGGAAGCGCAGGGACGTGGGGCAGGTGTCCAACGCCACCCTGTCGGGCCGGAGCCGGAACAGCACGGTGACGGACGCCTTCAACAGCACGGACTCGGACGACATGGAGTGGGAACACCCCTTCTTCGAGAGCAGGGTGGACAAGAAGGAGAGGACCGTCATCTCCAACCTGAAGCCCTTCACGCTCTACCGCATCGACATCCACAGCTGCAACCACGAGGCCGAGAAGCTGGGCTGCAGCGCCTCCAACTTCGTCTTCGCCAGAACCATGCCTGCAGGTACGGCGCGATCCGGCCGCCCCCACCCCGCCTCCCCGCTTCTTAAAGAACGGGGGCCGCCCGGCCGGCGCGGGGCTCCGTGGTTGAGCGTCCACCTAGGAACCAGGAGGTCACGGTTCGATTCCCGGTCAAGGGCACACGCCCGGGTTGCGGGCTCGATCCCCAGTAGGGGGCGTGCAGGGGGCAGCCGATCCGTGATGCTCTCTCGTCATGGATGTTTCTCTCTCCCTTCTTCTCTAAAATAAATAAAAACGTATTTATAAAAATAAGTAATAAGTAAAAAGAGTGGGTGCTCATCTGTGGGCAGCCCGGTAGACCCCTCCTGGCGCCATCACTCTCACCCCAGAATCTCCACACACAGTACCAAAGAGCGCAGAGGTCGCTTCAAGGTCACTGCTCCTCCTCCTTCTCCTCCTCCTCCTCCTCCTCCTCCGGCTGGGTTCACGGCGTGCATTTCCCTGGCCTTTCCCCATCTGTGCCAGGCCCCTCCTGAGCCCTCACAGCTCCAGGGAAGTCCCCAGCTAGCTGCCTGGACTCCGAGTGACCTTCACTCCCCAAGGTCATCTCCTGGAGCCGCCTTTGGCCCTCCTTGTTGGGTCTCCTCCATCCCCTTGTAGGTTAGAGGCTGCCTGTCGCTCAGACAGACGCCCACCCGTCTTTAAGGGCGGATGCAGCCCTAGCCGGTGTGGCTCAGTGGATAGCGTGTCAGCCTGCAGACTGAAGGGGTCCCCAGTTCGATCCCCAGTAGGGGGCGTGCAGGAGGCAGCCGATCCATGAGTCTCTCTCATCATGGATGTTTCTATCTCTCTCTCCCTCTCTGAAATCAATCAAAATTAAAAAAAAAATTAAAAGGCTGGATGAGGTGCCCGGTTCCCTGTCCTGGAGGCGGCAGGGGGTGGCCGAGGCTGGCATGGCGAGACTCACGGGTCATTGCGTGCCGCCGCCTCCCAGCCTGCGCGGTGTGTGAGCACCCAGCTCACGGGGGCTGTGTGGCCGCCGTCCTCGGCGCTGGGCTTGAGGAGGGCGCTCGTGGGTGAGCCCGGTGTGGGCATCCCTCCCGGGGGACCGGACCCGACGTGATGGCTTGTTCCTCATGGTCGCACAGACGGAGCAGATGACATCCCCGGGCCCATCACCTGGGAGCAGAAGGCTGACAACACCATCTTCTTAAAGTGGCCGGAGCCTGAGAATCCCAACGGACTGATCCTCATGTATGAGGTCAAATACGGGTCGCAGGTCGAGGTGAGACGGGGCCGGGGGCCGCGTCTGGGTGGGCCTCCTTCACGGGATACCATAGGTTACGGTACGGCTTAGCTGACTTTAAACAATAAAATGAGGACTAAGCCCGACTGGCGTGGCTCAGTGGTTGGGAGTCGACCTGTGAACCAGGAGGTTACGGTTCGATTCCCGGTCAGGGCACAGGCCCGGGTGGCGGGCTCCATCCCCAGTAGGGGTGTGCAGGAGGCAGCCGATCCATGGTTCTCTCTCATCGTGGATGTTTCTCTCTCTCTTCCCCTCTCCCTTCCTCTATGATATCAATAGAAATATACACTGAGTGGCCAGATTATTATAACCTCTGAACACATAGTAATCTGGCCACTCAGTATACATATGTTAGAGGCTCGGTGCATGAATTCGTGCATGGGTGGGGTCCGGCCAGCCTGGCCAGGGGGAAGGGACATGGGCGGTTGGCCGGCCTGCCTGCTGGTCGAACTCCTGGTCGAGGGGACAATTTGCCTATTAGCCTTTTATTCTATAGGATATACACTGAGTGGCCAGATTATTATGCGTTCAGAGATCATCATCATCTGGCCACTCCGTGTATATTTTAAAAACAAGAAAACTTGGATGCCGTTTAAGGCTCGCTTTCCTCCCTTCTATTGCAAATCAGGATCACGGGCCGGTGGGAGGGAGAGACGGGGCCGCGGGAGTCCCCCGTTTCTCGCGTGTCTGTGGGAAGTCGACGTATATCCGTTTCCCTCCCCCCAGGACCAGCGGGAGTGCGTGTCCCGGCAGGACTACCGGAAGCACGGAGGGGCCAAGCTGCAGAAGCTCAGCCCGGGGAACTACACCGCCCGCATCCAGGCCACCTCCCTGTCCGGGAACGGGTCCTGGACGGAGCCCGTGTTCTTCTACGTCCAGGACAAAGGTGAGGCCGGGGGAGGGAGCCGCTGGGGGGCGAGAGAAACGTGGGCCGGCACTGGGGAAGCCTGGGTGATCCTGGCTCGTCGGTGTTCTGTCCTGGGAGTGCCGGCACAGGGATGAGCCGGGGCTGCAGGGAGCTCAGGGCTCTCAGACGCCTCACGGGACTGTAACGTCTGGGGAGGATTCAGAGCTGCTTGGGCGAGGGGTGCCATTTAGCTATTTTGTGTGTGTGTGTGTGTGTGTGTGTGTGTGTGTGTGTGTTTTACATTATTACTGATTTCAGAGAGGAAGGGAGAGGGAGAGATAGAAACATCCATGATGAAAGGGAATGATGGATCAGCTGCCTCCTGCACACCCCCTCCTGGGGATGGAGCCCGCAACCCGGGCATGTGCCCTGACCAGGAATCGAACCGTGACCTCCTGGTTCCTAGGTTGATGCTCAACCACTGAGCCACGCCGGCCGGGCTGTGTGTGTGTTTGTTTTTCAACTGTGGAAAAGGCCAGTCCGGCTCGAGCGCCGGATCAGTAAGAATCTCTCTGCATTTTATTTCAGCAAAAGCATGCATTTCCCTTAACAGTCGTTAAGCTGCCGACAAAGGCTATATTGTGCTTGAGCCCATCGTTTGAACCAGGACGGCAGAGGACAGTGTACTTGAGAAAGAAAAATGGGCCCCGGCAGGCATGGCTCAGTGGTTGAGCATTGACTTTTGACCCAGGAGGTCACGGTTCCATTCCCGCTCAGGGCACATGCCCGGGGCTGTGGGCTCCATCCCCAGTAGGGGGCGTGGGGGCGGGCAGCCGAGCCACGACTCTCTCATCATGGATGTTTCTCTCTGTCTCTCCCTCTCTCCTCCACTCTCGCTCAAAATCAAAGGAAAAATATCCTCGGGTGAGGATTAACAAAAAAAAAAAAAAATGAATGAATGAATGAATGAATGAATGAAATGAAAGGAGTAGCCTGTTCACCTCGTGACCTTTGACCCTTACCCCTTGCGTTCCCGCAGCGGCCATGGACAATTACGCCCACCTGGTCATCGCGCTGCCCATCGCCATCGTGCTGATCGTCTGCGGGCTGGCCGTCACGCTGTACATCATCCACAGGAAGCGGTGAGCAGCAGGGGGAGGAGACGCTCGGGTGTGTGTGGGGTGGTAGGGGGCCCACGGGGTGTGAGTGAGGGTCAGCTTTTTTGAGGAAAGAGTTTAGGGCTCGGAAAGCCTGATTTTCCAATCCGATGTGCTTCCCGGGAACAGAGAACATTTTGTTAGTTTGTTTTTGGTGAATCCTTCCCCCGAGGATATTTTTCCATTGATTCTTAGGGACAGTGGATGGGGGGGGAGAGAGAGAGAGAGGAACATTGATGTGAGAGAGACACGTTAATGGGTTGCCTCCTGCACATGCCCTGACCCGGGTCAGGATCAGGCTTGCAACCCAGGTACGTGCCTTAGACCGGGAGTCGAACCCAGACCCCTCGGTCCGTGGGCTGACGCTCTAACCAATGAGCCAAACCGGCAAGGGTGAGAATGTTTTTCTGATGATTCAACAACGACACCATTTTTTCTGATGATGCCACCATCCCCTCACTGGTCACTCAATCACACAGATACCGCTGCCCTGCCCAGCTTCCCCAAGCCTGATCTGTTAGCCCTGTCAATCCAGTAACCCTTCCTATTAATTTCCAATGACGTTAAGAGATGAGTGTTTCTTTCAAAGCTCTAGTCTGGCCCGGCCGGCGTGGCTCAGAGGTTGAGCATCGACCTATGAACCAGGAGGTCACGGTTCAATTCTGGGTTAGGGCACATGCCCAGGTTATGGGCTCGATCGATCCCCAGTGTGGGTCATGCAGAAGGCAGCCGATCGATGATTCTCTCTCATCATAGATGTTTCTCTCTCTTCCTCTTCTTTCCTCTTTGAAATGAATAAAAATAGATTTTAAAAATTAATAAATAAAGGTTCTAATCTGCCCTAGCCGGTTTGGCTCAGTGGATAGAGCATCAGCTTGGGGACTGAAGGATCCCGGGTTCGATTCCGGTCGAGGGCGGCACGTACCGGAGTTGCAGTCTTGATCCCCAGCCCTGGCTGGTGGGGGATCAGGAGGCAACCAATCAATGTGTCTCTCTCATCGATGTTTCTCTCTCAGTCTCTCCCCTTCCCTTCCACCCTCTAAAAAAAAAAAAAAAAAATCAATGGAAAAAATGTCCTCGGGTGAGGATTAACAAAAAATAAAAATAAAAATAAAAAGGGCTCTAATCCGAGGGCCCCAAGCTCTGCTCACTCTTTCTCCGGGAACTCAGTGAAACAGAATGAATAAAATGGCGATAGCAAAGATGCAAGTCTCTACAGAAACGCGTGGGGATGGGGTTTTTTCTTTGCCTAACGTGTCCCCCTGTTGGCTGACGCAGTAATCGCATGGGGAACGGAGTGCTGTACGCGTCTGTGAACCCGGAGTATTTCAGCGCGGCCGACGGTAAGCTCAGCTCCCTGCGTGGGGACGCCGGTCACTTTCGGGAGGTAGAGGGTGGCTCATTTAGGGGGAGAAGAGGTCTGCATTATTTGCAGGTAATCTGTCTTGGGTAACACTTCTTTTTTTTTTTTTAAATCAGAGTTCTCAGCAGTTCGCTGAGTATCTCAAAAATCCCGCACTGCCCAGCCGGTGGTGCTCAGTGGTTAGCGTCGGCCCGAGCAATCGTTACATTCTTTCTTGCTCTTTGTCTTTGAAATCCAGGGTGAACTTTAGACTTACAGCATATCTCCAAGTGGACTACTTTCTGGGTCTTTTCATTATTTTTTAAATGTGTCTTTATTGTGGAAAGTATGACCGATGTCCACTTTGGTTTTTTGGGTGTGTGTGTTTTTTTTCCCCATTGACAACCCCTGTCACCTCCATCCTGCACCCGTGGCTCTTCTTATATGCTGTTAATATCCTCGAATTTTCTGGGACTCCTTGAGGATTTGAAATACCAGCATCGGAGGGCACTCTTGTCCCCTGGAATCCACAGCACGGCGGACGTTTGGGGACAAGCCATGGCGCTGCCCCCCATGTCCTCCTAGGCTGGCTTTGGGACGTGGCATGGTGCGTTCTTCTCCCCAGAGGGTCCCCCCCGAAAACACGTTCTGCCCAGGTGCCCGTGGCGACACCCCCGTCAGCTGCCTTTTCTGCTCCCTCAGTGTACGTGCCCGACGAGTGGGAGGTGGCCCGGGAGAAGATCACCATGAACCGGGAGCTGGGCCAGGGCTCCTTCGGCATGGTGTACGAGGGCGTGGCCAAGGGCGTGGTCAAGGACGAGCCGGAAACCAGGGTGGCCATCAAGACGGTCAACGAGTCCGCCAGCATGCGGGAGCGGATCGAGTTCCTCAACGAGGCCTCGGTGATGAAGGAGTTCAACTGCCACCATGTGGTGAGCGAAGGCGGATCCCGGCACGGGGAGGGCCACGGGGAGAGAGGCCACGGGGAGAGGGGCCACGGGGAGAGAGGCCACGGGGAGAGGGGCCACGGGGAGAGGGGCCACGGGGAGAGGGGCCACGGAAAGAAAGGCCATGCCTGTGGGTTTCTCGACTCGCCCCCTCCACCCGCCCCCCCATCGCCTCACTGCTGCCCCCAGACGCCTGTGCACACGGAGACTCTGGGTGTGACAGGCTGTGGCCATGACTGATGCTGTACATGTCCAGATGGCCCTTGGCAGGAAAAAGCTTCCCCACCCCTGCCACGTGGAGGGTCGGCCTCCCTTTGTGCGATTCCTGAACACATCCGTGGCCCGTGCATCCGGGCGGAGGAGGAGCACCGACCACCTGGGTCCCCTTCTCTTCTGAGTCCTCCTCTGTGTCTCCCCCCCCCTCCCCGCCAGGTGCGTTTGCTGGGCGTGGTGTCCCAGGGCCAGCCCACCCTGGTCATCATGGAGCTCATGCCCCGGGGCGACCTCAAGAGCTACCTCAGGTCTCTGCGTCCGGAAATTGAGGTGGGTTTTGGATTTGTTTGTTTGTTTTTAATTTATATTTTTTTGTTGTTTAACCCTTACCCAAGCATGTTTTTTCCATCGATGTTTAGAGTGAAGGGGGTTCAGGGAGAGACAGAGAGAAACATCAATTGGTTGCCTCCCACGTGCCCCCAACCAGGGCTGGGAACCTGCCACCTAGGCATGTGCCCTTGATGGGAATCGAACCCAGGACCCTTTAGTCCGCAGCCTGACGCTCTATCCACTGAGCCAAACCGGCTAGGGTTGGGTTTTGGGTTTGATTGACGTCACATCTGGTATGTTCTCCTTTCGATGTCTTTTTCCAGAAGATAGCATGTCTTTGAGTCTGTCTACATTGAATGCTTGGTCATAGATCCCTTCTGGGGCCATTCCCTCCCGCACTGCCACCTCCCCCGACTCCACCCAGAGACCCATGTCAGCACTGAGCCCTCCCTGAAGCCTGGCCTGTCCCAACTTCGTGCACCCATCCCCCCGCTCCCCCCCTGCACACACACACACACACATGCCCCCTCCCTGCCCTGACAGCAGTCTGTGCCCTTGACACCAGGAAGTTGAACTTGTCAAACTCTGTGCCTGAAGTTCAGGCTCCATCCTGTGCTTTGGAATGAGAACCTTGCACGATTTTAGCTCCATCTAAAAAGAAAACATCAATCTCTGTTTTAAGCTTCAAATCCTTCTTATAAAAAAAATGTATTTTTAATTGATTTTTTTTTAGAGAGAGAGGAAGGGGAGAGAGAGAGACAGAAACATCAACGAGAGAGAAACATCATCAATTAACTGCCTGCTTGATCGGCTGCCTCCTGCACGCCCCCTACTGGAGATTGAGCCCACAACCCGGGCATGTGCCCTGGCCGGGAATTGAACCGTGACCTCCTGGTTCATAGGTCAACGCTCAACCACTGAGCCACGCCAGCCGGGCGAACACCTTCCTTCTGAACAAGGCCTGATTCCTGAGCGGAATATACCCCGTGCGGCTCAGACTGAGCAAAGATGGGTCTGCAAACCTCGAAAAACGCCTAGATTCTCAAGTGAATTGTTGTTGTTGTTTTTGTGTCTCCGACAGAATCACCCCATCCTCTCGCCGCCGACCCTCAGCAAGATGATCCAGATGGCCGGGGAGATTGCGGACGGCATGGCGTACCTCAACGCCAACAAGTTCGTCCACAGGGACCTGGCTGCCCGGAACTGCATGGTGGCTGAAGATCTGACCGTCAAGATCGGAGGTGAGTCCTTGGCTTCCGAGACCTGAGCAGGGAATGCCCTGCTCTTGGGAATAATGTCATCGCCTCCAGTGACAGCCAGTCACAGGCCCGGCCGGGCTGGCTCTGATCCTGACAGCGCAGTGGGCACGCGGTCCAGGCGGTGGGCAAGGCTGGGCGGAGGCCCGGGCCCTCAGGTTGCCTCTCCTGGGGTTTGGGGCCTTTCTTGGCAGGACACTTCCAAGCATCGGAAATAATCGAGACAGTGTTCTCGGGTGACTCCGACTTGGGAGTAATAGTTGCCATCCAAAGTACCAACATCGCCCGGCCGGTGTGGCTCCGTGGCTGAGCGTTGACCTCTGAACCACGAGGTCACGGCTCGATTCCCAGGCCAGGGCACGTGCCTGGATTTTGGGGCTCGATCCCTCTCCCTTCCTCTCTGAAATCGATAAATATATAGAAAGTACCAATCATTTCCCTCCAATTTTCTTTTTTATTATTATCACTTTTATATATATCTATTTTTTTAAATATATTTTATTGATTTTTTCCAGAGAGGAAGAGAGAGGGATAGAGAGTTAGAAACATCGATGAGAGAGAAACATCGATCAGCTGCCTCCTGCACAACCCCCACTGGGGATGTGCCCGCAACCAAGGTACATGCCCTTGACCGGAATTGAACCTGGGACCCTTGAGTCCGCAGGCCGACGCTCTATCCACTGAGCCAAACCGGTCTCGGCTATTATTATCATTTTTAAACAGAAGATTAAGCACAGAGACAAGCTACAGAAACTCGTGACCGGGAATCGAACCGTGACCTCCTGGTTCCTAGGTTGGTGCTCAACCACTGAGCCACACCGGCCGGGCGCTGCCTCTCGTTTGAAACGCAATGAGGGATTAACTTTTTCAAAGACTCAAGTTGAAAGTGTGTTTAGCAGCAGAGCTCTCTTGGTGTTGGCTTGGCACGTGGCTAACCACCTGTGCCTCGGGGGTTCCGCCGATGGGATTGCAGACACCGCCACGCGGCCCCTGTAGGAGGCGGGGCCCCCTCGCAGCAGGGATGTCCCTCCCGTCTGTGCTGGTCCCCCCCCCGAGCGTCACTCTCCCGCCTCCGCCCCGCCCCGCAGATTTCGGCATGACTCGCGACATCTACGAGACCGACTACTACCGGAAGGGCGGGAAGGGGCTGCTGCCTGTGCGCTGGATGTCCCCCGAGTCCCTCAAGGACGGCGTGTTCACCACCCACTCTGATGTCTGGTAGGCGAGACTGTCCCCGGAACGCCAGCCCCACCGGCCTCCATACATCCCCCCCGATCCCGACCCACACTCCCCCGCTTTGGCCCAGCACAGAGAGAGCCCGGGGTGGAGGTTCCCCGACTGGGAGCTTGTCAAGCGGCTTGATGGTCCCAGGCCACGTGTGAGGCCACGGAGGAGGCCACTCAATCCCTGTCCTGGCTGGGCCTGGGCATCCACGTTCGCTTACAGTGGAAACTCATTTCTCGAACTGAATTGGTTCCGGAAAGCATGATTCCGTTTCAGCCTTTCTTATATACAGTCCATGTCTGTTCAATCTGTAAGCAAACACTGCTTTTCTTAAGTTGATCGGACCACCCCCTCCCGGCCTTACAGGAAGTTTTCATCGATCGCTGCCTCTGAACTGCTGTGTCGCGGGGCTAACCGCTTTTCCTTTGTCCACATCAACGACCGTTTTTCTACCTGGTCCGGTGCCTGTGACTGCTGTTCACTGCGCACGTTCACGCCCGTGGCGACACCGGCACTCGGGACGGCCTTGTGCTGTTTAAAAACTGTGCTGGTCGTCACGAGCCACAGAAGCGTCTCTCCTGTGCTTGCTGCCTCTGAGACGCTTTTGGTCACGCTATCAGCACGAAAGGGTTGTCGGGTCGAGCACTGAAGTTTTGGTCGACAACCGAGACATTTTTCTTTTTCTTTTTCTTTTTTTTGACCGTGAACACCTTGGTCGAGAACCGGCTTGTTCCAGAAGGGAGACGTTTGAAAAAACGAGGCTTGACTCTTTTTGGGGTCTCGCACGTTTGGGAGACTGCCCTGCCCCAACTCGCTTGCCTGGGGGGGCGGGGGGTTCAAGTTCAAGGGCCCCTGAACCTCCCTGCCCTTCAGTGTCCTGAGCTCTCAGCATCCAGGGCCGCACCGACCGGCAGGAGACGGAGACGTGGTGGCAGCAAACTCCCTGGCCGCCCAGCGGGCAGTCCCCAGGGCCGGGGGGGGGGGGGGAGGGTGTTGGAAGAGCGTTGGGAAGGGGCGGGCACGTGTTCTGTGCGCCCCTCGAGGCCTCACGTCCGCCCCTCTCCGCACGGCAGGTCCTTCGGCGTCGTGCTCTGGGAGATCGCCACGCTGGCCGAGCAGCCCTACCAGGGCCTGTCCAACGAGCAGGTGCTGCGCTTCGTCATGGAGGGCGGCCTCCTGGACAAGCCCGACAACTGCCCCGACATGCTGTACGTGGTGCCGGGGCGGCGGGGGCGGGCCGTCCCGCGGGGGGGGGGACCTGCGCCTTCCCCCCTCCCCGCCTTGGGGGGGCGCACTGCGGCGTCTCGGGCTGACATCCCCGTGGAGTGTTACCCGGATGCCACCCGTGCCCACCGTCTGCACGCAGAGCTGGTTGTTTTTCTTGAATAAGGCGGCACGGCATCGGCGACTCCTTCTTTTTAAAATGTATTGATCTCAGAGGGGAAGGGGGAGAGGGAGAGAGAAAAATCAATGATGAGAGAGAATCATGGATCAGCTGCCTCCTGCACGCCCCCCCACTGGGGATCGAGCCCGCAACCCGGGCATGTGCCCTGACTGGGAATCGAACCCGGGACCCTTCGGTCCACAGGCCGACGCTCTATCATCCCAGGCGTCCTCAAACTACGGCCCGCGGGCCCCATGCGGGTGTTTTTGCCGTTTTGTTTTTTTTACTTCAAAATAAGATACGTGCAGTGTGCATAGGAATTTGTTCATAGTTTTTTTTTTTTTTAAACTAGAGTCCGGCCCTCCAACGGTCTGAGGGACAGTGAACTGGCCCCCTGTTTAAAAAGTTTGAGGACCCCCCCTGCTCTAACCACTGAGCAACACCAGCCAGGGCTGCACTGCGCACCTTGGCTGCGATCACCACCTTATGCACGCAGTAGGGTGGGGAAACAGAGGCACGCAGTGTGCAGGCCGGAGCAGGCAGGGCTGTGGCCCCCCAGCCCCCGGGGCCCCTGTGTCTGAACGAGGCAGCTTATCTCGGGGCAGCAGCTCCGTTTAGTCTTGTCCCTGCCCGGGTGCAGGGCTGTGTGCTCCCCGACCCGCCACCCGTGGGGAGTTCAGTGAAGGACGCTCCGGACAGCAGAGCTGACCGGCTGTAGAAAATGTGCTTTTTCTACAGACGCGTTCTCTCAGCTCATAAATCCTCCTAGGACCTGCAGAGTGTTCCTGTGGAGAGGGTGCGAACAGGTCTGGAATCCCACAGCGTGGCAGGCTGGCTTCCCTTTTAGGGATGCTGCTGGGAGGGCCGGGACCCTGGGATGGTCCAAAAGAGGCATCAGGCCCTGGCCGCTGTCGCTCAGTGGGTAGAGCGTCGGACGGCGGACGGAAGGGTCCCAGGTTTGATTCCGGTCAAGGGCACGTACCTTGGTGGCGGGCCCGATCGCGGGCCCTGGTCCGGGCGGCCCCCAGGGCTCATCAGCTGGCCACAGCGGCCCACGTTTCGGGCTCACAGGCCAGACGGTGTCTGTTCCAACTCCTCGACTCCCAGTAGGAGCTCAAGAGCAGCCGCGGACACTGTAAACAGACGAGCCTTTTCCTGTGGCCCCCAAACCTGATTTATGGAAACAGGCGGCAGAGCAGGCGGCAGGCCTGGCTCCCGCCCGCCTCGGGGTCACGGCCTCTTCCGTCTGACCTCCCCGACCCCTTTCTCCCCACGCCTCTCAAGGCAGCTGGCCTGGCCGGCCTGGGAGCTGTGTCTTTGCAGGCCGGGGTCCGTGCCCCACCGCTTCTCTCCCTGGGGCCACAAGGTGGTCTGGTGGTCACGTGGTCACCCCGACAGATGGCGGGAAGCCATTTCGGGGTGCTTTGATCTTCCAGGGTACGAGGAGCTCCGGTTGGCCTTTTTAAAAAGTACATTTTTATTGATTTCAGAGAGGAAGGGGGAGAGAGAGAGAGAGAAACATCGGTGATGAGAGAGAATCATGGATGGGCTGCCTCCTGCACGCCCACGGATAGATTCCCCGTCGGGGCACATGCCCCGGTTGTGGGCTGGATCCCCCGTGTGGGCTGTGCAGGAGGCAGCTGATCCATGATTCTCTCTCATCATTGATGTTTCTCTCTCCCCCTCTTTCTTCCTCTCTGAAATCAATACAAATATTTTTTTTAAAAAAAGGAGGGAAAGCCCTGGCTGGTTTGGCTCAGTGGATAGAGCGTCGGCCTGCGGACTGAAGGGTCCCAGGTTCGATTCCGGCCAAGGGCATGTACCTTGGTTGCGGGCACATCCCCAGTAGGTGAGTGTGCAGGAGGCAGCTGATCGATGTTTCTCTCTCATCGATGTTTCTAACTCTCTCTCCCTCTCCCTTCCTCTCTGTAAAAAATGAATAAAATATATTTAAAAAATAATAATAATAATAAAAATAAAAAAGGAGGGAAAGCCAGACTCGGAGAGGGTACAGAACTGGGACCGGCGTGCCCGTTGTGCCCGCGGAGGTGGGCGGAGCGAGCGTTGGCGCCGGAGGCTGCGGGGCCAGGGGCAGCCCGGCGGGTGGGGCCCATCTCCGTCTGTCCGTCTCCCCGCAGGTTCGAGCTCATGCAGGTGTGCTGGCACTTCAACCCCAAGATGCGGCCTTCGTTCCTGGACATCATCGGCAGCATCAAGGACGAGCTGGAGCCGGGCTTCATCGAGGTCTCCTTCTACTACAGCGACGAGAACAAGCCGCCCGACACCGAGGAGCTGGACCTGGACCCCGACCACCTGGAGTGCGTGCCCCTGGACCCCTCGGCCTCCTGCGCCTCCCTGCCGCTGCCCGAGCGCCACTGCCACCACCACCACCACGACGGCCGCGAGCGCTACTGCCACCGCCACCACGAGGGCCGCGAGCGCTACTGCCACCGCCACCACGAGGGCCGCGAGCGCTACTGCCCGCACCACCGCCACCACGAGCCCCGCGAGCGCGAGCGCCACTGCCCGCACCGGCCCGAGAACGGCCTGGGCCAGCGCGTGCTGGTCTACCACCGGGCCAGCTTCGACGAGCGGCAGGCCTACGCGCACATGAATGGGGGGCGCAAGAACGAGAGGCCCGTGCCTCTGCCGCAGTCCTCCACCTGCTGAGGCGGGGCCCGGTCCCCCGAAGCAGGGCCCCGTTGTGTGTGTGTGTGCGTGTGCGTGCTCGGCGGGCGGGGGGCGGCCCCAACCATCTGGCCACGGCCTCCTGCGCCTCGTGGGTCTGCGGCGCCGCCCTGCTGCCCACGGGCAGGCCTCTCTGCCGCGCACACACACACACCCCCGGGATGTCCCTTTTTTTCAATATGCAAGCAGCTTAGTGCCCTGCCCAAACCCTTAACTGACACGGGCCTTTAAGAACCTTAATGACACTTAAAGCAACAGAACACTAGAGAATCGAGTCTCCTCACTCCTTCTCTGCCTCTCTCTCTCTGATCTCTCTCTCTCTCTCTCTCTCTCTCTGATCTCTCTCTCTCTCTGATCTCTCTCTCTCTCTCTGCTTCATAATGGAAAGAACATTTGCCACAGCCCAGCAGCCAGGACGCCCTTCTTATCCGATGGAGGGAAGGGCTGGCGGCCCCTGGGGCCCCCTCTTGCTCCCACGCACACCTGCCTGTCACCGTGGGTCCTCCTAGAAAACACGTTGCAATGGCATTTTCTTTTTTTTAAAAACTGTTACCTTTCACCTTTTTAGGGACACACGACATTTACAAAGGGCCATCGTCCATCCCAGGCTGTTGCCGTTGTAACGCTGCCAAATTCTGCCAAAACCCGGGACTCCGTCCCTCGCGCCCACCCCCTCCCCCCTCCTCTCGTTTCCTGGTGGCCAGACGCGCGGGCGTGTGCGGTCTCCGGTCACTCCTATCTGTGACAGCCACGCGGGCGGTAACCTCCATCCCATCGTCCCCGGGGATTCTTGGCAAGTCTCACGTCCACGCAGGTCAGTTTGCCTTTGACTAGGTTACTCTCGGGGGGAACTGGACAGGCGGGCGCGTGCTGTCAGAGATGGGGGAGGCGGGCCTGGCTTCCCCGCGCCGCCACCTCCCCGCCCCAGCGGCTCTGCAGCCCACAGGCCCTTTGAGGGAGCAAAGGTGGCTCACGTGCTAGTCTGCTGTCCCCCCAGAGCCCCTCCCGGCCCCCGAGGACACAGAGGAGAAGGGGTTCCCAGGGACAGAGCCCAGGGGTTCACGCAGGTGTGCGGGAAAAGCAATGCAGACAGCCCCCGTCACGGGAAAGCAGGCCGTGACGCCAGCCGCCCGAGCCTCGGACCCGTTCCGTCTCTAGGACTCTGGGTCTTGCGCTTCTGGGTCAGACTCGACACATTTGCATCCACATCGTCTTCACGTCACTTTTGTAACTTTTTTACGGTTCAGATACTCATCTATACGTCTGTACAGAAAAAAGACGGCTGCTATTTTTATTTTTATTTTTTTTGGTTATCTTTGTGGATCTATTCTATGAAAACTTTCAGGTCTCCCTCTCTCCCTCTCTGCGCTCTCTGAGAAGCCGACGCTTTGGACTAGATGCGTTTCTTCCTCCCTCTCCCCCCCTAGGAACGGACTCTCGTAGATCGGCGTTTGCCGTGAGCTGCCTGTGATGCCTTTTTATAACTCTGCCCCCCGCTCTCTGCTTCCCCCGGCCCCCCGCTAGATCTGTTACAACCTGTAGGCTCTGTGGGCACGAGGCTGGCGAGGGAGGCGGGTGGAAAGGGGTTCCCTTCCCCCCGCCCCCGCCCCGCCCGCCCGCCCTCGCCCGGCATTGCAGTCTGTTACCGTGCCAGCCGTAGACAACCTCAGGTCAGAATACAAGGTCAAGTACTTCCCACGCCTGTTCAGTGTTTCTCGTCGCCGTGGGGAGGAGCCTCCCTCCTCTTTCCCTGGCCCTTCCTTTTGGATGTGACACACTTTTTGTAATTTTTATTTTTTAATTCTCGGGTACAACAGCAGTTTGAACTGCAGATCCTAGTCATTTGAATTACATTGTTTTTGTTATTATTTTTTTTTTTTTAGTGGATATTTAATCCTTCCATCCTCCGAAAAACAGCTGCTAAATCTAAGGGTGCAGTGGAGTGTGGTGAGTGGCGTCCCGCCGCCACCCTCCAGACCGACCTACCTGTCTGTCCTGAGAACCAGGAAATCCCCAGGGACCCCCTCTGCACGGGGCGGGCGCAGGGGCTGCCGGGGGAGGGCCAGGCTGGGGCAGCGCCCCCAGTGGCCCAGGAGCCCCGTGCTCGCCCCAGGGGACCAGGGCGCTGGCACACGTTCCCTGGGCCGGGAAACCAAGTCCTCAGGGCCCCGGGGTCTTTTGTTTCGGTTTTTTGTTTTGTTTTGTTTTGAGCGCTTCTCACCAGAGCGAGGGCTAGATGACCACACAGAGTTGCTGCTGGGATGGAAAGGTTCAGATGATGAGTGAGAACACAGCTCAGAGAGGGTGACGGCTAGTCGCCACTGGAGGAGAATTCGGAGTCGTTTCAGCCCCGGGATTGTCTCCAGCCCCTGTCCCCACAGTTGGTCCCTTTAAGAAACTGCGTCAAAGAGAAAGGCTCACGGAGAAGGTGTGTGCAGGAGTTTCCGTTTGTTTTCTGATTCCGGTTTCAGTCGCTGTTCGAGAAGCTCAGCCCCCCGATGGATTGCAATACTGACACAAGGGTTTTTGTGGTTGTTAAGAAGGGACAGTTTTTATTTTTTGGGTTTTGGTTTTTTTTTTTTTTCAAACATGTATCTACCTCACACTTCTTTTTTATATGTGTATATACAACAAAGAATACATCTCACATTTCTCAGCACCTGACAATACGCCATGGGTACCGGTACCTCATCCACGCACAGGCCGCGCACGCCCGTGACCGGGGCCAGGCCAGGCTGCATTCCGGGGCCGCAGCTTCCCTCTCCCGCCTCTCCGCTCCTCTCCAACGGCTTGCCTCTTCCTCGCTGTCTCCTCTGGCCTTGCTTTCTTCTTCTTCTGACTCGGTTCCCTAAGAGGTTGTGAGGTGTCACGATTCCCCCCTCTTGGCCCAGTGTCCCCCACTCAGCAGGGAGGTGAGGGACCCCCCCCCACCCCCACCCAGTGCTCAGTGGGAAGGAAGGCCCCTTGGCTGCCCCAGCCGGTTGTCCTTGAACCCAGCTGCTTTGTGCAGACGGAATGGCGAGCCTATTCCGTCACTGGAGCGGTGGTTCCGGGATCCAGCAGGCAGGAGGCGGCCAGGGGCGGCCGTCTCTGTTGGCACCCCCCCCCCCCCCCCGCTAGGCGCAGGGGTGGATCGCCACCATTGGGCGCCACTCTGGCTGCCCCGGACGGGGTCTGTGCCAGGCGGCCGCGCGGCCCCTGCGCCAGGCACTCGGAGAGCCCCGTCCGCCAGGCCTCCTGTCGAGAATAGGAGGTTCCTACCTCCCAGCCAATCCCTTCCAGAATGTTCTGTGGAGAAAAGTCCCCGTCCCCGTCTCCAGAATGTTCTCTGAATTCCCCCCTCCTTTTCTCCTCCCTTCCAGGGGAAGACAAAGATGTACCAAGCCTTCGGGCTGGAGGGGGGTGGTGCTAGGCGCCAAGCCTCCTTCTGGGGTGTCGGGGTGTCGCACCTCCCACCAGGCCTTGCCTCTGTCCCTCTGTCCCGCTGCTCACGGGGGTGGATGGCGTGACCCGGTTCCAACAGCTGCTCTCAGGCCCTGGTGATGTGATGTGGGCGACACGACGCGGGGGAAGCGTTCCAAAAAGTGGGGGCAGCTCTCCCGTCCCGCAGGGACACCCCTCCCCTCTCCCCACGCCCTTGGGACCTCGAGGTCACCGAGAAATGCTATCTGATGGGGGTTCCCCTCACCCACGCTGCCGGGGAACCCCTGGGCGGTGGCCTCCCCTCTTTTGCACATACCTTCCGGTTTCCACGACTGGGCGCGCCCAGTCCACCCAGCCGGTTCCAAGGGTTTCTTTCGTTCCAACGTCCGAGTGGTCGGTGTGGTTGTTACCGTTTGACGTCGGTGGTTTTTCTTTAAGTAGAAAGCAAACACTAACGTAGTCAGTGCGCATCGTTAACCAACGCTTCCGCTGCAGTTAGAGAATCGCTTGCTGTGAGGGTGCGGTCATCCTACTGGACCAAGCCCCCCGGGGCCCGCCCGCCCGCCGCGAGGCCGGGGCCCCGCCTCCCCTTGATTTTTTTTTTTCCTTTTTCCTACGCTCCGAATAATCCACTCGAGCCGGACTGTGGCATTTGCCACGACAGCAGCTCCCGCGGCTCCAAGCAGCACGAACCGCTCAGGCGCATCACTGAGCCGAGGTGAGCGCTCACCATCGCCGCGCGGCCCGGCGTGTTCTGGGGACGCTGTCAAGGCCCGGCGGGGCGAGACCCCGGCCGCCCAGGTCTCCTTCATGGGGTGTCGTGACGTTGGACACAGTTGAGATGAGCTTCCTCAGAGGAGGAAGAGAGAAGACGGGGTTCAAGGCCAACACTGGCCTCCCCTTCCAGCCGGTTTCTCGCGGCGCAAACGAGGTGTCCGAAGTCGGAGAAGCGGCGTGGGAAAAAGAGGAAAGAGTGGTTATGGTGGAACTACCCAACGGCAAGATGCTTGGCATGAACTGGTTGGTGTGTTTTGGCTGGTGCCACGCATCCACGAGCCAAGTCCAATGCCAGATCCTGGGCCAGTTGGTTCCACCGACGCCTTTCTCGGCAGCCCACCTCTGTCGCGGTGGGCGCGTGGCGCACGCAGGCCACTCCCGTGGCCAGGTCCCACGAGCTCAAGGGGCGAGAAGGCGAGGATGTGCGGTCCAATGTCCTCGCTGTCCCCGAGTGGCCAGAGGATGGAAGGCAGCTCCTTCCCAAGTCAGAGGGCCCTCCCCCCCCAGTGGCCAGCAGCCCTCCGCGCCCCACCGGGGCCCGTCCCAGGGGCGCACCTAAGGCCTGGGGCCCGGCCCCGGGTCATGTTGCCTCTGTGCGCAGCGGCTGTCTGTCGCTCCGTCTCCCGGGCTCCGCAGCGCCGGGAGATCCGGACCAGACACCCGCTCTTCTGAAGAAGCGGCGATGAAAGGCCGGCATCCCGGCTCCAGTCGGGACGCAGTCGCTGCCAATGAGAACGAGAAAGGATGTCGTTTTGGACCGAACCTCTCTGTTGCCGGAGATGCTGAAGATACAGAGGACAGGCCAGAGGGGGTGACGCCTGGCCCCCAGCTCAGATAACAGAGCTGGTCCCTCAGAGAAAAAGCGGACGGACACTCCTTGATGGCGGGAAGAGCAGGTGGGAGGAAGCCTCCGTCGCCCAGGTCCTGGCGGGCCTCGGAGAGAAGAATCGCTGAGCACGAGGGCCCAGGGCCTGGAGGAAGGAAGTGCGGGCCGCGCTCTGAAATGGCTGGTTTCTTGAATGCGTCAGACCACGTCCAGGCTCGGGAGTCATCCATGGGCATTTGTCTTCAAGCGACACCCCAACGCCCTATGTTGGGGACGGTGACTCGGAGTTAAGTCCAATCGTCTGAGGACACGAACTCCATCACGCCCGTCAGTGGTCGGTTCTGGGGCATGACTTTAGGGTTTTGTTTTCTTTTTTTTGTTTAAGCAAGAATATGATTACTCATCTATATTTTTTGTTGGTTTTTTTGATTACTCATCTATATTTTTTTGTTGGGTTTTTTGATTACTCATCTATAATTTTTTTGATTACTCATCTATATTTTTTGTTGGTTTTTTTTGATTACTCATCTATAATTGTTTTTTTTGATTACTCATCTATACTTTTTGTTGTTTTTTTTGATTACTCATCTATTTTTTGTTGTTGTTTTTTGATTACTCATCCGTATGGCCACGTTTGTGTGTGTCCTCATCTTTCTGGTCAGCATCGTTTTAATTACTCACACATTAGCATTTTCAGTAGGGCTCTCATGTCCAGTAGATACGGGTAGTCAGTCGACGAAGATCTGGTTTACAAGAACTAATTCAACGTTTCATTGCATTTTTGTAAGGACATAGAATAATTTTATACAACGTTTGTAGTCTGTAATCGCCGAAATAATTTAAAGACACTTGGGTTCTCTGCAAATGTATGCTCGTAATCCATTTATTTTTTTTATAGGACACCTGTTTACTAGCTAGCTTTACGAGATGCCAAAAATGCATTTCCCCTGTCCCCAAGCCCTGCATAACCCTTTTACACCCCCCAACCCCCCGATCCACGCTTCATGCCCTAGTTTATAGCGGAGGAATGGTGGCGATTTAAGTAGTTCTGTATCTTCAGTATCTTGGTCTTCCTGAACCTTCTGGTTGGGAAGGGGATCATCATTTGCTGGTCGTTTATCTTTGGAGTGTAGCTACTTTAAGAGACTGAAGGAACCTCACTGGCCAAGGAACCAGCGGAGGTGCTGCCGCCCAGCGGTGCCCGGGGGTGCGGCCCGGCACTCAGCATCTGGTGCGGCTGTTGCCATGGTTGCGGGACGCCTCACGATGGAGCAGCTGACAGCACAGCTCGTGGCGTCACAGCGCTCGCCGCACGCAGACTTATCACGCAAGACGGTAATTCTGGTGCCGGCGGACTGTTTGCTTACATGCCTCATTATTATGATTAACGCTTTGTTATATAACCAGAGACTCTTATTTTTTAAGGCACAACACCGAAGATACATTTTTCCAATACAAAACAAAGTTCTTTTGAATAAAAACTACACACACACACACACACACAATTTTTTTAAAGTCTGACTCCATTTCTTGTGCCCAGTGGGTTATGGGCCACGTCTACACAATGCCACAAAAGCCCCACCATTGGAAACGGGGTGTTTTGCACAACATGGGAGAAAGGTCCAGATACAGTATTTTCTGTTTGCAACTTGGCATTCGGGTGTTGGGTGTTGCGTAGATGCATCCACAGGTGGAATAGATGCTTGGCAAAAACACCTGTGTGCTTTCTAAGCCAGTGAGGTTGACAAGAGAGGTTTGCCAGAGTTTGTCCTCTGGGAAAAAAATTTAAAAAACAAAATCAGACCAGAAGGCGCGATGGAATGGATGTATTGCAGATCATTTATTTTCCAAGTTTTCTTGTTTAAAAAAAAAAAAAGTTTTTTAAAAAGTTTTTAAAAACCAGTAATTAACACAGCCAATTTGTTACGTAAAATGACTTTCTGTGGACAAATTATTCGTAAAAACTTCCTCTGTTTATATACAAAAAATTAGTAGCTAAAAAAAATTTCAAAATGGTTTTGTATACTCCATTGTAAGAATTTATCCCCGTTATCGCGATATACTCTGGATTCTTTACATTATGGGGGGAAAAAGAAACTTTGTCTATTTTGAATGGCTGAAGCTAACGCGACTTTAGTTTATCTTACTCTGCTTTTTTCTAATAGTTCAAGTATTACATGGTTTACGTTCAATAAAGGAATTCTGTATGCATGTCTGGTCTCCGATTTTGTTCGCGCCTCCGTGCAAGACTCACTATGCTTCTGAGGCAGGGGTGCTGAGCTGCGTGTGGCATGCGTGTTCACACATGTCGCTTGGAGGTGTTCAGTGTGAAGGTTTTATTTCTGACAGCTGAACCCTCACAGCATGCAAACTGCTGGTGAAGACAGGGGAGCATTCTGTTTCTCACTCCATTAAATCAGCTACGAGAAAATTGGAATGCCTAAAATACAGAAATCTGTACTTCAGTTTCCACTGATGTGTAGATTTTCCCTACACCTTCCACAGACAAAAGTCAGGCCAAGGGGGGCAGCTTGATCTGGGGGACTCTGGGGCAAAGGACTTGACCTCCACATTTCCATGTCGTCGTTGGCATCTCACAGCCAGCAAGCCTTCTCAGAGGGGGCAGGGAGAACCGAGTAAGCACACCTAGGATGTGGCTCGCTGGAGGGGTTCACAATGTTAGCTCCTCAAAAGTTCATGATCTCAGCCAGCCCCGAGGACTCCACAGCATTATCTCTGCCAGGGAAATGGCCACGGTGGGAAATGTGAAGACACGTTTAGTGCCAACAAGCTGTGCCCGGCTGGTGTGGCTCAGTGGTTGAGCGTCGACCTGTGAACCAGGAGGTCACGGTTCAATTCCCCGTCAGGGCACATGCTCGTTTGGCGGGCTCGACCCATAGTTGGGGCCACGCAGGAGGCAGCCCATCTACGTGTGTCTTTCACATCGATGTTTCTCTCTCTCTCTCCTCCCTTCCATTCTCTCTAAAAATCAATGGAAAAATATCTGTGGGTG